>NW_026000283.1:9215608-9221451 GCF_001458135.2 Marmota marmota marmota
GGGGAGGGGAGGGGAGGGGGGATAGTAGAGGATAGGAAAGGCAGCAGAAAACAACAGACACTAGTATGGCAATATGTAAATCAATGGATGTGTAACTGATGTAATTCTGCAATCTGTATATGGGGTAAAAATGGGAGTTCATAACCCACTTGAATCAAAGCGTGAAATATGATATATCAAGAAATTTGTAATGTTTTGAACAACCAACAATAAATAATAAAATAAAAAAAAATAAAATGAATTTTTTCTAAAACATTCATAAGAAATTAGTTTTTGAGATTTCATCTTACTCTAGTCAGAATGGCAACTATCAAGAATAGGGGCTGAGGTTGTGGTTCAGTGGTAGAATGCTTGCCTAGCATGTGTGAGGCAATGGGTTTGATTTTTAGCACTATATAAAAATAAATAAATAAAATAAAGGTCCATTAACAACTAATTAAGAAAACATTTTTTTAAAATTAAATTTAAAAAATAATACAAGCAGCAGGGCTGAGGCTGGGGCTCAGCGGTAAAGCACTTGCCTAGCATGTGCAAGGCACTGGGTTCGATCCTCAGCACCACATAAAAAATAAAATAAAGGTATTGTGCCCAACTACAGCTAAAAAAAGAATACCAGCAACAATCAATGTTGGCAAGAATATGGGGGAAAAGGTATACTCATACAGTGGTGGTGGGACTGCAGATTGGTGTAACCACTATGGAAAGGAGTATAGAGATTCCTTGGAAAACCTGGAATGGAACCACCATTTGGCCCATCTATCCCACTCCTCGGTTTATACCCAAAGGACTTAAAATCAGCATACTACAGTGATGCCTCCACATCAATATTTATAGCAGCTCAATTCACAATAGCCAAACTATGGAACTAACCTAGGTGCCCTTCAGCAGATGAATGGATTAAAAAATGTAGTATATATTCACAATAGAGTATTATTCAGTCTTAAAGAAGAATGAAATTATAGCATTCACTATAAATAGATAAAACTGGAGAACATCATGCTATGCAAAATAAACCCATCCCAAAGAATCAAAGGCCAAATGTTTTCTCTGATATAATTATGCACATATGATTATACGACTGGTATAATTCTACATCATGTACAACCAGAAGAATGAGAAGTTATACTCCATTTATGTATGCTATGTCAAAATGCATTCTATTGCCATGTATAATTAATGAGAACAAATTAAAAAATTGTTTTACCATCTGATCCAAAGGTCTGGGGTATGAGCATTGAAACACCTCTTACTATCATGAACCATCATGGTTGATAGAAATCTCCATTTCAAGCTACAAAACCAGTTTCCTTTAACTATATCTTTCTTAGGGTATTCACCATATCTTGGGATATGTATTTGAATGTAGGTGTCCCTTACATTAGAAAATGACAAGATAAACCAGTTTAAGAAAACATGGTAAACTGTTGTACCAGTTTACTAGGCTGCTATAACAAAATTACCACAAGCTAGGTGGCTTCAAACAACAGAAACATATTCTCTGACAATCCAACTTATCTGATATCAATGTGTTGGCAGGGCCATGCTCCTTCTAAAGGCTCTATAAGAAACCTTTCCTGCCTGTTCCTAATTTCTGGTGGTTGCCACCAATCCCTAGCATTCTTTGGCTTGTTGACGCATCCTTCTGCTTTCTGCCTCCATCATCACATAGCCTTTTTCCTTGTGTCTCTCCTGTGTCAAATCTCCATTTCCCTTCTCTTTAACACTCAGTGTGATATAGGAATGTAGAACAATGGTAGTGTTACAAAGTATGGCCATCTGAGGAACTAAAGTGACTTATGATGTCCTCAGTTACCAGTTCTTGTGATCTCACTATAAAGATTTCAAACACATTTCACACAGTAGTAGTCACAAGTTTATTACAAAAGATATGGAAAGGGAAAAGGGGGCAACTTTCAAGAGAGTGTGGGTCCTCTCAGAAAGGCGAGGGACAGAACTTCCCCTCTTGATTTATTGGAGTTCACAGGTGTCGGGGTTGCGCCCCCCGCTTCCCTCCTGACCTGTGGGAGAGATTAGGGGAGCAGGCCCGACCAGGACAGGCCAAGAAAGGCAAAGGTCAACTGGCCACCTGCACCCAGCCCTCCCTCCCAGAGGACAATCAGACGCTTCAGGGAGACCAGTCCAAGCAGGATCTCAGTTTATTGAGAAATCACACACAACTAATATAATGTACAGGAGCCAATCAGGGTAAAGGTCAGCAGGGTGGGGAGAGTTCATGTGTACACCCATCCTACAGGCCCTAATGGGAGACACGAGCTGTCCACGAGGGTGGAAGGGTTCTGGGCCTATCCTAGAGGTGGACCGATTTCCATCACAACCCACGGCAATGCTTTCTGGCTGATCACCAGGCGCTATCTTAGCCACATGTGGCCCCAGGACTGGGAAGCGGGTAGCAGCCAGCAAGTTAGGTTTCCTCTTTTCTGATGCAACATTCCCCACATGTTACGTAATGCCCTACACACAGGGAAGGTTCCAGATAGTACCACCCAGGCCCACCTCTTGACTTCTAATGCAGGTTTGCATTAGACTTCCAAGTCCTCACTGTGTATGGTCTTACCCAATAGAGGGGATATTTTTTACTATAATAACATGCTAAAGAGCCAAGGCAATTCTGAGTCAATGTGACCTACTTGATGGGTTTCAACTGCAACTGTTCTTACAGAGTTTATGGTTAAGGGGCCTTTTTATTTTTATTTATTTTTATTTTTTGTAGTTGTAGGTGAGCAGCATTGCCTTTGTTTTGTTTTTATTTTTATGTGATATTAAGGAAAGAACCTAGTTTCTCACATGTGCCATGCAAGCACTCTGCCACTGAGCTATAGCCCAGGGCTGGTTAGGGGGTCTTTAAATATTATGTCTTCCTGAACAGTGAAATCTCATCTTTGTAATTTGTGTTGTTCTTATCAACAAAGGAAGCCCTTGGGGCCAGTATTCCTCCTGCAGATAAGAGGTTGTTTTCTAAGGAATATAGCATACCCTATTGAACTGAGTCAGACAGGGCAGAAGGTAATATGTTTTTTAAAAGAAAGTATGTGGATTCAGTATAGTGTTCTAGTTTTTAGATTTTCCCCTTAACCTCATATTCACCATGTTCATGTTTGTTACCTAGAAGTAGAGCACTGGCCTAGCCTGTGCAAGGCCCTTAATTTGATGCCCAGCACTACACAAAGAACAAAAAATCATTAGATTTAAGCCCATATCAATCCACTGTGACATCATCTTTATTAATCTGTGAAGACTCTATTCCAAAAAAAAATCATATTCACAGGTACAAGAGTTTAGGACACAAACACATCTGGAGTAGAGGTGTCCAATTCAACCTACTACAGCAATCTTGTAAAAAAATTGTATCTTTCTGTTTAAAATATTTCATAGTTTAAAATTTTAAAAATAATAATGTGAGCAGAAGGTAAGATTAGTTCATTAATATACCAAGAAATGAAACCCCACATTTTGTTAGTAATAAGTCATTTGAATATTAATGAATACCTACCTTGTAATACATATTAAAACTATACTGAAGCCAGGTCATGATGGCACACATCTCTAATCCTAGCAACTCAGTACACTGAGGCAAGAGGACCCCAAGTTCAAAGCCAGCCTCAGCAACTTAGCAAGGCCCTAAGCAACTTAGCAAGAACCTGTCTCAAAAAATAAAATGTGCTGGTGATATGGCTCAGTGGTAAAGCCTCTCAGGGTTCAATCCCAGCACATTTTATTTTTTGAGACAGGTTCTTGCTAAGTTGCTTAGGGCCTTGCTAAGTTGCTGAGGCTGGCTTTGAACTTGGGGTCCTCTTGCCTCAGTGTACTGAGTTGCTAGGATTAGAGATGTGTGCCATCATGACCTGGCTTCAGTATAGTTTTAATATGTATTACAAGGTAGGTATTCATTAATATTCAAATGACTTATTACTAACAAAATGTGGGGTTTCATTTCTTGGTATATTAATGAACTAATCTTACCTTCTGCTCACATTATTATTTTTAAAATTTTAAACTATGAAATATTTTAAACAGAAAGATACAATTTTTTTACAAGATTGCTGTAGTAGGTTGAATTGGACACCTCTACTCCAGATGTGTTTGTGTCCTAAACTCTTGTACCTGTGAATATGATTTTTTTTTGGAATAGAGTCTTCACAGATTAATAAAGATGATGTCACAGTGGATTGATATGGGCTTAAATCTAATGATTTTTTGTTCTTTGTGTAGTGCTGGGCATCAAATTAAGGGCCTTGCACAGGCTAGGCCAGTGCTCTACTTCTAGGTAACAAACATGAACATGGTGAATATGAGGTTAAGGGGAAAATCTAAAAACTAGAACACTATACTGAATCCACATACTTTCTTTTAAAAAACATATTACCTTCTGCCCTGTCTGACTCAGTTCAATAGGGTATGCTATATTCCTTAGAAAACAACCTCTTATCTGCAGGAGGAATACTGGCCCCAAGGGCTTCCTTTGTTGATAAGAACAACACAAATTACAAAGATGAGATTTCACTGTTCAGGAAGACATAATATTTAAAGACCCCCTAACCAGCCCTGGGCTATAGCTCAGTGGCAGAGTGCTTGCATGGCACATGTGAGAAACTAGGTTCTTTCCTTAATATCACATAAAAATAAAAACAAAACAAAGGCAATGCTGCTCACCTACAACTACAAAAAATAAAAATAAATAAAAATAAAAAGGCCCCTTAACCATAAACTCTGTAAGAACAGTTGCAGTTGAAACCCATCAAGTAGGTCACATTGACTCAGAATTGCCTTGGCTCTTTAGCATGTTATTATAGTAAAAAATATCCCCTCTATTGGGTAAGACCATACACAGTGAGGACTTGGAAGTCTAATGCAAACCTGCATTAGAAGTCAAGAGGTGGGCCTGGGTGGTACTATCTGGAACCTTCCCTGTGTGTAGGGCATTACGTAACATGTGGGGAATGTTGCATCAGAAAAGAGGAAACCTAACTTGCTGGCTGCTACCCGCTTCCCAGTCCTGGGGCCACATGTGGCTAAGATAGCGCCTGGTGATCAGCCAGAAAGCATTGCCGTGGGTTGTGATGGAAATCGGTCCACCTCTAGGATAGGCCCAGAACCCTTCCACCCTCGTGGACAGCTCGTGTCTCCCATTAGGGCCTGTAGGATGGGTGTACACATGAACTCTCCCCACCCTGCTGACCTTTACCCTGATTGGCTCCTGTACATTATATTAGTTGTGTGTGATTTCTCAATAAACTGAGATCCTGCTTGGACTGGTCTCCCTGAAGCGTCTGATTGTCCTCTGGGAGGGAGGGCTGGGTGCAGGTGGCCAGTTGACCTTTGCCTTTCTTGGCCTGTCCTGGTCGGGCCTGCTCCCCTAATCTCTCCCACAGGTCAGGAGGGAAGCGGGGGGCGCAACCCCGACACCTGTGAACTCCAATAAATCAAGAGGGGAAGTTCTGTCCCTCGCCTTTCTGAGAGGACCCACACTCTCTTGAAAGTTGCCCCCTTTTCCCTTTCCATATCTTTTGTAATAAACTTGTGACTACTACTGTGTGAAATGTGTTTGAAATCTTTATAGTGAGATCACAAGAACTGGTAACTGAGGACATCATAAGTCACTTTAGTTCCTCAGATGGCCATACTTTGTAACACTACCATTGTTCTACATTCCTATATCACACTGAGTGTTAAAGAGAAGGGAAATGGAGATTTGACACAGGAGAGACACAAGGAAAAAGGCTATGTGATGATGGAGGCAGAAAGCAGAAGGATGCGTCAACAAGCCAAAGAATGCTAGGGATTGGTGGCAACCACCAGAAATTAGGAACAGGCAGGAAAGGTTT
>NW_026000283.1:9221569-9241722 GCF_001458135.2 Marmota marmota marmota
TTGGGGGGGGGGGGCTGTACTGAAGCCAGGCATAGTCCTGCAGCCTTTAATCCCAGAGACTATGGAGACAGAGAGGAGGCTCACAAATTTGAGGTCAGCCAGGTAACTTGGTGAGATGCTGTCTCAAAATAAGAAGTAAAAAGGACTGGAGATCTAGCTCAGTGGAAGAGCACCACTGAATTCAATCCCTAGTACCACTACAAAAAAAAAAAAACTATGCTGAGCTATTACCTCATTCATTCCTCACAATAATTATGTGGTAAGGGTGGTAGATGAATAGAATTGAGGGAGGTACCAAAGGCCTTAGGCAGCCAGGGCAAGATAGTGAGTGAGGAGGTCTTGGGCATAGCCCGAACAAAGGAGTGTGGAGGTCTTCTGATGAGGTTAACTTCCTGCTTGACAAAAGTGTTCATGGACACAAGCAGGAAACCAATCAAACAGACACTTCCGTACTCTTGCTCCTAAGTGGGGATCCAATAGAAAAACTAAAACAGATGCATGGACAGAGGAGGCACCAATCAATAATAGTGAGGAGTGTGTGGACAGGGGAGGAGATAAGGAAAGGAGGAGATTCCAGAGACCATAAAAAGAAAAGCCAAAACTCCCCCACATAATTTCAAACTCTAGGGCCCCTTCTCTTCAGAGAAGTCTCTCATTTTTGCAATAAACCTACTTCTTGCTTGCTACTCTGTGTCCTGTTCTTCAATTCTTTGCTGAACAGAGACAACGAACCTAGAGTGCCTAGACAGTATCAGAAAACTAGTGCAAACTTCCCTTTATTCCTAAAGATGTCCACATATGAATCCCTAGAATCTAGGAATCTGTTATTTCACATGACAAAAACACCATGTGTAGGTGTGGTTAAAATTGTAGACCCTTCTGGGTATACAGCCCAAGGAAATGAAAACAACATATCAATGATATATCTTTACTCCCATGCAGCATTATTCACAATAGCCAAGATATGGAATCAACAGAGTTCATCATTGGATGAATGGATTAAAAAACTAATTACACACACATACACACACACACAAAATGGAATATCACTGTTATTTAAAAAATGAAATCCTGACATTTGCAGTAAAATGGATGGAACAAGAAAACATTATGTTAAGTGAAATAAACCAGACACATAAAGACAAAAGGATCCCAAATATATGAATTAAGTGAAATTCCAGAGAAAGGTTATAAGAAACTGATTATTAAAATATACCGATGAACTAAAAAAGCAAATATAGGAGATGAAAGAACATTTCTATGAGGAAACAGAGATTCTGAAAAAGAAACCAATCAGAACTCCAGGAAATTAAAAAAAAATGAATCAAACTAAAAATTCACATCAAAGCATCACCATCAGATTACATTGCATAGAAAATAGAACTTCAGCCCTTGAAGACACAACATCAGGCCTTGAAGTCAGGATATATAAACTTGAAATGAAAGACCATGATCAGAATATATAAGAACTCTGAGACAGCATCAAGAGAACAAACCTGAGAGTCAATGGAATAGAAAATAACATGGAGATACAGACTAAAGGCATGAATAACATTTTCAAACAGGCAGTCACAGAAAATTTTCTCTATCAGAAATGGGATGGATATCCACATACAGAAGTAACAGATGACCCCACATAGACATTTAGAAGAGATATCTCATAATCAAAATGCCTAATACAAAAAAATAAGGAAAGAATACTAAAAGTTATTAGAGAAAAATATCAGATCACATTTAGAGGCAAATCATTAAGACTTCCTTCCAATTTCTCAACTTAGACCCTAAAATTAAGGAGACCCTGAAATGAGATATTCCCAGCCCTAAAAGAAAACATTTGCTAATCAAAATTGCTATGTTTAGTAAAGCTTTCTTTCAAAATCAATGGAAAATAAAAACTTTCCACAATAAAGATAAACTGAAAGAATTCATGATCCCTAACCAAGCACAACAAAGAATACTCAAAGATATACTGCACACAGAGGAACTCAAAAACAAATCCCAAAGCTCCCAAATAGATGAAGATCAGTAGAAGATCAAGAAACCTGAATGAAAATCAAGACAGAATTAAAAATAGCAAAAAAATAAAAATGGCAAGAACAAAACATATCCATAACATGTTTACTAAAAGCGAAGAGTCAAAACTCCCCAATAAAAAGATCAGGGGCTGGAGTTGTGGCTCAGCAGTAGAACACTCACCTAGCATGTGCAAGATGCTGGGTTCAATCCTCAGAACCACATAAAAATAAATAAAATAAAGGTATTTTGTACAACTACAACTAAAAAAAAAGACATAGATTAGCAGCTGGGCAAGATGGTGCATGCCTACACTCCCAGCGGCTCAGGAGGCTGAGACAGGAGAATGGAGAGTTCAAAGCCAGCCTCAGCAAAAGCAAGGCTCTAAGCAACTCAGAGAGACCCTGTCTCTAAATGAAATTCAAAATAGGGCTTGGGATGTGGCTCAGTTGTTGAGTACCTCCGAATACCAAAAAAAAAAAAGAAAAGAAAAAAAACCCCATAGATTAGCAGAATGGATTAAAAAACAAGATCCAACTATATGCAGTTATAAGAGACCCGTCTAAGAAGGAAAGACACCACAGACTGAAGATAAAAGAATATAAAAAATATTCTATGGAAAAGGACTCCAAAATAAGCAGGATTGGCTAGTCTGATATCTGACAAACCATGTTTCATGCAAAATCTAATCACAAAAGATGAAGGAGGCCACTATATCCTGGTAAAAGTGAACAATCCAACAAATGTGATGATAATAAATATTCATTCCCCAAATGTCAGTCACTTAATTATTTATGTTAAAAAAATCTTGATATGAAATCCCAGATAGACCCCAATACAATAGACTGGGTGATTTCAACACACTCTTATCACCAATACACAGGTTATCCAAATACAAAATCAAAAAAGATATTTCCAACTTAAATACTACTATGAATCAAATGAACCTAATAGACATCTACAGAATATTTCACCCCAAAACAGCTGAATATACCTTCTTCTCCGAAGTTCCTGGAACACTTTCCAAAATAGACCACATTCTAGGTCACAATGTAAGTCTTAGCAAATACAAAAAAAATATAAAATCCCAAGCATCATATCAGATCATAATGGAATGAAACTAGAAATCAACCACCAGAAAAAAAGAAACCACATAAACATATGTATATTTAACAACACTCTTTAAATGAAGAAAGGATCACAGAAGAAAGAGAAGAAATCTACAAATTCTTAGAAATGAGAACAGAGATGCAATGTATCAAAAATCTGTTGGATAGGGTGGGGCTGTAGCTCAGTGACAGAGCACTTGCTTAGCATGTGTGAGGCACTGGGTTTGATCCTCAGCACCACATAAAAGTGAACAAATAATATAAAGGCATTCTGTCCATCTACAACTACAAATTTTTTTTTAAAATCTGTGGGACAATATGAAAGCCATTCTAAAAGGAAAATTTACAGCATTGAGTGCCTACATTTTAAAATAATCCCAAATAAATTAGCTTCTGCTCCATCTCAAGGACTTAGAAAGGGAAGAGCAAACTAATTCCAAAACAAGTAGAAGACAGAAAACAAAATTAATGAAATAGAGAATTAGAAAAATATACAGGATGAGTGTAACAAAAAAGTGGTTCGTCAGCCTAGATGCTTATTAATTGATTAATGGATAAAGAAAATGTGGTTTATATACACAATGGGGTTTTGTTCAGCCATAAAAATGAAATTATGTCATTTACAGAAAAATGGCTGGAACTAGAGGCCATTATGTTAAGTGAAGTAAGCAAACTCAGAAGGGCAAAGGTCCTACAGCCACACCAATGTTTACAGCAGCACAATTCACAATAGCTAAACTGTGGAGCCAACCTAGATGCCCTTCAATAGATGAATGGATAAAAAATGTGGCATATATACACAATGGAATATTACTCAGCAATAAAAGAGAATAAAATCATGGCATTTGCAGGTAAATGGATGGCGTTGGAGAAGATAATGCTAAGTGAAGTTAGCTAATCCCAAAAAAACAAATGCCAAATGTTTTCTCTGAAATGAAGAGACTGACTCATAATGGAGTAGGGAGGGGGAGCATGGAAAAATAGATGAATTCTAGATAGGGAAGAGGGGTGGTGGGAGGGAAANTTTCCTAGAATCTCTCCCTGAGGGTGGGAGGGAAAGGGAGGGGGCAGGGGGTTAGCAAGGATGGTGGAATGTGATGGACATCATTATACAAAATACATGTATGAAGACACGAATTAGGTGTCAACATACTTTATATACAACCAGAGATATGAAAAACTGTGGTATATATGTGTAATAAGAATTGTAATGCAAAAAAAACATGTACATGTATAAAGACATGAATTGGAGTGAACATACTTTAAACAAAGATATGAAAAATTGTGCTCTATATGTGTAATAAGAATTGTAATACATTCTGCTATTGTGCATTTTAAAAAAATAAAATCAATTAAAAAATAAAATAAAACACAATAGTTGATAGAAAAAATAAATAAATAAAAAATAAAACACAAGAGTTGATAGGAAAAAAAAAAAAGAAGGGCAAGGGTCCTTATGTCTTTTCTCATATAAGGAAGGTAGAGAGGAAAAAGGAAAACAAAAATTGGGAGCAGATGTCATGAAAATCAAAGGGAGATCAGGAGAGGAAAGGGCCCAAAGGGATGAGGCGGGGAGGGAGGGGTACAGTGCCGAGGACTGATATCGGCCAAATTATATTGTTATATTGTGTTCATGGGTGAATATGTAACAAATCTCATCATTATGTATACAACTATGATGCACCAATTAAAAAAAATCTGAGAAAAAAAGTTGGTTCTTCAAAAAGATGAGTAAGATTGATAAACCTATAGAACAACTAACCAAAAAAGAGAAAAGGACCCGATAAACAATATTAGAAAAAAAAGGAGATATCACCACAGATACTTCTGATATCAAGAGCATAATTAGAACTATTTTGGAAATTTATACTCTAAGATTTCTAGACCCATACGACTTGCCCAAACTGAACCTTGAAAATGTAGAAAACATAAACAGACCAATATCAAGTGATGGAACTGAAACAGCAATTAAAAGCCTTCAAAGGAAATCCCAGGACCATATGCATTCTCGGATGAGTTCTTCCAGACATTTAAAGAACTAACACCACTTTCTCAACTTATTCCATGAAACTGAAAGTAAGAAATACTCTTGAATAAAACACTGACACAAAAATAAAAACAGACAAAGAAACATCAAAGAAAGAAAACTACAGACCAATATCCCTGATAAACATAGATGCAACAATCCTTAATGAAATATTAGCAAATCACATTCAAAAACACATCAAGAGGATAATCATCCCAGGGATTCATGGATCATTCAATATATACAAATCAATATATTATGCAATTGACCACTTTATATGAATTAAGAATCATATCATCATCTCAATAAATGCAGAAAAGGCCTTTGATAATATCTAACACCCATTCATGTTAGAAAAATTGGAGAAGCTAAGGATAGAAAGAACTTACCACACATAATAAAGGCTATCTATAACAAACCCAAAGTCAACATCGTCCTGAAAGCAGAAAAACTGAAAGTATTTCCTCTAAAATCAGAAAGAAGACAAGGTTGTCTACTTTTACAACTTCCATTCAATATAGACTTGAAATACTAGCCAGAACAATCAGAAAAGAGATGGAAATCAAAGGGACACAAATAGAAAAAGAAGAAGTCAAACTATCTGTTTGCTGATGATATCATCCTATATCGAGAAGACCCAAAAAATTCCACCATATTTGGAACTGATAAATCAATTCAGCAAAGTAGCAAGATACAAGATCAGTAATCATAAATCAATAGCTTTCCAATAATACAGCAGTCGAGTCTGCTAAGAAATCAGAAAAACCATTCCATTCACAATGACCTTAAAAACAATAAAATACTTGAGAATTAATTTAACCAAGGAGGTGAAAGACCTCTACAATGAAAATTACAGAAAAACCAAAGAAGTGAAGAAGGTGTTAGAAGATGAAAAGACCTCCCATGTTCTTATATAGACAAATTTAATAATGTCAAAATGACTGTACAATCAAAAGCAATATATTCAATGCAATCTCCATCAAAATAGCAATGATGTTCTTCACAGAACTACGGGAAAAAGTCCTAAAATTAATTTGGAAGAATAAGAGACCTAGAATAGCCAAAGCAATTCTGAGAAATACAGATGATTCAGGAGGCATCAAATACCTGATCTCAAATTATTCTACAGAGCTATAATAACAAAAACAGCATGGCACTTGGCATCAAAACAGACATGAAGGCCAATGCAATAGAATAGAAGACACAGACAACCCCACATACTTAAAGCCCTTTGATACTTGACAAAGTTACCCAAAATATATGTTGGAGAAAGACTTAACAAATGGTGCCAGGAATACCAGCCATATGTAGAAGAATGAAACTAGATCCTTATGTATTACCCTGCACAAAGGCCAAATCAAAGTGGATCAAAGATTTAAGAATTAGATCAGAAACCTTGCAACTGCCAGAAGAAAATCTAGGATCAGCACTTCATCATATTGTTTCCAGTACCAACTTCCTTAACAAGACCCTAAAGCTCATGAAATAAAACCAAGAATCAGTAAAGTTGTATGCCATCCTATAATCCCAGTGACTCAAGAGGGTATGGCTGGAGGATCACAAGCTCTGGGGCCAGATTTAGTAACTTTGCCAGACCCTGTTTCAAAATAAATGACTATGGATGTAACTCAGTGGTAGAGCACCCCTGGTTTTAATCCCCAGTACCACAAACAATTACACGAAGAGCTGTTCAACCTCAGTTATAATCAAAGAAACACAAAATTAATGGTAAGAAATTTAAAACCATCAAATTGGTGATATTTCAGATTATATTAAAAAGAAGTTTGGTGAAGTCGTAGAGCAACAGAAACTTTTATACTCTGCTGATAAATTGCTATGAATATTTTGTAAAACTGATTCATCATTCTGTATCATCCTTTAGTACTAACCTTATATACATGCCCTAGAGAAATTATTGAACATGTACGAGATATGTACAAGATGTGCTTCAAAGTAGTACTTGTAAAACCTGCCTGGGAACAAACCAAATACTCATTAATAGAATAACAGATTAAAATGTATTTCTACAATGGAATGCACTACTGAAAAAAAATCAATAAAATATAGCTACATAAATTAATATGAAATTATCTCAGAAATATAATGTTAAATGAACAATGGAATTCATAGTATTATTTGATCCCTAGAAAGTTAAAAACATGCAAAACCAGATTATATTTTCTATAAAGATATAGGCATGTGTGATTTTTAAAACTTAAAACTTAATATAGCCAGAAAACACCACTAAATTCATTAAGGTACTTGCCTGGGTGGAGAAGCAATAGAAGTGAAAAGAGCAGTAGGGCTTTCAAATATACTGAGCATACTCTATTACTTAAGCTAGGTGGAAGATATGAGTGCTCATCTATTATTTTTGGCAGGAGGTACTCTGGTTTGAACTCAGGGTCACTCTACCACTGAGCCACATCCCCAGCCCTATTTTGTTTTTTTTATTTAGAGACAGGGTCTCACTGAGTTGCTTAGTGCCTCACTTTTTTGTTGAGGCTGGCTTTGAACTCCCAATCCTCTTATCTCAGCCTCCTGAGCCACTGGGATTACAAGTATGTGCCACCATGCCCAGCTCATCTATTATTTTTTAGGATGTACGATATAGTTCATTATAAATATTTT
This sequence comes from Marmota marmota marmota, assembly GCF_001458135.2. Taxonomy (NCBI): domain Eukaryota; kingdom Metazoa; phylum Chordata; class Mammalia; order Rodentia; family Sciuridae; genus Marmota; species Marmota marmota. The sequence continues at coordinate 9,229,349 of NW_026000283.1, forward strand.
ATACATCACCTTAAAAAGATACATTCAAGGAATGGTTTTCAAACTATGCTCCATTAAGCTGCCTAAATGACCACTGCAGGAGAACTAAGAAGTGGGAATGTTAAGGAGTTAAGACTCTGGGCTTCCCTATTTCAATTTCTCTCAGCAAAGTTGAATCCATCCAAATTCTGAGAACCTTTAAAACCTATTTCATCTTGGGTTGGGGGTGTGGCTCAGAGGTAGACTGCTTGCCTAGCACCCACAAAGACATGGGTTCAATTCCCAGCATTGCAAAAAACTACTTCATCTCAGATGAGATTATTATGCAGAAACAAGGGTCCAGAATGAATTACAAGGTCCCTTGTATACTTAGATATTTCTATTACATTTAGTATTTTGCAGAGGGTCAAAGAACTGAAAGGCTCAAGTATCAGCAATCATTGCCTAGAGACAATAAATTCAAAAGAAAGATAAAAGAACTTTACTTAGGTTGATATAAGAAACAAACCTATAAAATCCCCAGGCATCAATATCCCTCAATTTTAAATCACAAAAAAATTTGTTTTGACAAAATCTCTTTTAAATCAAAAAAAATATTTTAATAAGATGTAAAAAAAGTAAGAAAATAGTTGTGAAAAGATATTATAGATCAGGTAAATTAAACTGGTACCTGTTTACATATAATTTTGGGGGAATTTGTCAATAATTAAATGGATTAAGAGGAGTGGCTGTTGTGTAAGTCTCTGACCTTGATTTCCTCTTCCAACCAGCTATAAGTTTCATAATGATTTTGAACACCAATCGGGGGGGTGTCTCTCATTCTTCTTTTTCCTCTACCTCAGATGTTTACTGTTATTCACTATAATAAAGCATCATATGTGGCTATAAATTTTTCTTTTATGTCAGCAAATGTGAAAACTTTCAACTTCCCATTATTACAGAGTCTTTCCAAATCCCAAGCATTAGTCATGGGGTACTAATGCAAAAAATATTATAATCTAACTATATGCTTCAGCAATTCCAGTGTCTAAATGGGTAATGCCAAAAAAAATGTTTTTATGGCTCTTTCCTCCTTAGCATTTTCAACCTGGTGCAATATCCCTGCTGATTTTGTCTGTTTGGCAAAGGTCAGCTTTGAGTGTGCCTTGGTGTTTCAGTAGAGATGGATAATGTACTTAATGAGAGCAATTTCCTGCTCTGACCTACCCTTTAATTATTTTTTAATCATACATTTGGTATATTTGGCATGGTATTTCATCACTTCTTCTGCAACGTTTCTTTGTGAATAAGAATAAAAGCACTTATTCTGGACAGAATTAAATGAAGTCATCATGGATAGGCTACATATCACTTTACAGTTGACAGTTCCCTTTAGGTGAATACAAATGAAATTTCTGTAACTCCAGGCTTATAAACAAATGATAACTTCTAATATGCTTTCCATTTATCTTTGAGTGATCAACACTATTATTTGACCTTTAACTGTTTATTTTACTTAGGTCTCTCCTCCAAGTTGTTAATGCTCTAGAAATCAAATGTACCAAAAAATAAATAAATAAATAAATAAAACAAATTTTTAGATTCAGGAAGACATCTGTAAAGCAACTAATTGCCTCCCCAATTTATTGAGGTTTTTAACTTTGAATTTTCATTCACAACTAAACGCTCTTAAAATACTATTATAAAAGAATTCTGTATAAAAATGATTTCCTTAACCTGATTTCAACATTATACAATGTATGTATTTATTCTAATATTGCATGGTACAAATAAATGTGAAATTTTTATATTTTTATATATCAGCTTTAAAATTAACTTAAGGGGGCTGGGGTTGTGGAAGAGCACTTGCCTAGCTAGCATGCATGAGGCACTGGGTTCGATCCTCAGCACCACATAAAAATAAAATAAAGGTATTGTGTCCACCTACAACTAAAAAAAATGTTAAAAAAATTAAATTAAGAATAGGATTTCCAACTCTTAGAGGATGACTCAATAAAAGGTATTACCATGTGCAGAGCATCACAAGTTGATGTATCAACAAGAAGGGACAATACAGCAGTGTGCTTTAGGGTTTGGCACACATCTGGTATATTTTTCTGGGATTCCATTATTATTCAAATGCTTCAGAGGAGGAGAGAGATACAGGCATTTTAACTAAGTAATTAAAAGCAATGCTTGTTTGTTTTCTTTGTAGTACTGGGGATTGAACCCAGGGGCAATCTACCACTGAGCCACTGAGCCAGTCCTTTTTATATTAAGAGTCTCAGCACTGGGGCTATAGCTCAGTAGCTCAGTGGTAGTGTACTTGCCTGGCATGTGTGAGGAACTGAGTTCGATTCTCAGCACCATCTATAAACAAATAAAATAAAGGTCTACCAACAGCTAAAAAAAAAAATCCTTAAAAGGAAAAAAAAAAAAAAAAAGACAGTCTCCCATGGTTGATGAGACTAGCCTCAAACTGGTGATCCTCCTGATTTAGCCTCCAGAGTACCTTCTAGGTGTACCCCACCATGCCCAGCTTAAAAGCAATGTTTTCATTAAAACATATATTCTGAAACAAAGCTCTACTCATATAATGTTAAATCATAAGAATTCAAAGAAATCTCTTAGTTTAGATGATAAGTAGAACATTCCCCTTTCTCCCTCACATTTACATACTTAACTTTTCTCATCCATTAGGGGTACTCCTGCAAGGAAAAAAAAAGTTAGAAACCAGATTTACAGCATCTCTAGAAAAAAGCTATCCAGTTTCTACTTGAAATTTTCAGATTATGGGTGGGTGTTCACCTCAAAAAAGGACAATCCAGGGCTGGAGTTGTGGCTCAGTGGTAGAGCACTTGCCCAGCATGTGTGAGGCCCTGGGTTCGATTCTCAGCACCCATATAAATAAATGAATAAAATAAAGGTCCATCAATATCCAAAAAGACATTTAAAAAAAAAGATTCTAATCTATAACCACAGCAACTTGGGAGGCTGAGGCAGAAGAATCCCAAGTTTAAGAGCAGACCCATCAACTTAGCAAGGCCCTGTCTCAAACAAAAAATAAATTACAAGGACTGGGAATGTGGCTCAATGGTGAAGTTCAATGGTGAGTTCAATCTCAAGCATTTTTTTTAAAGGAGAGGAAAAAGAAAGCACCATTCCATCATTTCAAAAGTCTACTAGCAACTTGGAAAGGTTGTGTGGCCAAGTAGGGAGTGGGGAGAAGGGTGGAAGTGGATAGATATGATCAATGCCTGCTATAGATATGTTTGGAAATATTACGTAGAATCCCATTAATATGTATAATTAACATATATTAATAAAAATGATATTTTTTTAAAGCTTATAAGGGCAAGGAGGCTACCTTACTGTCCAGATCTCATTCCTTTGGGTACAACCGCTTCTATGCTCCACCTCTCCCACTTAGGGTCAATTTCTTATTGCACAGTTAAAGCCTACTTTTTCTTGAAGCAAGAGGAGAGAGGCCTTAGCAACCTCAACACTCAAGGTCCTTACCTACTAGCTCTCCCTGTGACTGGCTCCCTCATTGGTATAGGGATAGGTAAAAGGTCAAACGTCAAAGTTTGTGGCCTAGTTAAGAAGTAGGGCGCATGTGTGATTGCAGGGCTTGTGGTGCAACTCACTTCCGTACCCGCTCACTTCCGTTCCCATTGTGCAGTGCGAGTAGAATCATGGAGCATGCCACTGGAATTAACCGCAATGAAGAGCAACGGTATGACTGTGCAGGTGGTGAAACATTTATAAATCAGCAAAGATACAATGAGGAAATTTTTTGGGACTTTAAGATAAACATATTAGGTAAAAAGGATGATACACCAGTTCATTTTTGTAACAAGTGTGAATTACCAATTAAAATCTATGGGCGGATGATTCCATGTAAGCATGCTTTTTGCTATGCTTGTGCCGTTTTACATGGAAATGAGGGAAATAGAGTGTGTCTGGACTGTGGTCATCCAGTGAGGCAAGTTGAGAAACGTGTGCAAGGTTCTGTCTTCGTGTGCAGCAGTGTTCAAGAGTGCAAGAGAACTTACTTGTCTCAGAGAGATTTGCAGGCTCATATCAACTTCCGCCATATGGGAGCTAGTTCCTAATCGGAAAAAGTTCCTCCACACACGAATTGAAATCCTTAGTTATGTTATCATGCAGCCAAATAAACATCGTTGGAACCATATTTCACCAAACCAATAAATTATGATACTAGTACTTCCTTTGCAACATATGCCATATGGGCTATATCATTAACCATGTGAGAATATTTATGCTCCTTCAGCAAAACCTCTTCATGGCTTCACCTCCACCTCCTTCGTTGAGTCAGAGAACTTTAATATTTCAACAAGGTATGACAATTTAATATTTGCTCCTAATCAAGACAACTCAAATTTAGGTGCTTGAGTACCCCACCTCCTTCCTTCCTCTACACTAGCTCATCATAATCCTGAATGTCTGGGTAAGCCAGCGGTATTGAACTCTCAACATATTGTACCTCCACAGCAATTCTGCATAGACTGCCTTCTCTTCCATCATTACCCCACGTAATGCCCCATCTTTCCTAGAATGCTAATACTTTTCACTTGCTCCATAGCTTCCCAGATTGCCAACTTACACAAAATATCTTCTTCCAGGACCTGCTTCAGCTCAACATGGTGGTCCATCTGTGAGTACACGTTTCTCACCATTGTAATCCTAACTCTTTACCCCAGTTCACTGAAGACCAAGAACTGAACCCTCCATTTATACAACCAGGAAAAATAAATAGTGGTATATGACCTGCACCCATTTAGACTTCTTCCTTCCTGACTGCAGAGTCTACCTTCAAAGAACTCAATTCTTGGATAACATTGTTAACATCAGACATGATATAGATCATATTGCCAATGATAAAATAGTATTCTGAACAGAAGATATGACAAGATGGTAAAAGTAAGTACTCTAATTAAGCTTTAGACTATTTTGGGAAAAGTAAAGCATATCTTACAGATGTGGCTATGAAACACCTAGTGTTGATTTTTGTTTATTTTGTTTTAGGGGGATGGTACTAGGGATCAAACCTATGGCCCTGCCTTACTAATACTAGGCAAGCACCCCTACCACTGAGCTATTATTACCAGCCCTTTAAAATGGTATTAAATGTTAAAGTAAGGAATGATCTCAAGTAATTTACTGTAGAACAGATTAAGTGGCTTGGTTGAGCCAACCTATTTTAGTAGTTTTGTTCCTCGTGTGGTAAATTGATCCAGAAGTGACCATTTGCAATATTATTTCCAGGAAAAAAAAATGCACATTCTGTTTTCAAAAGTATTGTTTTTGTTAAATCTCACGTTTACTTGTCCTCATAGTATATTTTATTTAACTGAGTAAAAGATTTTAATACGGTGTTAAAAAAAAAAAGCAGTCTTTGTACTCCAAACTGTATCAACGTAACTGATAATTTCCTTAGTTCTAGCCCTAAATTGTTCCTTTCTTTTACTCTAGTTGAGACTTTTTTTTTGATGGTGCTAGAGATTGAACCCATTGCCTCCATTGCCTTGTGCATGTGAGGCAAACACTCTACCAACTGAGCCATATATCCCCAGCCCCTAGTTGAAGCTTTTTGACCCAAACCATCGAAAGGCTGGGCCCTGTTGTGAATTCTAGAATCTATACAATCAGAAGTGTTTAAGCAACCCTAGATCTAGTATTAGATCTCTCTTACTACTACTCCAACTCTGACTTTGTACCCAGGGTATAGTGACAGGGCTTTGCTAGCATCCTGGCAGTCAGTTTAGATCTCATACTTAAGGTCCACTTAATGAGGCCTTTTGTTCTTTCTGTGCACAAATCCCAATCTAGATAATTTATTAGGTCACAGTAACCTTGACTTGTCCTTACCACTTTAAGGATAAATAAAGCCTGATTTTTTCTTTTCTTTTTTTCTTTTTTTCTTTTTTTTTGGTACCCAGGGGCACTTTAACATTGAGTTACATCCATAGTCCTCATTTATTTTCTTTGGAGACATAGTCTTGCTAAATTGCTTAGGGCCTCTCTATGTTGCTGAGGCTGGCCTTGAACTTCCAATCCTTCTACTTCAGCCTCGAATGTCACTGGGATTACAAGCGTGTGAATCAAAAATATTTTTAAATTTTCCTAGTGTAAAAAAGTAAAAGACTGAGGCAGGAGGATCATGAGTTCAAAGCCAGCCTCAACAACTTAGCGAGGTACTTAGCAACTCAGCAAGGAACTCAGCAACTCAGCAAGACCCTGTCTCTAAATAAAATATTTTTTTAAAGGTCTGGGGATGTGGCTCAGTGGTTAAGCACCCCTGGGTTCAATCCAGAGCACCAAAAAAAAAAAAAAGTAAAGAGGACTTTAATCCATTTCCTTTTAACATTTCATTTTAAACACCTGATTATAAATGCTATCTCTGCCTACTTGAAATATATGTGAATTTTTTTCAAAGCTAAATAAGCCTCTTGCAGCCAGTTTTGCATCCTAGGAGTGTTATTTTTAAAGGCTAAGGAGCCATCTCTTTGAAAAGTGACCACCAAGAAGAGTGCACCCTGTCTCCTTATCTGTGAGAATCAGGCTCCAAAATATAATTTCCTGCTTGTCAAAAAGATATGACAAAAACTGTTTTACATTGGATATGACCATATAAGTAATGGATTAATATATAGAAAAAATCATGAAAGTGTGAGGGTTTTTTTTTTTTATGTTTGGCTTTGATCTTGGACTCCCCAGGCCCCCAGAACTGTGTGCAATTATAAATTTCCCAGTCTATGGAATTTTCCATGTTTATGAAGCAACCCAAAGAGACTTAAGACACCAACTATCCAAACTCAATTTAGGGAAAAAGTGATAGGATAAGAAAGAAAGACTATTTCTCAAGTCTTAGTAGCAGTTACCAGTTTTGGAGCAGTCTACAGAAAGCCAGATAAGAAATGAAATACTTTGCCAGGCACAGTGGGGCACACCTGTAATCCTAGCATCCCTAGAATCCCAAGTTCAAGGTCAGCCTGAGCAACTTAGCAAGACCCTGTTTCAAAATAAAATAAAAAAGATGAGCTGGGAATGTAGCTCAGTGGTAAAGTGCCCTGGGTTAAATCCCCAGTACAAAAAAGAATAAAGAAAGAAAGGATAATTTAAAACTGCTCAGTTGAATCTGTTTAGTAAAGGGCATAATACTACTCTAGTCAAAGGAACAAAGGAAGAAGGGAAAACTCATATGTTGTTATTGCAAAAAGCCAATGCACTGCAATAACAATTGTGGTTGAGATGCTAAAGGATACAAAAACTTAAAGAAAAAGGGAATCAAGAAAGCCCAGAATCTATCTGGAGTAAACCTCAGGGGCAGAATACGTTCTTAGCATGTGTGAAGCCCTGGGTTTGATACCCACCACTACCACCCCACCAAAAAAAAAAAAAAAAAAAAAAAAGCCCAGAAGGACAAAACTCTCAGCTGGGGAATAATTGGAAAATAGTTCAAATTTGACGAATTGGAAAAATCTTGAATGTGGGAACTAGGGAAACATATTTCAATAACTTTTACCCAGGCCAATCCACCTTTCCCTTTTCTGAACAATATGGATGCTGCTTATTTTGCGATTGGAAACTTCTTACTTTGTACATTTGGTAAATATGTTGATATGATTGTTGGTACTTCACATCAGTCTTCTATTTGTTTCATTTCCACCATAATTCCCATACAGATTGGTCCACTGAGTGAGGAAAAGGCTTTTTTTACTTTTTCATGATCCTTCTGTAAACCAACTGGGAAGAATCCTGCTAAACAAATTAAAGGCTGCCATATACTATATTCCAAAATCAAGTGCTTGCTATGCTTGCTGGGAAAAGGGCATCTGATTTGTTCCCTTTGTGCCAGAGCAAAAACAAATTGATGCATTATGTTGGGCTCTAGGGAATAATGATACTGGTTTAAGATAGGAAACCACTAAAAATAGCTTTTCCAAAGGATAAGCCATATTAGTGTGTAAAACAATAATCTTTGGTTAAAGCTCAATTAGAAACAATAAAACATTATAAAAAGGTTAAGGGGTGGGGAAAGGAGGAATAATTTTAAGAGTGTACTCACCCTTTAATACTCCCATACTTCTAGTAAGGAGGGAAGATAAATTTGATAAACTATGGCCGACCACTATCAAGATTTGTATAGTATATTAAAGTGGTAAGTAGATTTTTTTGTTCTCTTAATGCATGTAGTTCCTAACCCTATAATTTTCTGACTTAAATGTAACACTGTCCTCTGCAAAATTTGTCTCCGTAGTTGATCTGTTTTCCTTTTCTTTCTTTTTCTGTAGTGGATAAGTTTGAATTCTCATTTGTCTTTAGTTACGTAGGAATTATAATTGTTATAAAATCCAAGGATTCCCAAAAGGTTTGGAGAATCTCCTAAGATTTTCTCAAGTCATTTACAGAAAAACTCAGAAATTTGTTCCACTGTGAGTATCTCTATTCATTACATAGTTAACTTGTTGGTAGTCTTAGAAACTACAGGACAAGCTAAAACTGATATTTTGGCTTCACAGGAACATAAAACCTTACTAGACAAATTTCAACCTCAGCAAAGTGAAGGAAAATATTTCAGGCATCCATTATCAGCTAAAGGCTGAAAAGTGTTATATTCTAGAAAGCAGTCAATTATGCAGATGAAAGGCCTACTAAACAGACCAATTAGATACCTCTGGTGATTCATTTGCATGATAATCTTCCAGATTCCCTAGTTTAGACCTAGAATCTCAAGAAGTATTTGAACAATGGAAATTAGCTATTGTCTCTCCTCCAGTTTGGGGGATTCCAAATTCTAGAAAACCTTTCCATTTATGTTTTCTGGAAAATAAAGATACTTCCACTGGAACATTAACTCTGAAATTGGGATTAGACTATAGACCAATCTGGATGTCATGATACTGGGAATGCTTGGATGTCTGAGCCCCAGTAGCAGCCACCCTATTTATTGAAAAGACTTAAGCTATTACATTTTGTCACATACAATAGTTATAATGGCATAAAACCCAGCATTTGCTAGTGTACCATCACAGTTGCTATGAACTAGTATTTTATCCAATCCTAATATTGGGCTTAGGAGACGGAATTTTCTAAACCCTGCTGTTCTTTTGCCAAGGTGTGTGTGTGTGTGTGTGTGTGAGAGAGAGAGCGAGAGAGAGAGAGAGAGAGAGATCTTTCCATGTAGAAATAATCTATCTGCAGATATATCTACCTATAGATGAGTATATGTATACAAATGATGTTTGATGTCTTTCATATAATAGGGCAAATTTGGGAAAATAGAGATTCTTGATTTCAGTAGGAACTACAATACTTGATGGAAAATTGAAAAGTGATTTGTTATGAGACTTTACAACTGCCTACTTAGATATCAATGATCCATTGTAGAGTTCAAACAGGACAGAATGACAAAATTTCTAAAGGCTATGGTTTTGTTGACAACTGCAAAACCTTCTTTTAAAACTGACAGACTAAATTTAGAAGCCTCACTGCTTATACAAGAAAACTTTGTTCAATTCCCAAAATAGCCTTCACAAAGAGAAATGAACAAATGGACTGAAAAAGTGTTTAACAAATTTCAGTTGAATTAAAGGAAATATCTATAAAGAATTCTTACGCCGGGTCTTTACTTGCTTATTATTTTTGATATTAACAAAATCATCTAAGTAACAGGAAAAGGCACTAGATTATTACTATGTCCATCAAAATGATGAAATTATTCAAAACATGCTGTATTAAGGAGACTTTTTTGCCATTAGAATGCTTTGCAGGGACACTTGTGTTTTAGTCATCTTTTTGCTGCTGTGACCAAAGGACCTGTCAAGAACAATTTTAGAGAAGAAAAAGTTTATTTGGGGGCTCACAGATTCAGAGGTCTCAGTCCATTGAAAGCTGGCTCCAATTCCTCTGGGATTAAGGTGAACCTGAACATCAGGATGGAAGAGTGTGGTGGAGGGAAGAGGCTCACATGATCAGAAAGCAGAGATGGACTGCTCAGCAGATACAAAATATATACCCCAATGACACTCCTCCTCCAGCCACACCCTACCTGCCTTCAGTTACCACTCAGTTAATCCTCATGGGGGGGGATTAGTTCACTGATTTGGTTAAGGTTTCACCTCTAAGCCTTCTTGAATTGTCTCACACATAATCATTTGGGTGACACCTCACATCCAAATAGTAACAACTCCCAAAGAAAGCACAGAAAATGTTTGCCAACCAACTTTACCAGGAAGCTGATGACAGTGAGATTTCATAGACTTAACGCTTATGGAAGGTAGGAGATTTTGTCTAATTGTGGAACATATGATGTTTGAATAGGCTTAAATCTTTTCTTCTTCAAAAACTTACAGTGAGGCAGTGGTAAAGACCCTTAATGCACAAAATCCCCACTCTGGGGATACCAGAGTTAATCAAATTACACTAGGGAAATAGATTTATGTCTACTGATATTCATGAATTACGCAAATGTTTGAAGATTAAACTATCAAACTTTAGCTGGGTGTGGTAGCATGTACCAGTAGTTCCACCTATTTGGGAGGCTGAAACAGGAGGATTACTTAAGCCCAGAAATTTAAGACCAACCTGGGCAACATAGTGAGACCTCCATCTCAAAATGTATAAAAAATTAGAACTATTATACTCCCCAAGTAGAATGGGTGTCTCAGATTCTAATAAAAGTCTTTGGCTAATATTTAGCAACCAGGATAATTACCACTGACCTTTTTCAAACTAGCCTTATTAAAAATTAAGAGTGACTCTTCAAAGCAATAATGTTATCTTTCTTTGAAATCGTGTTTACCAAATCCATGAGTCTGAAAGCACTTACTCTTCTTGATTTAACTGAATCCTCATAATCATGTTCAATACTTAAAAGGCCTTCTCTCTTTCCTAGAAACCCTTAGACATGAAATTTAAATGACCTGGAGGGGCTTACTGGAAGAAATTGGTCATCCCTATCAAACTGGGCAATTAAGCCGGGAGCTGAGGCATGCACCTGTAGTCCCAACAACTTGGAAGGCTGAGGCAGATGGATCACTTGAGCCCACAAGTTCAGGGCCAGCCTGGGAAACACAGCAAGACCCTGTCTCATAAACAACTGGGCAATTTTGTTTACATGAGAGTGCTTTAGAGGAAAGATGGGCTATCAGCACACTGGATGGGACTCTTGAGTACTGCTGATCATTCATATGGCTATCAGTAAAAGAAAACCGAGGTGGATTCATGCTTCTCAGGTGAGGCCAGAACCTCAGGACTACACTGTGGTTTCCACAAATAATGTGAAAATTAGTTTTCTAAAGTGAATTATTGGTATTGACCTCAACTGAAAAGAGGTATTCTAAGGAGCACTATTTTTATCGATGTCTTGCTGTCATATTCACAGTGTTGATTTCAGCTACTTTCAGAATTACATTTTACTAGCCAGGCTGTGATTCATCCCTAGAATCCCAGCAACTCCAGAGTCTAAAGCAGTAGAATCATAAGTTCAAGGTCAGATTCAGTAACTTAAAAAATAAAAAGGGCTTGGTGTCTGTTTTCAGCATGTTTTTAAATTAACCCATGTAGCTACATGTGTCAGTAGTCTTTAATTATATGGTGTAGCATTTGATTATGTTAATATGCCACATCTTCTTGTGTTTTTTTTAAAATGTAGTTGTCATTGGACCTTAATCTATTTGTATGTGGTGCAGAGAATCAAACCCAGTGCCTCATACATTCTAGGCAAGTGTTCTACCATTTAGCCACAACCTCAACCTTTTGTTGTTGTTGTTGTTGTTATTAATTTTAATAGTGGTGGATATCTTGACTGATTTTCAGTTTAGAACTATAATAAATAAAAACTTCTATGAACATTCATATGAAAGTTATTTTGTGATAGAATATATCTTTTTATTTGGAATGTACAAGGAAATAGACTTCCAAACTGCTGGTAACACAGTATGGGTATGTTGACTTTTATTTAAAAAAAAAAAGAAAGTTTCAAAAGTAGCTATAGGGCTGGGGTTGTGGTTCAGCAGCAGAGCACTCACCTAGGGCATGTGAGGCCCTGGGTTCGATCCTCAGCACCACATAAAATTACATAAATAAAAACAAAAGGTTTACAAGTATAATTTTAAAAAGTAGCTGTATAAGCCACAGGGTGGCAGATGCTTATAATCCCTGTGACTCAGGAGCCAGGAGAATTGAAAGTAACATAGTGAGATTGTCTCATAATAAAAAAAATAATAAAAACAAAGTGGCTGTACCATTTTACACACCTATCACCAGTGTAACACGTGTGGATCTACTTTCTAATACCTGAGATTTTCAGTCTTTCAAGTTTTAGCCATTCTATTGAATATAGAGCAGTATTTCATTGTGGGTTTTTGGGTTTTTTTTTTTTTTTTTTT
>NW_026000283.1:9245363-9252992 GCF_001458135.2 Marmota marmota marmota
CTCAGATTTAAAAAAAAAAAAAAAAAAAAAAAACTTGCTATTGCCTGAGTGTAGCTGCAACTCATCACAAGTTGTTTATTGGATCAGATCTTGTTCCTGGAATCCAGAGTGGCTCTGAAGAAAAGAGGGATACAAATGGAGACAGAAATACCAAGGTTTTTTTTTTTTTTTGGGGGGGGGGGTGGTTATTGGGGATTGAACCCAGGGGTGCTTTACCACCAACCTACATCCCTACCTCTTTTTGTTTTGAGGCAGTCCTAAATTGTTTAGAGACTCCCTAAATTGCTAAAGCTGGCCTGGAAATTACATTCCTTCTGCCTCAACCTGCCAAGTCACTGGGATTAAAGGGGTGCACCAACTAACCTGGCCCAAGTCTTTAATCTTGCTTTTAGCCACCCATCAGACATTTGCAGGCAAAAGTGAAGAGCAAGTTCCTGTTATAAAATGAAATATTTGGATATATATCTTTAAAACTCTGATATAATTGATGTTTTGATTAGCTAACTCTAGTCCCAATTAAATCAGGAAAGAGGGAATTTACTATTTTGTTTAAGCCTTTAATTTGCCTTTGCAATTGCTTCTCCCCATCTCATAGATAATTAACTAACTATACATAGATAGTTAATTTCTGGCCTAAATTTTCATGTGATCTTCGTTTCTATATTTTAGAGCAACCTGCTCTACCTACTGCTCTATGAACTTCCTCCTAGACTCTACAACTGGATCTGTGCCTGCCTCAATGCAGTTAGGTCAATCTTGAAAGGAAAGCAAGGAACTGGGAGACAGGTGAGCAAATGAAAGATAGAGACCAGGCACAGATACACAGGAGAGTTTATTTGTCAGACAGAGCTGACAAATAAAGGCAATCTCTCCATAGATAGAGCAACACAGGCTTGGGGTTCAAGACTTTTATGGGGAAGGGTCAGGGATTAGAGTTGGGTGGGTCCTAAAGTGGGCAGTTAAGGGTGGCAGTTGGTATGGGGGGAGTGGTGTTACAACCTTGGACAGGAAAGAATGTGGGGAATACAGGGTGGTGAAGGGTTGGGTTGGTAAGAGGGAGTGGTGATACTTTCTCAGAGTAGTAGGCCCCCAGAACTCCTTGAGGACTGAATTTGTAGCCACGGTGTCTAGGAGGAAGGAGACAGGCCTCACCTGAAATAGGCAGAGTTACCCTGGGTTCCCAAGGAATGATGGTACTGGTCAGGTGATGGGGACCTGGGCCTCATCACTCCTAAGAGCTGGAAAGGGCAACCAGAAGGGCCGGATGGCCAGGGGCTACTATGGGCTCCAGGACAGTCAACAGCCCAGTATCGCACCTGATGGCATTTAGGACAAGGACCCGGAGGCTTGGGACATATACAAGCTCAGTGACTCATCTGACCACATTTTAAATGGGGTCAGGGCAGTACCAAGGGACCCTTTCATGGGCCAATGGAACCAAGGACAGATGCCAAGGTCCAGATGGATGGCTTGAGCTGGCTTGAGCAAGCATCTGATATTTTTGCTTTCCAGTCTCTCCTGTTACACACCTTATAGGCCACTCCTAGAACCTTAGCTTGGGGAGTTAGGGGCCCTGTCTAGAGGCACCTTAGTTTGGCCTTAATATTGCGGAAATTCTGGGAGAAAAAGTAGGTCATTTGTAGTTGTCTCCCATCTGGAGTCTCAAGGTCCAGATGAGTATATTGTAATAAAGCCTTGGTCAGGTGGTCTAAAAATGCTGAAGGTTTTCATTTTTATCTTGGATGACTTCCTGTAGCTTTTCATAATCAATAGCCTTATGGGCTGTCTTTCTAAGTCCTGCCGTGAGACAAGTAATGAATTAGTTTCTACTAGTAACTCCTCCAGGTGAATTATAATCCCAATTGGAGTCCTGATCATGGTCCGCTTCAATGCCAATCGGATGGGCAGGAGAGGTCTGATGTAACTTATCAGCATAATTTCTAGCTTGCTTCCAAACTCACCTGTACTCCTTGGGCAGGAGAGTGTTAGACAAGACCATATGGGCATATATGTGGTGGGACTTGAAGCATAGGACCCACGCCACTTTTCTATCTGTGAAAGATATGACAAAGATATGAACCCAGATTATACCATCTACCCCAGCCACCTCATAGTTGGGCAGAGATGTGGGTTGGGCAGCAGCAGCCCATGAGCATGTGGCAGGAGAGAAGGGTGGAGGAGCCAAGGGGACCATTGCTGCGGAAGCTTCATTAGAAAGAAAGGGGAGGTGAGAGCTAAGAGGACTTGTGCAGGAGAGCAAGAGTTTCAGAGAGAGGGCTTAGTGAGAGAAGATCTGAATGTATGATATCTCTTTCTATTTTTCCCAAACACTTAAAATAGTTGAAAAGATAATATTGGGATCTAGAAATGCCATTAAGCAGACATTTAGAGTAGTTATCCAAAGAATATTGAGGCCAGATCTGATTGCACAAATTGTCAAGTTTGGGGGAAGGAGGGTAGGTCTAGGGTGAGAGAGAGAGACCCTAAGTTAGCCAGGAAGCAGCCTAGAGGATGGGAGGGAATGGATGAGGAGGTAGAAGGTGAGTACAGAGGTGGAGCATCACCCAGTCTCTAGTATCACCAAGTCCAGAGGACTGGTTACACTCATGGGGTCATTACCCTGCAGTGTAAGCAGCAGAAGCCCATGGAGACACTTGGGCGCCTTGTTGGGACTAGAAGCCATAGAGATTAACCCAAGGCCAAGAGGTCTCACCAGGAACAAATCCCAATCACCCTTGGTGGTTTTTCTCAAAACCCAGGACCTAAATAAAAGACTACCTATAGACCCTGTGGACAGTAGGGATCAGCTGTGAAAGCTGTGGCTGTGGGTGCCCCCAACCACACAGTAACCCTGGGAGTGCAAGACAATCACAGTCATTTCCCGGGACCCATAGGTCATTTAGGTCGACCAGAGACAGGGGTCTTACTTGAAATGTCTGGTGGTGGGTGCAGAGAGAGCATTTGGCAGAGTGAAGGGCCTGGTCCCATGATAGAATTCAGATCGGGGCCTGGGGACTCTCAGTGACCCTTGAAGAGGGCAGCGGGCACATCAGGGAACTCATCCCAGGTTTCTGCACCAATGAAAGGAAAGCGAGGAACTGGGAGACAAGACGGCAAGCAAGAAATGAAAGATGGAGACCAGGCAGAGATACACACGAGAGTTTATTTGTCAGAGCTGACAAATAAAGACCTTATCTCCATAGAGGGGAGAGGCAACATAGGCTTGGGGTTCAGAGACTTTTATGGGGGAGGCTAAGGGATTAGAGTCCGGTGGGTCCTAATGCCAGCAGTTAAGGGTGGGGTTAGTATGGGGGAGTGGTGAGCCTTTCTCAGAAAAGCCCTTGGGTGGGAAAGCAAAATTTTTCTTAAGATGGCTATCCAGATGCTAAGCAAGAACCTTACAAGTCTAGTTGCAGATCTCAGTCTTTTCAAGTCTGCCTCTTCCTGTTTTAAGGTATAACGCCAGTTCTGACCTCTAGAGTATAAGAGGATATGTCTAGGAACCCTTCAAGCTCTTTCAGAAAGCTTCTCTCCACCATTTTTTCAACTATTTTTTTCATGTGCAAATTCACTACAGAAAATCTACATTTATTTTGGCTTTCCCTCTAGGAATGAAAGTAGCTACTAGATTCATTTTAACCAAATGGCATTATAGCAAAAGTACTCTAACTCAGGTTATTTTGCGATTTGTCCTTCCACTATGGTGATTTTCAGAACCTAGCATCCTTTAGAATCTCCAGAGGAGCAGCTAAAATGCATATAGTTCAGCCCCAAGACTGCTAACCCAGAGATCCTGAGGCAGTAGGTCTAGGGTGTGGTCTAGGAATCTGCATATTGAAAGAGAACTAAAGTGATTCTAATCTTGGGAATGCCCTACACCACATTTTGAAATACCTTGCTTATTAGCTTGTCAGTAAAGCCCAGTAGGAACCACTTAAGTAGTAGGAAATTCTTTCAGTGCTTTTAAGAATACCATCTAAAAGCCTGCTTTTCTCCTCTGATGGCACATTATATGAAAAGAGAAGGAAATCAAGAGCTAAACTGATGGCACTATCTCTTTAAAGAGCATCATTATTTTGCAAATGAAACATTTGCTAGCTTCTTTCACAAAGAAAAAATGTTCTGCTTGCTGTGGGAGTAAAAGGTGTTATGATTATGAAAATTTTGTTCACCAAATTCCAGTCCTTTTAAATGGCTTTAGACAATATTCTCCCTTAGCTGTTTGCACAGTACTTAAAAAAATCCAGAGGAGGTAGTTTCAGTGTGGGCTAATGCCAGTGTTATTTAGAGAACATACAAACGTGATCAAGACTTAGAACTGCTCCAGGGGTCAGAATAGGGGCCTTCCTAGTAATAGGACTGTCAGCAGCCACTGAGTCACACAAGAGCACAGGCTATCCACTTCTCAAATGTGAGAGAAGTGAATTATCTCTCAGTTTCAAAGACCAGAATCTGGCTCAGACAACCCTTGGGATGTCCTCCCTACTCCTAGTTCCAGGCCCTAGGAAACAAACAGCAGAAATAATGAGGATTCATTTTCAGTTTAACACTTTACTAAGACCTGTGGCAAATCATATCACTGTTCTGAGCTTAAAGAATTAGGATTTCAATATTTACCTCACAAGATGGTTGTGAAAATTGAGTTTACTTTATGAAAATATGTAGCAAAATACCTGGCAGTAAACTACTACAATATTCATTCTTTCAGTCCTACCTCATAACTGTTTTGGAGTCATTGTCACACTAATCCTTCAGTAGCAATGAGAATGTCTCAGGGCATCATTTAGCTCAGAGCAGCACCCCTTTTCTAGTAGACACCATATTCCATTAACATGGTTGGTTTTATGGATTAGCAGTAAAGAAACAATGGGTATGTGGCTATTAGGTTGCCAATATGATAGAGTAGTGAGGGGTATGTAGTAGAAGAACCTACGCAGCCAGGACAAGATGGCAAGAGAGATGGGGTGGGGCAAAACCAAAGGAGCAAGGAGAGGGTCTTCCAAGGAGAGGGTATGTGAGAGCTGTGAGCCTTTCTCAGACGTCAATTTCCCAGTTGACAAAGAGTGCTCCTGGACACAAGTAAGGGACCAAATTAAACAGACACTTCCCTCCTCATGTTGGGGAGGGGTGTAACAACAGGACACCAATGAATAATACTGAGTAGAGCCAGGACAGGGCCTGAGATAAAAGGAGGAAATTCCATGGAAGCCAAAACTTCCCCATGAGACACCTGGCTCCAAGTCCCTTTCTCTTCAGAGAAGTCTGTCACTATCCTTTCTGCAAATAAACTTGCTGCTTGCTTGCTATCTCTGTGTCTTTTCTTGAATTCTTTTCAGAGTGAAGACAATGAACTCAACACCCCTAGATGGTAACAGTATCAAGGGAGTTATGAATTTCAGTGCTAATTGAGAACATTTCTTTTCCTTAAAAATTCATTTTAGCCTGGCTTGGTGGCACATGCCTATAATCTCAGCAGGACAGGAAGCTGAAGCAGGAGGATCACAGGTTCCAGGCCAGCCTCAACAACTTAGCAAGGCTGTAATCAACCTATTGAGACCCTGTCTCTGAAGAGAAAGCAAGGAACCAGAGATGGGTAAGCAAGAAATGAAAGAGAGACCAGGCAGAGACACACATGAGAGTTTATTTGTCAGAGCTGATAAATAAAGGCCATCTTTCTATAGAGCAGAAAGAGAGGCAAAACTGGCTTGGGGTCCAGGACTTTTACAAGGGAGACTGTGGAATCAGAGCCTGGCAGGTCCTAATGCCAGCAGTTAGGGGTTGGGTTGGTATGTGGGAGCTGTGAGCATTTCTCAGAAATGCCCCTGGGTAGGAAAGTGAAACTTTTTCCTTAAAGTGGCTGTCACTTAAGATGGCCATTCAGATGCTAACCAAGGACCTTATAGTCTCCAAACAAAAAATAAAAAGGACTGGGACTGTGGCTCAGTGGTTAAATGCACTTGAGTTCAGTCCCAGGTACAAAAATAAATCCTTCTATTCCATTTCTTTTCACAGTATTTTATTGAAGTTAAACAAGTAGATAAATTTAGATTTTGCTGTATCTAACAGAAAATTTAAGGTGAAAGGTACAAGGGAGGGGCTGGGTTTGTTGCTCAGTGGTAGAGCACTTGCCTAGCATGTGTGAGGTACTGAGTTCGATTCTCAGCACCACATATAAATAAATAAAATAAAGGTGCACCAACAACCAATAAAAATATTTTTTTTAAAAAAAAAAAGGTACAATGGGCTGTGGCTGGAGCTCAGTGGTAGAGGGCTTGCCTATCATGTGTGAGGCACTGGGTTCGATCTGCAGCACCACATAAAAATTAATAAATAAAATAAAGTAAAAAAAAAAAGGTACAAGGAAGACAATGCAATTTTTTGAAAATATGATGAATAATCTGAACCCTATTTCCTCAACAAAAACATATTATACACACTAGACTTTGATTTCAGTATATGAAGGTTCACAGACCATCAATGAAATCTAGGCTGAGAATCTCTGTTATGAATATTGGAGCTCCCTTATTCTCAGTAAACTAGGAATTTGAGGCCAAGCCTAATGCCCTCTTCCTGGTCCTAAGAATCACATGGAGAGCCAGGTGTGGTGAAGCGCACCTGTAATCTCAGCAGCTCAGGAGGCTGAGGCAGGAGGATCACGAATTCAAAGCCAGCCTCAGCAAAAGCAACTCAGTGAGACCCTGTCTCTAAATAAAAAACAAAATAAGGCTGGGAGTGTGGCTCACTGGTCGAGTGCCCCTGAGTTCAATCCCTGGAACCAAAAAAAAAAAGGAAAGAAAAGAAAGAAAGAAAGAAAAATCATATGGAGGACTTCTCTATGAGGACTGTTAAAACCCCCACAAAAGACTTGTGTGGGCTCATTTAACAAACACATGGGATCTCAAAAGAACTACATACAGCATATGCCTAGGCAATGATGGGGTTGCCATGGTGAGACGATTAGGAACGCAATTTGATAGGAGTTTAGTGAATTTGTTTTCCAGTGTCTATAAATCATGCAGAAATAGAAGTCAAAAGGAGGGGGTCCTTTTTTTAGTTCTAAAGTTCTAAGACTCGGCAAACATAGGAAAGCAGTAAAAAGTAATAGTCCAAGGAAGCCAGAGTTTTTTCCATGAGACCCATTCAAATTTTAGGAGTCATGTTATCCAAATGGCTCAAGTCATATTATAACTGCTGGGAAATGCATCTGCTCCATAGTCAGGAACTACCTCCCACCTTCTCAATTCTGCTTTTTCTAATGAAGATTTCACAGTCTCAATTGGCCAATGATCTATTTCTCAGATATCAATACAGATCTTGTTTTCCAGTGGCTAGAAAGTTGGGGAGGCAAGGACAAGACAGGTTATATACAATAAATAAAAGGAATTAGACATTAGGCAAAAAGAAAGTGGTAAACAATGTTCAATTATCTTCTATAGTTACATATATTTTAGACTCTCAGCATAGGCATGGCATGGTTATTCATAACCCATCTGCCTCCTACAAACAAAACTATGTTTAAAGGGTCAGAATATAGCATTATTCAAATATAAAGGTAGCAATCTTGGCCTTCCCTCAAACAAATGTGAATGTAGAGTTGTTCCTCTAAGAATCACCTCCCACCCTCCCTCC
>NW_026000283.1:9261140-9266572 GCF_001458135.2 Marmota marmota marmota
GCCCGCCTACCTTGCAGGAGTGGTTGGCAGCTCTCGTGTTAAAACTTTTTAAAACTTATCAATAAGGAAAATAAAAATCTAAAATATTCTCCTAGAAAAAAATATCATCCTAAGTTTCTAACTATAACTAAATACAAATATATATATATATATATATATATATGGATCATATTCTGTTCAAGAAGGCTAAAAAGGCCACATTATTCGTGCTTTATTTGGATATAATGGTAAACAAGATAACATTAATAAGTAACAATAAATGGATATCCTATTCCCTGAGGGAAATTCTTTCTGATAAGAAACTGAGACCCTTGTACCACTATTAGGTCCCTGGGAACTGAAGCATTATCCAACTGTATTAGTGAGATCCAAAAGGGAGAAAACATGGGTCAATAAATACTGGCAAAAGTTGGGATCCATCCATATTATTAATGACATTCTCCTGAACCAAAGTTTTTCATTTTAGCCAACATGTATTGAATGCTTACAATGGATCAGGTTTTTCCTGACCCATTGTAAGCATTTTTATCACATTTAAATCTCACAAAAATGCTAAGAGGTAGGTGTAACCCTGATGCTCATTTTATAACCAAAAAAAAAACAAGGCTCTGGAGTGACTCACCCAAAGTGTCACAAGTAGTTAATGGCAAAGTCAAGAACTGAAGCCATACAGTCTGGCTCCAAATTTGGAGCTCTTAACAGTTACACTATGATACTAGAAGTGAAAAATCAACTAGATAAATAGAAAATTCATTGAGGGTACCATCCCAAAACTTATTTGTCTTTTTAAAGTCATGATTTACAAGTAAATTTATTGAACAAAAATCATGGACTCTCCTAATTTATTGCCATTCAAATCTGAAAGTTCTCTTCATGGACTTTTTTTTTAGGAGGGCAGGGTACCAGGGATTAAACTCAGGTGTGCTCCGTCACTGAGCCACATCCCCAACCTTTTTTTGCATTTAAAAAAATTATTTTTTAATATTTTTTAGTTGTTGATGGGCCTTTATTTTATTTATGTGTATGTGGTGCTGAGATTTGAACTCAGTGCCTTACACATGCTAGGCAGGTGCTCTTCCACTGAGCTACAACTCCAGCCCCCTTTTTTCGTATTTTATTTAGAGACAGGGTCTCACTAAGTTGCTTAACACCTCACTGTTGCCGAGTCTGGCTTTGAACTCATAATCCTCCTGCCTCAGCCTCCCAAAACTGCTGGGATTACAGGTATGCACCACTGCACCCTGCTGCTTCATAGACTTTGACAGTATTACCTAAAGGAGATATGGATTTTATATCATGTATATCAACATTTATCCAATAGGCTCAGTTAATATGCACAGCTCAAAGCAGCCCCAACCCTGGTATCCCATCTTGTTTCCAACTGACAGTCCTAAGCAATAGAAGTCAAAGAGACTTATAGCAAAAGACATCATTTAATGTTGAAAGGGAAGGGAAGGAAACCCTATGAACAATAAAATAGCGATTGCCTTTCTAGGAAAGTGGCAAACTATTTACCCTTAGGTTACCTTGGTGTAGTCATAAACTCTTTCAGTTAAGACACCCTTTCAGTAACTTTTATAGTCTTGGACTACAGTTTACTATTATTGAACTCAAAGCTAATCATTGTATCTATCTCCACTCTAATAAACAGCATTTCAGGATAAGTACAAGAGCTAAGTCTTCATTTGTTGCAAGGATAAGTCAGATGCTATAGGTTGCCAATCTAATTCTGTTTCCATATTGGTGTGAATGTCGTATCTTTTCTCCTCAGATAATCACATGAATTATTAAAGGGTACCATTTAAGGATAAGGCAAAGGAGAAGATTCAACAAAAGGTCTCTTCAACAACCATTAGGAAACCTATAAATCCTAAGCAATTCTGCTTTCCTTCAGATAGATAAAGGAGCTCCCACTTCCAAGGATGTCATGGATAGGATGAAGTAAGAGATAGGAATGACCCTATGTACATTAACTAGTGATAAAAGTATTCTTTGTGTTTTGATTAATGTCATTGTTATGATGCTGTCTGATTTAATAACTCACGGTGGGGCATGCCTGTAATCCCCGAGGCTCAAGGCTGAGTTAGAAGGATTGTGAGTTTGTGAGTTCAAAGCCAGGCTCAGAAACTTAGCAGGGCCCTAAGCAACTTAGCAAGACCCTGTCTCTAAATAAAAACAGGGGATGGGGATGTGGCTCCATGGTAGAGTACCCCTGATTTCAATCCCCAGTTTAAAAAAAAACTGAAATCAGAGAACTAAGCAAGAGAGAAATGATACGTTAATTATAGGGAGAAAAAAACTCAAATGACCACAGTTTTCTCATTAGAAACCATGAAGGCCAGAACAAAGTTGCACACTTTTTGAACATTATAAGCAAGGAATTATAAAACTCAAACTCTGTATCTATTTGAAACATCCTTTGGGGTAAAAAGAGAAATCAAGACAATCAGCTGAAAGATAATATTTGTTCACCAGTAGACTGACCCTAGAAGAATAACTGAAGAAAATTTTTGAAACAGGAAATTATGAAATAAGGAATCACTGAACATCAAGGAAGGAAGGAATACAAAAGGGAGAATTAAAATTTGGGTAAGTACTTGATCTATTTTGAGTTAAGTTTTGTGCATGAGAGATAGGGGTTTAATTTCATTTTGTTGCATATGGATTTCCAGTTTTCCCAGCACCATTTGTTGAAGACGTTATCTTTTCTCCAGTGCATGTTTTTGGCACCTTTGTCTAATATAAGATAATTGTAATTTTGTGGGTTAGTCTCTGTGTCCTCTATTCTGTACCATTGGTCTACCAGTCTGTTTTGGTGCCAATACCATGCTGTTTTTGTTAATCTTGCTCCGTAGTATAGTTGAAGGTCTGGTATAGTGATGCCACCTGCTTCACTCTTCCTGCTAAGGATTTCTTTAGCTATTCTGCGTCTCTTATTTTTCCAGATGAATTTCATGATTGCTTTTTCTATTTCTATGAGGAATGCCATTGTGATTTTGATCGGAATTGCATTCAATCTATATAGTGCTTTTGGTAGTATGGTCATTTCGATATATTAATTCTGCCTATCCAAGAGCAAGGTAGATCTTTCCATCTTCTAAGGTCTTCTTTGATTTCTGTCTTTAGGGTTCTGTAATTTTCATTATATAGATCTTTCATCTCCTTTGTTAAGTTGATTCCCAATTATCTTATTTAGACTCTGTGTCTAATAGAAAAAAAGTAAGCCCTACTCTTCATCATATGGGATTAGGTCCCAACTTCCTTAATAAGACTCCTATAGTGCAAGAATTAAAATAAAGAATCAATAAATGGGATGGAATCAAACTAAAAAGTTTCTTCTCAGCAAAAGGAACAATCTGTGAGGTGAACAGAGAGCCCACATCCTGGGAGCAAATTTTTACCCTTCACACATCAGATAGAGTGCTAATCTCTAGGGTATATAAAGAACTCAAAAAGCTAAGCACCAAAAAAAAAAAAAAACAAATAACCCAATCAACAAATGGGCCAAGGACCTGAACAGACACTTCTCATAAGAGGATATACAATCAATCAACAAATATATGAAAAAATGCTCATCATCTCTAGCAATCAGAGAAATGCAAATCAAAACTACTCTAAGATATCATCTAACTCCAGTCAGAATGGCAGCTATTATGAAGACAAACAACAAGTGTTGACGAGGATATGAGGAAAAAGGTACACTCATACATTGCTGGTGGGACTGCAAATTGGTGCAGCCAATATGGAAGCAGTATGGAGATTCCTTGGAAATCTGGGAAATGGAACCACCATTTGACCCAGCTATCCCTCTCCTCAGACTATACCCAAAGGGCTTAAAAACAGCATACTACAGGACACAGCCACATCAATGTTTATAGCAGCACAATTCACAATAGCTACACTGTGGAGCCAACCTAGATGCCCTTTAGTGGATGAATGGATAAAAAAAATGTGGCATATACACACAATGGAATTTTACTCAGCATTAAAAGAGAATAAAATCATGGCATTTGCAGGTAAATGGATGGCGTTGGAGAAGATAATGCTAAGTGAAGTTAGCCAATCCCCCCAAAATAAATGTTTTCTCTGATATAACGAGGCTGACTCACAGTGGGGTAGGGAGGGGGAGTATGGGAGGAATAGATGAATTCTAGATAGGGAAAAGGGGTGGGAGGGTAAGGGAAGGGGCAGGGGATTAGCAAGGATGGTGGAATGTGATGGACATCATTATCCAAAGTACATGCATGAAGACTTGAATTGGGTGACAACATACTTCATATATAAACAAAGATGTGAAAAATTGTGGTATATATGTGTAATAAGAACTATAATGCAAAAAAAAAACCACAAAATACATGTATAAAGGTATGAATTGGTGTGAACATACTCTATATACAAAGATATGAGAAACTATACTCTATATGTGTAATAAGAATTGTAATGCATTCTGCTGACATGTATTTAAAAAAGTAACATCAATAAAACTAAAAAAAATTAAACAAATTTTTGGGTAAGTACAAAAGACTTTCCTTTTCCTTGTATGTTTTCTAAACCATGTTTAATGGTTAAATCATAAATCATAGCATTTTCTGATATAATTCTCAAAGTCTGTAGAGGAAACACTAAAGGTAATTATGTTATAAGGAGAATAACAAGACTTGACTAAAGGGAAGGTTTCTACAACTTAAGCTGAAAAATGTTGAAACCGGCTAACTGATAAGTATATATGATGTTAAACTTAGAGAAAATAATAACATTATATATGAAATGATACACTCAAAAAACATTAGATGTCACTTCCAATTGTGACATGATAACTTGAGGAGTTTTGCAGACTTACCAGTAAAGATGGAGAAAATTATTTTTCAAAAACCACCTGTTTAATTTCTCTGGTAATGATCTTAAGGGCATGTAGCAAATGAAATATCAATTATTAAAAAAAAATACCAGGGGGCTGGAGTTGTGTAGCTCAGAGGTAGAGCATGTGCCTAGCATGTGTGAGGCACTGGGTTCAATCCTCAGCACCACATAAAAATAGATAAATAAAGGTACTGTGTCCATCCACAACCTAAAAAGTGTATTCAGTCAGGGGCTGAGGATGTAGTTCAGTGGTATAGTGCTTACCTAGCTTGCATGAGGCTCTAGGATCAATCCCCAGTACTGAAGAAAGAAAGAAAAGAAAAGAGATAGAAAAGAAAGAGAAAGAAAAGAAAGAAAGAGAAAGAAGAGAAAGAAAGAAAGAAAGAAAGAAAGAAAGAAAGAAAGAAAGAAAGAAGAAGGAAAGAAAGAAAGAAAGAAAAGAAAGAGAAGGAAAGACAGAAGGAAAGAGAAGAGAAGAGGAAGGAAGGAAGGAAGGAAGGAAGGAAGGAAGGAAGGAAGGAAGAGTTTATAATGCATTGAATAAAACAAATATCCATGAGTTCATAGTGAGG
>NW_026000283.1:9270002-9294915 GCF_001458135.2 Marmota marmota marmota
TTAATGCAGAGTAATACTCCATTGTGTATAAATGCCACATTTTTTTTATCCATTCGTCTATTGAAGGGCATCTAGGTTGGTTCCACAGTCTAACTATTGTGGATTATGCTGCTATAAACATTGATGTGGCTGTGTCCCTATAGTGTGCTGTTTTTAGGTCTTTTGGATATAGTCTAAGAAGGGGAATAGCTGGGTCAAATGGTGGTTCCATTCCCAGCTTTCCAAGGAAATCTCCATACTGATTTCCAAATTGGGTGCACCAATTACCAATTTGCAGTCCCACCAGCAGTGTATGAGTGTGCCTTTTCCCCCACATCCTCGCCAGCACTTGTTGTTATTTGTCTTCATCATAGCTGCCATTCTTACTTGAGTGAGATGGTATCGTAGTTTTAATTTGCATTTCTCTGATTCCTAGAGATGATGAGCATTTTTTAGTATATTTGTTGATTGATTATATATCCTCTTCTGAGAAGTGTCTGTTCAGGTCCTTGGCCCATTTGTTGATTGGGTTTTTTTTTTTTGTGTGTGTGTGTGTGTATATCTTTTTGAGTTCTTTTTGTACCCTAGAGATTAGTGCTCTATCTGATGTGTGAGGGGTAAAAATTTGTTCCCAGGATGTAGGCTCCCTATTCACCTCACATATTATTTCTTTTGCTGAGAAAAACACTTTTTAGTTTGAATTCATCCCATTTGTTGACTCTTGGTTTTAAATCTTGTGCTATAAGTGTCTTATTAAGGAATTTGGAGCCCAACCCCACAAGATGGAGATTAGGGCCAACTTTTCTTCTATTAGATGCAGAGTCTCTGGTTTGATTCCTAGATCCTTGATCCATTTTGAGTTACCTTTGTGCATGGTGAGAGAAAGGGATTCAATTTCATTTTGTTGCATATGGATTTCTAGTTCTCCCAGCACCATTTGTTGAAGATGTTATCCTTTCTCCAGTGCATGCTTTTAGCACCTTTTGCTGCCTGTATTTTCTCTCTTACATCATTTTTTAATTCACAGAACATTTGAACTATGTACAACCTGAATTCCTTCTCTGTCATTTCTTCTATTCTGCCATTGATTCTACTAATGTAATATCTTGGTTTGTTGTGGGCACTTTCTTCCCTTGTTTTTTTCAAGTTATTTGTGTGTCTCCTTTTCTAGCACTGGAGATCTGAGGCATTGTAGCTTTTACCCTATAGGATTATAGTGTCTCTGTATCTCCCTCACCCCCTCCCTTTCAACTTCCTACTCAGGAACCCCTCTCACCAGAGGTCTTGTGGGCTGTTCTCTTGGGGCTATGCATCTGTCATAAAGAGCTGTTTTATATTGGATAGCTCAGGACATGATTTTGCAACCTATGGACTGACTGCGTAGCCACAGGCACTGTGCCGGGTTAGCAGCTGCTGGAGAGAGGGAGGAATTGGTGACTTTCCGTATGTTGATATTGTTTCTAAGCCCCAGCTGGTGTTCAAGCTGGGAATTGCCCCAACTTTATAGATGGCAAGGAAGGTGTCCCAAGATGAAGGCAGCTGCTTTTTTTTTGGGGGGGGGAGCAATGACATTGAGTGGTGTGTTCAGAGATGCAGCTCTGTGGTGTACAGTATTGTGGCTGGTGGCTGTCTCTGGGCCCAGTGCAGTAGCCCCAGGTGCAGTCTACCAAATGTAGGGGACTATGGCAGTAGTTGCAGTGCCCCAAGATGGAGGCAACTGAAGAAGTCCCATGATGGTAGATGGGGATCCACACAGGAGTGATGGCCAGAGTTCCTGTGCTTGGGCAGTGGCCAGGTGTCCTGAGTGGGAATAGTGGCCAGGAGTCCTGCCCTGGTGCTAATGCCGATGGTCCTACTTGGGCACTCGACCTGCATGGACGAGGGGCTGGGAGTCCTGTGGTGATGTTGAGGCCTGGAGACCTGCGCAGCACATAGGCCATGTTTACTGTGAGGGAGCAGCTGTCGGGGTTCCTCTAATCACTTGTGGAGAAACAGTATTTCCACTACCAGAGCAAAACAGAATGCAGCCTCCCTCTAGCCCACCATCTTGGATCCCCCTATTTACATATTTTGATAACACATCTCAACTGGGCTTTGAGGTAAACGTTGAGGTGGATTCTTTGCTATCTTTGAAAGCGTCTTTATTTTGAACACAAGATGTTCCAGTTCCATTATGCTTTTTGAATCTCCAAGGTATGGTTCCAGTTATCACTAAATGTAGCAGCTCCTTCACCTGGAAGAATATAGGGTATTGATTTAACATCTGAGCAGCCATCTTAAATGGTAACCACCATCTTATGAGATAAATTTCGCTTTCCTCTACTTTCTATCCTCCTGACATGTGCATCCGTCCTTTCTCCCTATCTGTTCCTCAGACGTAAATAGTTTTTCCTCAGATGTGAGCGGTTTTTCTTCCGTCTCACTCATCTCCAGGACAGCAACTTAAACAAAGTGAAGCAAAATAAAAGAGGAATCTTAAAATGGCTACCCATCCTCTCACCCTGCCCTCAGGGGCGAGCAGTTTCACTTACCCTCAGTCGCTCCCCGCGCAAGCCACCAAATGCCGCAGTCTGGCTGGGCACAATCAGGAGCCACTTGTCAAAAGAAACTAACTTTATTTTTAGAACCACACGCGCCAAACAAAACAGCCGCTCAGGAAAAACCGTCAGAGCCTCAACTGCCACCACCGGCTTTCCACAAGCCTCTCTCTCCCACACAAGCTTCTCCCCACCTCCCACAATCCTCCTGCTCTTGAGGCCGATTGGCTGGGTCACGTGGGCGGAGCCAAAAAAGTCCCCCAATGAGCAGCTCCGTGGTCTGAAAGGGCAGGGAAACAGCCCAATGAGCATCACCGCAGAGGAGCCAATCAGCTAGATGTTGCTGGAGCCGCTGTGCTGGGGCCCCTTCGGCTGTGGCTCTCAACAGATACCTGATAAGGTATTGTCAGAGTGACAGACTCAAAGGGCCAAAGTATCTTCCTGGAAGGGGAAGGATATAAGCATTTCTCATCCTGCTTTCAGTTATCTGTGGCTGACGCTAAGTTGAGAATGCATGTTATGAAGAGATAAGAGTTCCCTTCTCTGTTCAATTCTCATTCATGGAACAGAGGCTCTACCTTGAGCAGGCCATACCAAGAGTACTAGGACCTCTGCTGAGAGCCATAGCAAAGTAGGAATGACACATGGCATTTTTGGTTGAAAGGTGACCCCAGCAAGCCATTGAGATGATAATGATTATGTTAAGATGCGCATTCAATTGGAGATTAGACCCCTGCTGTCTGCCTAGGCCTGCTACTTTGGAGCTCTGGCGGGACTCCAGGAGAGTTCCCATTGGTTGGGGAAGTGCGGTAGGAGGGAATTGCAGAGGAAGGATTTCCTGTTGGTGTAGTGTGGCCCGGGAGGAGCCGCATGGCATGGCATTCGTCATATTTCCCAGGGGCGTGTGTGGAGTGTGCTGGGGAGTTCAGAAATAAAGTTTGTTCCTGCTTGAGTGGCTCGTGATTTTGTGCCCAGCCAGACTGTGGCAGACACTTTTGTCCCACTTTGTTCATGAAGAAGAGGCTCCATAGCAGAACAGTGTTAGATAGAACTTGACATAGGCAACACCATTTTGAAGCACATCCTCCATCTCAGAACAAGAGTCATCTTGTAGGTACTCTGACTCAACCTGACCTAAATGCCAAACAATACTCCATCATCATACAAAGAAACCCCAAATACTCCAGCATCATAAGAAGGGAGATTTTTATGAGGGACTGAAATCCTAAAAACACCTAGTTCCTTATGAAGGTGACACCACAAGGTCCCTTCCCCCTAGCAATGGCCTAACCACAAAAATCCCCCCTCCCTCACTCCTCTATATCTATCTCATGCTATAAGGGGAATAAGGGTGTCAGCCTCTACTGGCCCCTGTCCATAAGTTTGTCCTAAATAAAGCTGTATTACTGTTGAGCCATCTTTCCTTTCTTTATTCCATTCATTCACTTCTTTCCTTACAAAGAGAACTGAGAAGACCACAGGATACAAGTGTTACTCTGTTGAGCATCCAGCTCCAACAGCAGGAAGATCACATAAAGAGAATATCCCTATCCCAGTCCAGAGCCTCAGAAATTTTGCCTAGGAAGAGAGGCAGGGCATAAAGCAAAGAGCTGAGAAACTCTTCCTGAAGGAAACAATGGTAAAAAAGTAATTAAAAGGAGACAAAGAAGCAAGGATAGACACAGCTAAGAAAACTAACCCTGTCTTCAAAAGAAATCTTAAACAATAACCTTAAAAACCATCCCCCAAAAGGATCTGAGTTGGATTAGTGTTTGGGAAAATGTGTGCCCCAGAGCATTTTGAAAACAATAGAATATCCAGAGGATGTAGCCACACCTGTAATGCCAGCAGCTCAGGAAGTTAAAGCAATAGGATTACAAGTTCCAGACCAGCCTGGGAAATTTAGAGTGACCTCTCTATAAAAGAAAAAAATAAAAAAGTACTAGGGATGTAGCTCACTGATAGGTTGTCCTGGGGTGTAATAACAGGTATAAGGGATGAAAATAAGCTAGCAATTAATGGAGTTTTATAGCAGGGTGTGGTCAGAGAAAGAGACAGAAGCCTGCTAAAACAATTGTCCATTCCAGTTGCATAAGAATGTATAAAAGTCAAGCTGCCTCCTCAGAGAATGTCAAAGGCTTCACACTGGGGAGCAAACACTATTCACTAAACTAACCCAGCTATCCATTAAGGAAATAAATGGTCAAATAAGTATAACAACGTGGGGAAGCAGGAAATAGAGGTAACTAGAGTTGCTATAATGTATTACTCAAAATGTCTCATTTCTAGCAAATTGCAAAATATCCAAAACCTGACCCATATATGAGGGAAAAGCAGGCAGCAAAAAATGCCTGTGAGTGCAAGCAGATGTCATATTTAATAAGACTACAAAGCAGACATTTGTATTAGAGAGAGAGAGAGAGAGAGAGAGAGTGTGTGTGTGTGTGTGTGTGTGTGTGTGTGTGTTTGCTGGGGATTGAACCCAGGGCCTTGGGCATACACTCTTAATAATGAACTACATGGGGCTGGGGATGTGGCTCAAGCAGTAGCGTGCTCGCCTGGCATGCGTGTGGCCCGGGTTCAATCCTCAGCACCACATACAAAGATGTTGTGTCCACCGAAAACTAAAAAGTAAATATTAAAAAATTCTCTTAAAAAAAAATAATGAACTACACCCCAGCCCTAAAGCAGCCATTTTAAATGTATCCAAACAACTAAAGAGACCATGGTTAAATGAGTAAAGGAAGATATGATGTCAATGGATTAAATATAGAATATCAATAAGAAGGTAGAAACTATGAAAAACAATAGAGAAATTCTGGAACCAAAATCATTTTAACTGAAAGGAAAAATTATAGGAGTTCTGTCCTGAATGTGCTATGTGATTAACATAGATTAAAAAAAATCTGTGTCTTTCCATAGTATCAATATTTACTGAATAACAGTAAGTTCACAGGCTAGACCATGTTCATCAGTGGCAGATCACAGGATATTTGAGGGTCACCTGGTAGTCATAAGCCTGCAAACACAAGTTCTTTTATTCCAATTTCACTTTCTAATATCTAAACACTCAAGTTAGATATACTTCACACAATGATATTTAAATTGGTCACAGAAAGACCAAGAAAGGGCCAGTCACAGTGGTGCAAGCCTGTAATCCCAGCAGTCAGTGAATTATAGTTCTCTTGACACTTATTTTACCCATATTACTAATTTCAATGCACAAAGCTCCATATAATCCCAGTGGCTCAGGAGGCTGAAGCAGGAGGATCATGAATTTAAAGCCAGACTCAATAAAAGCAAGGTGACTAAGCAACTCAGTGAAACCCTGTCTCTAAATAAAATACAAAACAGGGCTGGAGATGTGGCTCAGTGGTCGAGTGTCCCTGAGTTCAATCCCCAGGACCAAAAAAAAAGGCCAAGAAAGGATTAAAGTGGCCTCAGGGATACAAGATGGTGTGCCAAGAGCACAAGCAGAAAGAGATATGGATGCAGAGTGAAGAGTCACTATAGGTGGTCAGAAAAGGATTTAGAGGAACCAGTTCCACAGAGTTGTCAAAGCAGAAGGTCCAGACTGATGGCAGTTTTAGTTTCAGAGTGTCAGCACCAGGTGTCAGCTTGAAGCAGGCCATGTGTGGTCATCACAGGCAGGAGAAAACATACTTTGTTGAAACCCATTAGGGACAGGAGATTGGCAGTTCATTGCAGGGGCGATTTTCTTGAACAAGGCACCTGATGACAGGCTCAAGGTGCCACTGTGTCCAGTCTTAGGGTGCTCCTCCTTTTATAGGTCTCCATTGAGGGGTTCTCATCTGGTGGGGGTGATAAGCTCCTGTGTCTGGTGTTCTTGATATGACTTGGGGTGTCCACATGTCTAGGTACTAACTCCTTGATTTAGTTTGAGAAGTTGGCATGTATAAGTTATTTATCAATCTGTCTTATGGGTTGCGCCAGGTAGAAGGTGATTGCTTACTTGTACCAACAAGGTATGAAGTCATTCTACCTTGGCACTTATACTCAAGATGGAGTAGCTAGCTGGGCAAGGTGGTGCATGCCTACAATCCCAGCAGCTTGGGAGACTGAGGCAGGAGGATTGCAAATTCAAACCCAGCCTCAACAACTTAGAGAGGCCCTAAACAGCTTAGTGAGACCCTTTCTCTAAATAAAATACAAAAAAAGAACTGTGGATGTGGCTCAGTGGTTAAGCACCCTGGGTTCAATCCCTGGTACCAAAAAAAAAAAAAGAGCAACTAATGGCAAATTACTATCTTAAAATGGAGTAACAGGTTTGCTCACGTTTGGGCACTGCCTGTGAATTGCTATCTTATACATCAAAGAGTAATTCAGAGCATGGCATAGCCTGCTTTCCACATGATCAACAGTAGATTTGAACTAGCAGGGTAAATAATTATCAAACCTGAAGATAGGTCAGTAGATACTATGAAATCCAAAAAAGAAATATGGGAGAAAATGAAGAGCCTCAGAGAAACATGGAACACCATGCAGTACACAAGCATGTACATAATAGAAGTTCCAAAAGGAGAGAAGAAAGGAGCAGAAAAAAATATTTAAAGAAATAATGGCTGAGCCAGGCATGGTAGCATAAGTCTATAATCCCAGAGAAGCAGGAGGCTTCTCAGTTGTGATTCTCAATTGTGAGGCAGGAGGATTGCCAAGTTCAAGGCCAGCGTTGACAACTTCACAAGACCCTGTCTATCATGAAAAATAAAAAAAGCACTGGGGATATAGCTCAATGGTAAAGCACCTCTAAATTCAATTCCCAGTACTGGAAAAAAAGAATGACTGAATAGTCCCCAAATTTGAAGAAAAGCTTTATACATCCAAGAAGTTCAATTAACTTAAAATGATGTAGGTGTTTAGGGACATCAAAATGGCAGAAGCAGTATACAAGAAAAATGCCAGCTGGAACCCAAGACTGGGAGATGAGTCACCATGTCCCTGTTTAGAATAAGTCCCATTACCATGACAACTCCCACCACAGGTTCTGTATTCTAATCAGGTAAAAAATCAAGTAACCAATGGAAACTGTATTATAATTGAGTGAAAATAAAGTGATCAATGGAAACAATGGAACAAGGTCTTCAATTAGGTCCTTGGGAAGAGGAAAGAGGCACAACATATAAAAAACAAGACTGTTCAGACACTGGGGCTTTGACCCCCTCTCTTCCTAGGCCTACTGGGTTCTACTTTACAGAGCGTTATTTTCACTTTCAACAAGTCTGTGCTCTACCTGTTACTTTTATTTTTAAAATATTTTTTTTAGTTATACATGGATACAATATCTTTGTTTATTTATTTTTATGTGGTGCTGAGGATCAAACCCAGTGCCTCACATGTGTGAGGCAAGCACTCTGCCACTGAGCCACAACCCCAGCCCCCATACCTGTTACTTTTTGAGGTCTTGCTCAATTCCCTTTCCAGGACACAACAAACTTGAACACTAATAATAATGTTCAAGTTTAATGGATAATGCACTGGTATCAAAAGTCTGACAAAAGCAAACAGATGCACAAAACGACACATAATGAAAATGTTAGAAGCCAAAAGCATGAAGAAAATCATGAAAACAACAAGGGAAAACGTGTCACATGAGAGGAAATCCCAGTTAAGATTAACAAAATGACTTTTCATCAGAAAAATGGAGGACCAGAAGGCAGTGGGGAAACACATCAAATTACTCAAAACAACGAAACACTGCCAGTTGGGGATGGCAGTGTATTGAGTGGTAGAGCACTTGCCTAATATGCCCTAGGTTAGATCCCTAGTGCTGGAAAACAAATCTGAAAACTGAGAATCATATATCCTCAAAACCATCTTTTAAAAATGAATGTGAAATAAAGATATTCCTTGATAAGCATAGAGAATTTGTTCCTTATAGATCCTCCAGCTTAAAAGAAATACTAGCCTGAAAGCAAGTGACCCCAAATAGTATTTCATATGCACAAAGAGCACTTACAAAGATAATTATGTTTTAAAATACAGTATAAATGTACATATTCCTTTTTTGGGGGTGGGGGGTGGTACAGAGGAATTGAACCCAGAGGCAATTTATCACTGAACTACATCCCCAGCCCTTTTAATTTTTTATTTTGAGACAGATTCTCACTGAGTTGCTTAGGGCCTTACCATAGTGCTGAGGCTGGCTTTGAATTTGCAATCCTCCTGCCTCATCCTCTCAAATCACTAGGATTACAGGTGTGCACCACCATGCCTGGCTACTTTCTTCTCTTAACCAACTAAAAAAAGGAATTTTATAAAACAACATGTATATAATTGTATGGTAATATATACAACACAGGAATGTAAAACACTTGCTAATAAAAACACAAAAAAAGGCAGGCACGGTAGTACATGCCTGTAATCCCAGTGGCTTCAGAGGCAGAGGCATGAGGATTGCAAGTTCAAAGCCAGCCTCAGCAAAAAGCAAGGCACTAAGCAACTCATTGAGACCCTGTCTCTAAATAAAATACAGAATAGGGCTGGGAATGTGGCTTAGTGGCCAAGTGCCCCTGCGTTCAATCCCTGGTACCAAAAAAAAAAAAGCCACAAAGAAGGTGTTGGATAGTGAAATTGTACTGGATTATGAAAATGATTCCAGGTGGCAACACTGATCAACCAAAATTAATAAATATAACAAAGTTATAAATATATACATGTTCTCCTCACTCTTTTCAGCTTCTTTAAAAGACTAAAATTATATAAAATAATGAGTATAACAATGTGTTGTTTTTTTAAATATATACGTAGTTAGATATATAACAATGATATCACAAAAAGAGGGGAAAAGAACACACTACACAGGAGTAAGGTTTCTATGTCTCATTGGGATTAAACTGGTATAAATTTGAAACAAATTTTGATATAGTAAGCACTGGAGCAACCACAAATAACTTCAAATAACACAGAGAAATATTATGTAATGAGAAAGGTGACAATCCTACAAGAAGACATAATATAATCCTAAATATTTAGGCAGCAAATAACAGCTGAAAATATGTGAAATATAGATAAGTGAAAGGAATAGACAAACTAATAATTATAGTTCTAGAACATAGCTCTTTCAATAACTGACAAAACCAGACAGAAAAAAAACAGCAAGAATGTAAGAATTTGATATCATAATCAACCAAGTGTTTAATTGACATTTATAGAACTGTGCACTCAACAACAGAATATACAATATTTTTACATGCATATAAGTCATGTAACAAGATAGACCACACTATGTTAGCAGGTGTGTGACTCCCACCACCACCAGATACATATAGCCGGGAAACCTCAAAAATCTCGCCCCAGAGCTCCGTGGGCGTGACTGTAGGGGCCGAGGGAAGCAGAGGGGATTCCCGATCCCCAACTCCCCCTACCACCAGCGGCAACACCCAAGGTCTTAACTGCCAGTTCCCGGGGGCATGCCCACCAAAGGGGTCCGGACAAATTAAACTGTCGGTTCCCGGAT
Source organism: Marmota marmota marmota (assembly GCF_001458135.2). Classification (NCBI taxonomy): domain Eukaryota; kingdom Metazoa; phylum Chordata; class Mammalia; order Rodentia; family Sciuridae; genus Marmota; species Marmota marmota. The sequence continues at coordinate 9,279,996 of NW_026000283.1, forward strand.
CACCGCTCCATAGCCCTGGGGTTTGGGTGAATGACAGAGTGCTCAGTCGTTTGGGAAATAGGGCACACAGTGGGGCTGCAAGTGTAACCAGATTCTTGGAGATTGCCTCTGGTGAGCGGGGGTCTGGCTGGCTGGCAGGAGGAAGAGGGGGAGGGGCCGGAGAATAGAAATGGCTCTGGACTAACAGGATTGGAGAGACGCCCAGGAGCCACCTTACACGGATTGCTGCCGGCACATAGAGGGCAGAAGCTCGGCTCGGAGAGCACAGCTCCGCTTACTGGAAGAGAAGAAAATAGATCTCTAAGACTTCATTTATTTTTATTTTTATTTTTATTTCTTTTCTATTTTATTATTTTTTTCTTCCTTCTTTCTTTTCCCTTTTCAATTTTTATTGTTCTTTCCATTCTCCTCTATTCTACCTATCCCTCTCTCCCTCTTTTTCTTTAAGAACTCCTTCCTTCCACTTCCCCCAAACTTTCATCCCAAGCATTACGTCTTTCATTACGTGTAATTTTCTAAATGCAAATAGGCGATTGTTTCGAGGCTGTCTATAGGGATCCTAAATACCTAGCTATTACCAAATACCCTGATCCAATGGCCTGTTAATATCCCCCTTCAGTAGAGCAANGATGGGAAAGGCAGCGGAGTACAACAGACACTAGTATGGCAATTTGTAAATCAATGGATGTGTAACTGATGTGATTCTGCAATCAGTGTATAGGGTGAAGGTGGGAGTTCATAACCCACTTGAATCAAAGTGTCGAATATGATATGTCAAGAAATTTGTAATGTTTTGAACAACCCACAATAAAAAATTAAAAATAAAAAAAATTAAAAAAATAAAAATAAAACTTTTATTCCCCTCGCATGAACTTAATACATGTTCTTAATAATTATGCACGGATTATACATGAAAATTTCACAAGACATTAAACAAAGGTAGCCATCATCTTGGGTTATTTCCCTGTAGTTATTTTTAAAGTGCATGTATACGAGGCAAGTATCAAAACAATCACAAAAGTAAACACAAACACTTAAAAAAGTCAAATACATGTTTTGTTTTTGGGTACCAGCTATTAAAACCAGAGGTGCTTAACCACTAAGCAACATCCCCAGCCTTTTTGAGACAGGGTCTCTCTAAGTTGCATAGGGACTTGCTAAATTGTTCAATCTGGTCTCAACCTTGCAATCCTCCTTCCTAAGCCTCTCAAGTCACTGTAATTACATGCATGTTCCATTATGCCCATCTAGGGGTTTTTTTGTTTTGTTTTGTGTTATGCTTGATATGCAGGAAGTAATTAATACCAATCAATTTATTACAGCTTTCCTTTTACATTTGTTCTTACATTGCCTAAAACATTTAAATACAAATAAAATGTGTCACCAAAAAAAAGAAAATGCAGACACCAGGTAATTATACAATAATGGAACATGAAGAGTTTCTGCTCCTATGCAGAGTAAACTGGGTCACCACTTTGTTTAAAGGTACACTTTTGCAGCAGTAGCCCAAGGTATGCACACTAAGTTTGATCATTCCAGAGAAACGCTTGAGTCACACATGTAGGATGCATGGGCTATCTTTTTTTACCACAGCTTTATAAGTGCTAGTACCCACACTATGCATATGACTGGAACCAGTGCTTCCTTTTATTCCCCACGATGACAAACCAATATGTAAGCAATTTTCATTGCTTAGATATGAAAGCAGTTTTAACACTGGCCCTTGTGAAGCCACAATGTATCAAGAGTATTATGACAAACACAACTTGTATAAAGAAATCTACATCTCCATATTGACCACCTCAAGATGAAAACAAAAAACTCACTCTACTCCCCTAATATTAGACACAAAAATCCCAGTGGCTCGGGAGGTTGAGGCAGGAGGATCACGAGTTCAAAACCAGCCTCAGCAATGGTGAGGTGCTAAGCAACTCAGTGAGACCCTGCTCTAAATAAAATACAAAATAGGGCTGAGGATGTGGCTCAGTGGTCGAGCGTCCCCAAGTTCAATCCTGATACCAAAAGAAAAAAAAAACACATGGGAAACAAAGAAATCCAAATAAAATTAGCATAAACCTGTTATAAATCATAAACCAAAAACTACTTCTGACACAGCAAGGATGATAAATGATCTCCATGTGAATTTTAGAATGAGGCAGACAAAAGTTGAAAGGGCAATTAATTTTCCCATCTTCCTGCCTTAGCTTTATCTCCTTGGGTACCCACTATCCACAGTGTCAAGTTGTCTCTCCGTAATTGCATTATTAGCATGCTGTCATTATATGATTCTTCACTTAATGTATGAAGTTCAACAACGGCTTCATCAAAAGCTGTCTTTGCAAGAGAACAGGCTTTCTCTGGGGGGTTTAGAATCTCTTGGTAGAACATGGAGAAGTAAAGGGCCAGGTCCAATCTGAGAGGATATGTTCATTGTATTTCCTTTTTGCTTACTTCAAAAGTTTCTTGATATGCTTGTAAGCAAAAATGACCAAAACGGGAGCAGACCTCAATGGATCAGAAGTGAAATCAGTCAGGCATCGGAGGGGTGCATTTTCAGGGGAGAAAATGGTGAGGGATTCTGCAACAGAGGTCAGAGTTTATAGGTCCTTAGCAGAGCCAGGTCATGGGAGGAGACCACTACCTTTGGCAGGCTTTTGGCAGGCAGGTGAATTTTGGCTGAATTATTGCAGGAGAAATTTCAGAAATAGCAGGAGAGAGGCCTTCAGTGACTGGAGGAATGATAATAGATAAGGAAAATTGTATGTGATTTCTGGGGGGCCTGCCCCTCCAGCATCTACTGTGGGGAGCTTGAAGGTGGGGAGAAACCCCTCAGGAGATGGTTTCAGAGAACAGTGTCTGCTTTATTGTACAGCAAAAATAGCTTTTATAGTGGGTATGTGCCAATTTACATATAACAGTCATGATAGGCCAGAGGTGTACACAACATATCATCTTACGGGAGTCAAGACCCCAAGAGTCCAGAAACTGCCCCATAGGCCAACCTTGCACCAACAGGGGAATAACTTCTTGTCAAGGGAGCAAGGAAATGGTGCTTGCCAGTGTTCTGACAGCACTTTGCCCCAAAACATAAGTGTTCTATGTTAGGACTTCCCTGCTGTACAATGAGCAAGATAAGCATTCCTCCATGTAGGTCCAGAATCAGGCCCACCAACATGTGCTCAGGGCCCATAGTCCTTCCTGGGGGACACGTTTTTCCATATCCTTCAATGCTTATTGTGTGACTGATGTACAATCCTGGTTTTGTCATCACCAGTAGCAACCTCAGCTAAGTAATGAAGGTAGTCTCCTTTCATTTTCAAATAGAAGACTCTGCTTGTGAGGAACAGGGAATCAACAATGTTTTTGAGGTAGGCACAGTGGCACATGCCTGTAATACCAGCGATTTGGGAGGCTGAGGCAGGAGAATCTCAAGTTTAAAGCCAGCCTCAGCAATTTAGCAAGGCCCTAAGCAACTTGGCGAGACCCAGCCTTAAAATAAAATATAAAAAAGGTCTGGGGATGCCGCAGTCTGGCTGGGCACAATCAGAAGCCACTTGTCAAAAGAAACTAACTTTATTTTTAGAACCACACACGCCAAACAAAACAGCCTCTCAGGAAAAACCCTCAGAGCCTCAACTGCCACCATGGGCTTTCCACAAGCCTCTCTCTCCCACACAAGCTTCTCCCCACCTCCCCCAATCCTCCTGCTCTTGAGGCCGATTGGCTGGGTCACGTGGGCGGAGCCAAAAAAGTCCCCCAATGAGCAGCTCCGTGGTCTGAAAGGGCAGGGAAACAGCCCAATGAGCATCACCACAGAGGAGCCAATCAGCTAGATGTTGCTGGGGCCGCTGTGAGCCAATCATCAGCTGGCAGCTGGAAGTTTGCTGGCAGCTGGAAGTTTGCTGGGGCCCCTTCGGCTGTGGCTCTCAACATGGGGATATGGTTCAGTGGTTGCACACCCTGGGTTCAATCCCCAGTACCAAAAAAAAATTAAGTTTCCAAAAGAGACAGTATATATATAGACAGTATATATAGATATAGACATATAGATATATATCTGTATCTGTAATATACATATTTTTGCTCAAGTAATGAGAAAATGATGGAAGGTACTGAAGAAAAGCATCACATGGCTTAATAATACAGAGAAAATTGAGACCAAGTTAAGAGCTACCAGTGATGATAGATATATAGATATCAATATAAATACAGATATATATAGAGAGATATAGATATATAGATACAGGGATAAAAAGCAGCCATCTGCTGCTTTTTTCCAGCACCTTCTGTCATTTGCTGAATACTTAAGACATCCCTCCAAGATGACCCAGGGGCTCCTACAGCATTTTTTATAAGCAACCCAGAGAAGATTCCTCTCCTCATTAGATAATTCAGCTCCTTGCTCATTTACAGACTTTGTGCAAGCTGCCTTGTCATCGTATTGCTCAATTTTCTTGTCCAGTTTGGCCTTCTGCACCAGCTCATTTTTATCCATGAACTGATGTTCTGTGTCTGGAGTGGGTGGCAGCAGAGGAACTAGAGCTAAGTAGGGTTTAGGTGATGGCAGTGGCAACAGCAAGGCTTTCTAGCTTTAATAATTTACTGTAGTTATGTAAGATGTAACCACTGCAGGAAAGTGAGTGAAAGTTACACTAATTTTGAGACTATGAATTTTTATTTCGAATTTAACAGTTTAGAAAATAAAAACTAAAACATCCCTTGTGTCAAAGCCGCTTTGTGAAGGCAGGCTAGGGATGTATCTCAGTGGTAGTGTACTTGTCTGGGTTCAATCCCTAATACCACAGAAACAAACAAATCTGCTTTGCCAAAGTGTCCTGCCTTATGGTTGGCTTAATTATGAACTGAGGTTGTCAGCATCATTGATTGCTCCATCTCAAGGCTCAATCTAATTTAGACTTCTCTGGACTGAGACAAGCAGGATGGCATGATTTGTCTATTTCTCTCACTTGCCCCCACCCATACACTCTCCCCCTAGTAGTGTTAAGAAAGTCATTCAACAGCCCAGTAGGGTGGCAAACACCTGTAATTCTTTGTTCTTTCCTGTGGACTTGCCCAAAGGCAGGAAAGATTAGCTGCAGGGGGTAATTATTTGTGTTGGAACTGGGGATCCTTCCCCTCCCCTAGAGGTGATAGCAACTGTTTGAGCAGGGAAGTGCTATCCAGAGGTTAGTATTCCATTTCCTTTCCTTTGAATTAGCCCCCATCTTTCATTATCTAAGCTGACTACCTGTCCTTTGTCATCTCAGAACCAGTTCACTATGGACTGAAACCTCTAAAACCATGAGCCAAAATAAATCTTTTATCCTCCAAGTTGTTTTTCTCATGTATTGTCCCTATGATGAAAAACTAACCAACACATCCACCTCCAGCAAGATTACAATTTTCTTGTCTATGGTTAATACACGTGTACTTGAATGTTTCCCTCTTTTTAAAGTATTTTTATTTGTATATGGACCCAATACCTTTATTTAATTTATTTTTTTAATGTGGTGCCGAGAATTGAACCCAGTGCCTCACATGTGCTAGGCAAGCACTACCACTGAGCTACAACTCCAGCCCCAAATATTTCCATCTTTACATATGTAAATATTATATTCATTCCTTTCTGGACAGCTGAAAGACTAACTCTAAAACCATTTTATCTTAAGGCTGGGGATATAGCTCAGTTGGTAGAGTGCTTGCCTCACATGCACAAAGCCCTGGGTTCAATCTCCAGCACCACAACAATACCATCTTATCTTAAACCCTAATAAGTATCACATCAAAATTTGCAGATCCCAATGCAATCTTTAGGTATACAGCTCTCCCTCGGTATCCACTTGGGATTGGTTCTAGGACCCCACCCCACCATCCATAGATACCAAAATCCACAAATGCTGAAGGATCTGAAATAAAATAGCACATAATATAGCACATATAACCTACTCATTTCCTGTCTACTTTAAAATCATCTGTACATTACTTGAAATACTTAACACAATAAAAGTTACATAGTCAATACACTGTATTGTTTAGGGAATAATGACAATAATAAAGTCTGTAAATGTTCAGTGCAGATGCAATTTTAAAAATATTTCCTGAGTGTGTTTGAGTTCATGAATACGGAGCCCATGGATACAGATGGCTGACCATACTTTGGTGATGGTGTTTCTTTTCCAAATAATCTAAGAGAGCACTATTTCAGCATGCAAATAAACTCCCTTAAAAGTAACAAAATATAAAAATATAACCTTAGATAAAAATATAAAAATCATAGCAGTAAATAAATTGATTCCTGGAATACATACTAAAACAGCAGCCAGTATCCAGTAGTATATCACAGAATACCTTCATGTGTCATGAGCATCTGAGCCAAAAAGTTTTTTATTTTCAATGTATTTCTGGAATTGGTATTTATGAACCAAATTTGTGCGGTTCATTGAAAAGCAGTTGTTTGGGAATTTGTTATGCTCTACTAAATGAAAATATAAGGGGCAAGAAATGTAGTCCATTATGAATATAACTCTTCATGCTGCCTCCTTTTGGTTTTTCTGCCTGCTATGCGTTAGGCAAGAAAGATCCCTGGGGATGCAAAAAGTTAAAGAAATGGACCTTGCCCAGGGATATTTCTTGGTCTAGTTAACAGACATGACTTAGAAGTAAAAACAATGCAATAAATATGACAAGGTTGCTGATGAATATTCTTGAAGCATGGAGACTAGAGAGATCTCTGTGGGCTGTTTGTTAAGCAAAGGCATCAAGATAGAGACTAGACCTGAACTAGAACTTAAGAAAAGGCTATCATTCAGAGATACATTGAAGAGAGAACGGGCATTCAGGCCAAAGTGAAACAAATTCATCAAAGAACAGTCAAGAATACACAAGGCATATTTGGAAAGGGTCTACATTGAAGAATATCCCATATTAAGGTGTTTTGGCCATAGTCCATTACCTACTACTAAAGTGTGGCTATCTGCATCACAATCAACTGGAGAGACTTTAAATGAAGGATTTTACATAAAAATCTCAGTGACTTTGACTCAGTTGATTTAGGGATGGCACCATGGCATCTGCATTTTGTATTCCCCTCCCACCAAATGATTCTGATGCCTAATAGAATAGATCATCTCCTGCAGCCAATGGAAAGTTGCAACAGAAAAGCAAATGAGGGCAGAGGATGTGGCTCAGTAGTGGAGTGCTTGCCTAGTTTGCACAAGGCTCTGGGTTTGATCCCCAGCAACAAACAAACATACACACACACACACACACAGAGAGAGAGAGAGAGAGAGAGAGAGAGAGAGAGAGAGAGAACGCCAATGTATATTGGGAAGTTTGGAGGAGATAAGAATGAAAACCAGAGAGAAACTTTAGAATAGTCTAGATGTTAAAACTAATTACTATAAATTATTCATCGCTTTGTTCTCAGGGCATACAATGAAACCATAGTAACTCAGTCAGAGGCAGTTCCTTGTGAAGCTAATGAAGCTTAAGCATCAGCATCCCTCCCTTACACAGACCCTTTCCGAGTCCCTTTAATTAAAAAAAAAAAATCAAGACAGAGACCAATGGAACAGAATAAAGAGCCAAGAAATAAACAGACACATATGTAGTCAAAAGATCTTCAACAAGAGTGCCAAGAATATACAATGGGGGAAGGACAGTCTCTTTTACAAATTTGCTGGGAAAACTAGATATTCACATGCCAAGGAATGAAATTGGACCCTTATCTCACACCAAACACAAAAATCAACTCCAAATGGATTAAAGTCTTAAATGTAAAATGTGAAACTGGAAAATTCCTAGAAGAAAACAGGTGAAAAGCTTCTTGACATTGCCCTTGGCAATGATTTCTTGGGTAAGACACCAAAAGCACAGGCGATAAAAGCAAAAATTGGCTGGTGTGGTGGTGCACATCTGTAATCCCAGCAACTGGGGAGGTTGAGGCAGGAGGATGGCAAGTTCAAGGGCAGCCTCAGCAATTTAGGGAGAACCTGTCTCAAAATTAAAAATAAAAAGGACTAGGGATGTAGCTTAATGTTCATGCTCCCGAGTTCTAAAAATAAAAACAAAAATAATAATAGACAAATGGAATTACATCAAACTAAAATCCTGTACAGCAAAGGAAATAACCTACAGAATAAAAAGATAATCTACAGATTGGGCAAAAATATTTGTAAGCAATATATCCAATAAGGGGTTAATATCCAAAATGTACCAGGGACTCCTACAACTCAAAAACAAAGAAACAAATAATCTCACTATAAAATGGGCAAAATCTCTGAATAGACATAGTTTCATAGAGATTTTGATTTTGATTTTAAATGTACCCTAAAGGCCCTGTATTAAAGGCTTGGTTTCCAGCTTTTAGCATTTCTAGGAGGTAGGGAAAACTTTAGGAGGAGGAGCCCAGTTGAAAGAAGTTAGGACAATGGGAAAGTCCTTGAAGAGAATATAGGGAACCTGTCCCTGTTTTTAATTTTTTTTTAATTTTGGGGGGTGTTTTTCTCCCTGGTTGCTATGAAGTAAGCAAGCCTCTCCTTCTATGGGCTCCTCCCATGATACACTGCCTCACTATAGGTCCCAAAAGCATAAGGGCCAAGAAACCATGAACCACAATAAATCTTTCTTCCTTTTAAGTTGATTATCTGGAATTTTGTGTCAGAGTGACAGAAAGTTGAATAAGAGAACATGCAAAGGATCGACAAATATAAGAAGAGGGGTTTTAACATTACTACTCATCAGGAAAATGCAAATTCAAACCACAATGAACTATCATCTCACTCCAGGAAAGAATGGCTATTATCCAAAAGACTAAGGATAACAAGTATTAGTGAAGATGTGGAGAAAAGGAAAACCTTTTACACTCAGTGGAAAAGTCACTGGATACAGTCATTATAGAATACAATATGGAGGTTTCTCATAAAATTAAAACTGGAACCAAAATACGATCCAGCAATCTCACTACTAGGAATATAGAAGTAAAATCAGTTTATTGAAAAGGTATCTGTATTCCTATCTTCATTGCAGCAGTGTTCACAAAAACCAAGATATGGAATCAATCTAAGTGTCCATAATCAGATGAATGGATAAAGAAAATATCCTGTATATACATAGTTGAATACTATTCAGCCTTTAAAATGAAAGAAATCCTGCCATTAGTGAAACCATGGATAAAGATGAGGACCTTATGTTAAGTGAAATAAGCAAGGCACAAAAATACCACATGATCTCATTTGTATGTAGATGTTAAAATAATCAAATTAGGGGCTGGGGATGTGGCTCAGTGGCAAAAGCACTTGCCTAGCACGTGTGAGGCCCTGAGTTCAATCCCCAGTACTGCCCAAAAATAAAAATAATAATAATAATAATAAATAAAATAGTCAATTTCATAGAAGCAGACAGTACAATGGTATTTCCCAAAGGCTGAGGGTATTCGGGATTGCAGAGATGTTGGTCAAATGATACAAAATTTCAGTTAAAATTACTAAAAGATTTTGAGTGTTCTCAACACACCCACACAAATGTGAGGTGACATATATGTTAATTACCTCAATTTTGCCATTCCACATTGTATGCCTGTATCAAAACAACATATACAGCCAGGTGTGGTGGCTCACACCTGTACTCCCAGAGACTCAGGAGCCTGAAGCATGAATATTGCAAGTTTAAAGCCGTCCTCAGCAACTTATCAAGATCCTGTCTCAAAAATAAAATAAAAAAGAGCTAGGGATATGGCTCAGTGATTAAGCGACACTGGGTTAAATCACCAATACCCAAAACAAACACAAAAACAAAAACCATCATGTACAAATATATGCACCTTTTATTAATTAATTTTTTAATTTGCAGAGGATAAATCAAGCTGTTTTTCTGGGGGTTTTTTTTGGCACTGGGGACTGAACCCAGGAACACTTTACCATTGACCTATATCCCCAGTCCTTTTAATTTTGAGACAGGGTCTTATTAAATTGCTGAGGCTGGTCCTGAACTTGTGATCCTCCTGCCTCAGCTTCCCAAGTTGCTGGGATTTACAGGCATGTGCCACCTAGTTTGAATCATAGCTTAAGTATTCTTTGTTTTTAAAAAATACCTTTTTAAAATTTATTTTTACATGATGCTGAGGATGGAACCCAGTGCCTCACACAGGTTAGGCAAGTGCTGTACCACGGAGCCACAACCCCAGCCCCTTGTTAGAACCTCTTAATCCCAGTTTATTCTTCAAGTTGATTTTTTTTAAAGCAAGAGTCAGCAAAGTACAGTGGCCCATGTCCAGTGATTCAGGAGGCTGAGACAGGAGGGTCACAAGTTTGAGACCAATGTGAGCAACTTAGCAAGACCTTCTCTCAATATAACAAAAATAAAAAGGACTGGGGATGTACTCAGTGGTAAAGCACCCCTGGATTCAATCCCCAGTACCAGAAAAATATGTAAATAAAAATAACAAAATAAAACAAGTCAGATCATAGCACATCTCTGCCAAAACTCTCCATTCTCAGTAAGAGCCAAATCTCTACAGTAGCTATAAGGTCCTACATAATTGGACTACTGTTACCTGCTGTCCCTTCTGCTCACTCTGCTCCAGTTTTGCTAACTTTTTTGCTGTTTCTTGATCATACCAGGCATATTTCTGCATTCACACCTTTGAAACATTCTGATCCCTTTGCCTGGCATGCTCTTCCCTATACATATACTCATGGCTTAATCCCTTACCTCCTTCAGAGCTCTGCTCAAATGCCACCTACTCAGTGAGGACTTTTCTGATCAACCTGTCTAAGCTGCAATCCAACACACATACTCTTTGCTCCCCTGTTCTATTTTATAGATCTCTTTAGCACTTTTCACTATATGTATTATTTAAATTCTTTTTGTCCTTAACCATTATAAATGTAAGCTCCTTGAAGGCAGGGATATTTCTCTCTGGGTTTCTGCTATATCCCTACCTCTTGGAAAGTATTGGGCACAGAGATGCTATAGAAAATCTTCATTGAATAAACTCCAATTATTAACTATATAAATAGTAATAAATCCCTTAACATGAGCTTCAGTTTTCTCATCTATAAAACTTATAGCATTCACCTCAGTCTTCTGACGATCAAAATGAATTCATTTGTTTGCATTGCTCACAGAATCTTAAACCAGATCAAGTAGTCAATGTTCACAGGAGTCTTCAGTAACTTAATCCAAAGAATACCACATATTCTATCTGCACAGAAGACCAGCCCCATCCAGGCATAACCTACTTAGCCAGAGCTGGTAAAGGTCATTACCAGAACTTCAACTACAGAAATCACTTTCATTTTAGCTCATTCCTTCACTCATGAATGTTGCTGACAGGTACAGAGACAGACACAGAAGCAGATGTGACACACCAGAAGCTCAGCCAGGACATGGTGTCCCAGGCAAGAACTGGAATCTCTTATGTCACATATAAGAGAAGGAAGCCAAGTAATATGCACATTTGGTTTTATTTTAGAAGGCTCAATCACAGCAGGAGCCCAGCTAAAAGACACATACTATTCTCCAAACACATACACCCTGGTTTGAATATCAAATTAGCCTTCTCTTTATTCCGGAGGAGCAATGGTAATCTGAATTAGTGTTAAAATACTTACACAGAGCAGAAGGAGATGTGACTATTGGCATCATATGATCATTATCCAATTTGGAGTTACTTTTGTTATAAAGTTAAAAGTTAAGATCTAGACCCTCAGGGCTGGGGCTGTAGCTCAGTGGTAGAGTGCCTGCCTCGCATGTGTGAGGCACTGGGTTTGATCCTCAGCACCACATAAAAATAAATAAATAAAGATATTTTGTCCATCTACAACTAGAAAAATATTTAAAAAAAAAAAAAAAGATCCAGACCCTCTCACTTACACATCAGCCCAGTGTGCTGAATAAGAACCTAACAAACAGGACCAGTGATGCTCTCAATACCTACTCCTGGACTCCATCCTGACTTTTTACTGCCCAATTAAAGGCTGCAGATGTGGGACTTTCTGAGAAGAAATAGGACTAGGAAAAGATTCTTTTACACTGACAGGTTACCATCTGCTCCTAACAAATGTTTGGTTTCAGCATTAAGATCATAACTCTTGCTTCTCCCTTGTTTTCTCTTCAACTATTTAGAATGTAATGCTCTATACATACTGAATAATTACTGATATTTTACTACTAGTACATATATAGGAACAACCACTACCCCAAGGCTAGTAGCTGCATATTATATTTGTACAACACAATTGTTATGTATGAAGCACCATATTAGAACCTTTATATTCATTGTTCTTAATCATTAACAACTACAAAAACTTTTAAGTAGTTACTATTGTCCCAAAGTTTACATAAGAGAGAAATTGAACTGACTCAGAAAAACTAGTTTATTTACTAGTTTATAAGGTCAAATAGCTATTAAATGGTTAGGCCAGAATTCAAACAGATCTGTCTGGCCCAAATCTATACATGCTATTATATAACTTTGTTATATTAGAAAAAGATATTTATGTATGACACTAACTTGAAGGTATAAAGTCCATATCAATTATGCAATATGAAACATGAAGAGGAGAGTCTGAAAGCAGCTTCATGAAGCTCAGAAGAAAGCAATGACACTTAATTCTGGATTATAAACCTACTGGATTCAGCCCTTCTATGACTGTCAGAAAGGTATATGTGCACTTTCCTGTTGAAGTTGCCTTCCTCTTGGTTGACAAAGAAAAGTATGATGTTTCTAGACCTAAGCAGCCAGGTTCAGTGCCCTAGTGTATCCATAAGGAGAAAAAATGATGCAACTATTTTAACAAAGAAAAATTCAAGGAATTATTAACTAAAACAGGTGATCAGGATAATAAAGGGTTTCTTGTTATTACATATATAGGAATAACCACTAACCCTAAGGCTAAGAAACAGCGCCCAAAGAAAAGTTCTTCTGACTCCTACTCCCCTATGCCCTCATCTCTGCACCAGGGCTAAGATCCAGACATTGATAAAGAAGGCATAGGCATAGCTAACTGAATGGCAAGAAAACTTGCTAGAAATCTGCCCTATGGAAATTGCCAGAAATTCTTTCTCATTGAGTTCACAGGTAGTGTCCTATCAGAGGCACTCTACTATGAAAGAGGGCAGTGGCCAAGGAAAGTTTTTTAGCTGACAGCTGCTAGACCTCATGCCCTGTAGAAGCCAGGCACTGGGGAAGCCACCCACATTAAAGGAGCTGGACACTGGGGAAGCCACTTGCCCTGGAGGAGCACACAGGGTCAGGAAGCAAAAGGCTTTCCTCTTCTAATGTCTCTTTAGTGCCTTCTAACAAAACTTAAAATGATGGATAAAAAGGAAATCTATTTAAAGAGCTCAGATTCATTTTTACAGATAAGGCAATGAAGATAAATATGGAACTAATAAGAAACATTTCTAATTGTCCTATGTGTTGAACCTTGGAAGGTGCCTGAGCGGTCTGTTTCTCCTGGTCCTAGCTTTTATGCACTGGTGTGCCTTCTCCACTCTTCTCCTCTGTCTCCTTCACAGAAAATAAATTTGATTATCTTATAATTTTGATTTGTACTGATTCCCTTTAGTAATAAATATTCATTATAGAAAAATTAGAAAATTCATCACAATTATAGAAAAAAGTTCAAAACATCCACTAAGTCAAAAACATCCACTAAGTCAAACCAAGAGATAACCAGTTAACATTTTAATGTGCCTTTTTAAAATGTTTTTATTAGTACATTATAGTTATACATAATGGAGTTCATTTATGTTCATAAATGCATATCACAGTTTGCTCCATTTCGGTCCACAGTACTTCTACTTTCCTTCCCATCCTCACTCCCCGAATCCCCTTCCTCTGCTCTATTGGTCTTCCTATTTTTTTTAAATTTTTTAGCTGTAGATGGACAAAATACCTTGATTTTATTTATTTATTTTTATGCAGTGCTGAAGATCAAATCCAGTGCCTCACACACACACCAGGCAAGGGCTGTACAACTGATTTACATGCTCAGCCCTTCCTATTTATTTTTAATTGGCACATTATAGTTATAAATAAACATGAAATGGCCAGGTGTGGTAGCACACACCTGTAATCCTAGCAACTTGGGAGGCTGAGGCAGGAGGATTGTAAATTCAAAGCCAGCCTCAGTAATTTAGGGAGACCAGTTGCAAAATAAAAATAAAAGGGCTAGGGGTATTACGTCAGTGTTAAAAGTGCCCCTGGGTTTGATCCCAAGTACCCTCCAAAAAATGAATGCATTGTGTTGTATTCATACATATCATAATATGGTCAACTTCACTCCCCAGTTCTTATACTTTCCCTCCCCTTGTTCTTTCTCCTTCATCCCCTGTCTCTACTCTATTGTTTGTTCATATATCGAGAAAAGTAAAAAGACCTACTGAAATTATATACACCAAACATATGCACACATAACTGTGTACCTAAACACACATCCAAACACATACACACACACCATTTCCTCCTGGGCAGCCCCATGTACACCCAAGCACCCATATAGTGATATTGTAGATACAGACAGAAATACTTTTTCATTTTAAAAAGTTTATGTGCTCACTTTGGCAGCATATATACTAACATAGGAACAATACAGAGAAGATTAGCATGGGCCCTGCACAAGAATAATATGTGAATTAGTGAAGCATTTCATATTTTTAAGGAGTATTACTCAACCAAAAAGAAGAATGAAATTGAGAAATTTGCTATTAAATGAATGGAAATAGAGACTATCATGCTAAGTGAAATAAGCCAGACCCCAAAATCAAAGATTGAATGTTTCATCTTATATACAGAAGCTAGTCCAAAATAAAGAGAGGGAGGCTGGGACATAGCTCAGTTGGTAGAGTGCTTGCCTGGCATGCACAAGACCCTGGGTTCAATCCCCAGTACCACAAAAAAAGGGGGGGGGGGCTG
>NW_026000283.1:9295912-9304222 GCF_001458135.2 Marmota marmota marmota
GGGGGGGGGGGCTGTGGCTGTGGCTAAGTGGTAGCACACTTGCCTGGCATGTGTGAGGCACTGCTTCAATCCTCAGCACCGCATATAAAAACAAATACATCAAATAAAGATGTATCAACAATTTTAAAAAGTCTACAAAAAAAAAAAAGAGAGGGAGAAGATGGGCTGGGGTTGTAGCTCAGTGGAAATGAGCTTGCCTAGCATGTGTGAGGCACTAGGTTTGATTCTCAGCACCACATATGAATAAATAAAATAAAGGTCCATCGACAACTAAAAACTATTTTTTAAAAAAGAGAGGTAGAAGAAAGGGAGAAAGGGTAAAGGGGTAGATTCCATCAAAATAGAAGAAAGATCAGTGAATAGGATAAAGGGGATTGAGGAGGAAAAACAAGGCATGGTATAAGGGAAGAACAATAGAATGAATCTGACCTAACTTCCTATGTAAACATATGACTATACCACAATGAATCTCATCATAATGTATATCCACAACACACTTTAAAAAAAAGCAAATAGCAAAAAATCAGTAGAATAGAGGGCTAAGGTGTGGCTCAGTGGTAGAGCACTCGCCTGGCATGTGTGAGGCACTAAGTTTGATCCTCAGCACCATATAAAAATAAATAAATAAAAATAAAGGTATTGTATCCATCTACAACTATTTAAAAAAAAGATCAGTAGAACAGAGGGAAGGGAACAGGGAAATGGAGGAAGGGAGAGAAAGAAGAAGTACTGGGGACTGAATTAGAGCAAACTAAATTCCATGCTTTTATGTCAAAATAAATCCCAATGTTATATATAACTAAAAGGAACAAATAAAAAGAAAAAAACTGAAAGAAGATTATGAATATTAAGTGTTCTTCTCACTTGGTTTGTTTTGTTTTTGTACTGGGGTTTGAACCCAGGGTCACTTAACCACTGAGCCACATCCCCAGCCCATATATAGATATATAGACAGATATAGACAGATACAGACAGATATAGATATATTTTTTTTAATACAGGGTCTCACTGAGTTGTTTAGAGCCTTGCTAAGTTGCTGAGGTTGACTTTGAACTTGTGATCCTCGTGCCTCAGCCTCCAGAGCCACTGGGATTACAAGTATGCACCACTGTACCTGACTTCTCTAGGTATTTTATAAGACTAAGTGTATTGTATGTCTCCTGTGGAAAGCACCTCGGCTACTTGTGAATCATTAATCCCTAACAATGAGACATACTTTCATAAGAGTTAAAAGCAGTGTTTGGACAAACCATAGAACACAGACTACATCTTGACCTTAGTCTGTTTAGGTAAAGTTTTATTGCAACACAGCCACACCCATTCATTAATGTATTGTTTATAACTGCTTTT
Source organism: Marmota marmota marmota (assembly GCF_001458135.2). Classification (NCBI taxonomy): domain Eukaryota; kingdom Metazoa; phylum Chordata; class Mammalia; order Rodentia; family Sciuridae; genus Marmota; species Marmota marmota. Next base: position 9,297,263 of record NW_026000283.1, read on the forward strand.
CTAGTACAACAGGAGAATTGAGTAGTTGCAACAGAAACCATATAGCCTGTCAAGCCTAAAACATTTCCTATCAGACCATTTAATGAAAAAATTGGCAATCCCTGGCTAAGAACAGAGAATCTGTAGCAGGGCTGCCTGTACTAAAATTCTAGCTATGATATCGACTGTGGGCCTTAAGCAATCACTTCTACTCTGAGGTTGTTTCCGTATTTTAATTAAAATGGAAATGCATGCCTGTAATCCCAGCAGTTCAGGAGACTGAGGCAGGAGGATGGTGAACTCAAAGCCAGCCTCAGGAACTCGGTGAGACCCTATCTCTAAACAAGATGTATGTAAAAAGGGCTGGGACAATTCATAATAGCTAAACTGTGGAACCAACCTAGATGCCCTTCAATAGATGAATGGATAAAAAATGTGGCATATATACACAATGGAATATTACTCAGCAATAAAAGAGAATAAAATCATGGCATTTGCAGGCAAATGGATGGAGTTAGAGAATATAATGCTAAGTAAAGTTAGCCAATCCCAAAAAACCAAATGCTGAATGTTTTCTTTGATATAAGGAGGCTAATTCATAGTGGGACAGGGAACAGGAACATGGGAGGAATAGACGAACTCTAGATAGGGCAGAGGAGTGGGAGGGGAAGGGAGGGGGCAGGGGGTTAGCAAGGATGGTGGAATGTGATGATCATTACTATCCAAAGTACATGTATGAAGACAAGAATTGGTGTGAATATACTGTGTATACAACCAGAGATATGAAAAATTGTGCTCTCTATATGTAATAAGAATTATAATGCATTCTGCTGTCATATATAAATAAAAAAATTTACATAAAAAAGGGCTAGGGATGTGGCTCAGTGGTTAAGCATCCCTGGATTTAATCCTCAGTACCATAAAAATAAATGAATAAATAAAAAATAAAATGGAAATAACAATACATATATCATAGTTATTGTGAGGATTAAATAAAAATGTAATGTGGTTTTGACAATTATAAAATTAAAACCTAATAAATTACTGCTATTGTTATTTTTAATAAATACAACAAATACCACACACACACACAAAAAGCAATCACACACAGTGCATCTTTGGCCCAGTACCATATGCTGCAGGGATTGACCTAATCAATTGTATTTTTAATTTTCTTCTAGAGAACCAAATGGAGGCTTAGAGAAATAGAAAATCAGCCTATTTATATAAAAATGGAAGTGTGCCATCCCTTTCCCTTAGGAGAAAGCCTAGCATAGGAGGCTAAATCCCTCATCCATTCAGTTGGCAAAGCCAAAGAGAGAACAGCAAAAGAGGTTTGAAAGAAACCTAATTCTGGACATAAATATATAATATGCTTGAATACATACTGGCAGCTGGAATTTCCCTAATCTCATTTCACAGTTCTATTTCTGCATCAGTGAAGAGGTTTTCTGGTCATCAAAATGACACCTTTCCAGCAATATCATTACACCAAAGGTGTGGTAACCCACTATCTTCACCTCCCAACTAATTTAAAAGAAGCAAAAATGGTGGGGAGATGTTACTAAACAATGAAGTAGTTGGATTTGGGTTAAAACCAGAAATTACTATGCCACAATTTTCTTAAACCTGTTTCTTAGAAGCTTAAAAATAATTTTCTTTAAATTTACCATGCTTAATTTACTTTGTCTTTTCTGATCCAAGTATTACAGAAGTAAAAATAAAGTTTATTTTGATAAATTGTTTTCAACAAACAAATCCAGGAAACAGAGGTTTTAAATTATTTCCATCCTCTGAAGATTTTTTTAAATCAGCTGAGAAGAAACAGAAAAAGTTTGATTCTCTATACTTCTGTAACACATTCATCCCCCTTTTCACTATTCTTACCAGGAGACATAGGCAGATGGGAGGGGTGGCTTGGAGAAGGATGGAACCTAATGTGATACTGTAGATGTTAGTCTCTCTACAATTGATGCCAATAATTTCTATTTTTTATTTGTTTTTATATATAGATGACAGTAGAGTATATTTTGACATATTATACATACATGGAGTTATAACATTCTAGTTAGGATCCCATTCTTTTGGTTGAATATAATGCGAAGATTCACTGTGGTGTATTCATATATAAACATAGGAAAGTGGGCTGGGGATGTGGCTCAAGCGGTAGCGCGATCGGCTGGCATGTGTGCGGCCCGGGTTCAATCCTCAGCACCACATACAAACATAGATGTTGTGTCTGCCGAAAACTAAAAAAATAAAAGATTAAAAAATTCTCTCTCTCTTAAAAAAAAAAATAGAAAAGTGATGTCAGTTTCATTCTACTGTTGTTTTTGTTTTGCTTTGTTTTTCTGGTACTGGGGATTGAACTCAGGGGCACTCAACCATTGAGCCACACCCCCAGCCCTATTTTGTATTTTATTTAGAGACAGAGTCTCACCGAGTTGCTTATTGCCTCACTGTTGCTGAGGCTCACTTTGACCTCTTGATCCTCCTGCCTTAGCCTCCCGAGCAGCTGAGATTACAGGCTTGTGCCGCAGCACCTGGGCTCTACTGTCTTTCTTATTCCCATTGTCCCTCCCTTCTCTTCATTCCCCTTTGTCTAATCCAATGAACTTCTATTCTTTCCTATCCTGCCCCCTTATTGTGTTAGCATCCACATATCAGACAGAACATTCAGCCTTTGGTTTATTGAGATTGGCTTATTTCACTTAGCATGATAGTCTCCAGATTCATCCATTTACTAGTAAATGCCATAATTTCATTCATCTCTATGGCTGAATAGTATTTCATTGTGTATATACACCACATTTTGTTTATCCATTCATCTGTTGAAGGGCACCTAAGGTTGGTTCCATAGTTTAGCTATTGTGAATTAGATGCTCATAATTTCTTGGTCTTGGGTTTCTAAATTAGAGAAAAAATTGTGAACTATTTATGCTATGACAAAGCAAATAGGACAATTAACTTGTTTCACAATTTCTATGACTAAATTCATGGATCTTATGATTATTTTAACCAAAATTATTCTTCCACTGGAATATGGGGATATTCCTCTGGGGCACTTTGGGCTTGTTAATAGATGATACAAGAGGTTCACAATCTATTTTGCCAGCATGAGGTACAAATACAGTCCTAAGTCAAATGGCATAAGTCCATTATTGTTATCAGTGAGAGGATTTTGTGACCACCTACATTACATTCTCCAAGCACTGTTTTACTGCTAGAAGGGCACACCATACCTCTTCCAATGTTGATTTTATTTTATTCTTAGAAATGATGGAATAGGGATTCCAGAGAGAATGACTATCTATGGAAATATTGCTCACTTTTCAGACACCAGTTCAAGCAAAACTATTTCCACAAAACCTTCCCTGATTCAAGAATATACACACATACAAGCACATTCCTGTAATTCCAATGACTTGAGAGGCTAAGGCAGGAGGATCACATGTTTAAGGCCAGCCTTAGCAATTTAGTGAAGCCCTGGGTCAAAATAAAAAAAGGGCTGGAGATATAGATCAGTGGAATTAATCTCTGTGTTCAATTCACAACACACACATACACACACACACACACACACAAATAATACTTCTAGGACTGGGGATGTGGCTTAGAATAAGAGTGGTTATTCAGCATGTGTGAGGCTCTGGGTTCACTCCTCAGTACTACACATACATACACACAGGAACATACTTTCAGAAGACATGACTGTTCCTGCTCCTGTAGCTATAAGAGGTGAAATAATTAGAATTCAGGGGTGTAAGGGTGAATTAGTATGGAGTTGGGGAGTGGGATATAAAGGACAGAAGGGCTCTGAATTCTGCAAGAAATTTTTTTTCTACAGATTTTATAGACTTGAGTTGAAGCTGCTACAAAAGCTGTAAATTGAGTGATCTAACCATCTTAAGACTAGATTGGATCAGAACACTAGAGAACCACCCACCAATATTCACAAAATTAGTCTAGTACTAAGTAATATACAATAGTAGTCTATCACTATGAGAAAGGCAATAACACAGAGAGAAATATTATGCAGGCAGCCAGAGATAGTTTAACCTATGAGAGAACTGAATACTAAGGGAAACCATCTGGCCATCTAGCCACCACTCTAGGTAAAAGGTAACAGCATCCTAGCACTGTAAGAATTTGAAGACATAAGCAAGTAGGGGGATGAAAAATATAAGTACTTAGGATTAGACAAAGGAGAATGAAGGGAAGGAAGGAGGATGGGAATAGGAAAGACAGTAGAATGAATAGGACTTTCTATGTTGGTAAATGAATATATGAACAGTGAAATTCCACATCATGTATACCCACAAGAATGGGATCCCGATTAGAATAAGTTATACTCCATGTATGTATAATATGCCAAAATACACCTACTGTCATGTGTATCCAAAAAGAACAAATAAAAATTTAAAAAAAAAGGAATTTGAAGACTGTGATGCCCAAAGATATAAAATGACAAAATCTAAATCCACTTTAACTCCTGAGTACATTGATTCAATCACACATTATGGCTTGACCAAAGAAGAGCAGCATATTACTAGGCATAAATAATATTTACTTTGGGGCTGAGGTTGTGGCTCAGTGGTACAGAGCTCACCTAGCATTTGTAAGGCACCAGGTTCGATCCTCAGCATCACATAAAAATAAAGGTATTGTGTTCACCTAAAACTAAAAAAATAAAAATGTTAAAAATATTTACTTTGGTCTCCACTCTTCTGGCAAATATTATGTTCAACATTCAATCAAAAAGTTGAGATACATAGAAAAGCAAAAACAGCCCATTGTCAACAGATACACCAGCCAATACAGACTGACAAGCTGTTGGAACTATCATACAAGGACTTTAAACTATTATTTTGTTATGCTAAAGAGCTCATTGTGTTAATGTTGTTCTAATATATTAAGTGCACTAGTGAAAAAGGTAAACAACTTGCATGAACAGATGGAGAATTTTAATAAAGATAAAGAAATTTAAAGGAGTCAAGTAAAAAAAAATAGCACTGACATACTGAAAGCAGCTGAGGCAAAAAGAAAAAAAAATCAACAAATTTGGATATGGGCCAAAATGTATTAGTTTCCTAGGGATGCGGTAACAAAGTACTACAAATTGTTTGGCTTAAACAACAAGTGTATTTTTTCACAGTTCTGGGAGCTAGATATCTGAAAGCAAACTGTCAGCAGACTTGGTTCCTTATGAGAACTGTGAGGGAACATCTATTTCATGCCTCTAAGTTTCTATTGGCTTGCTAGCAACCTTAGGCATTCCTTGGATTTTAGATGTATTATTCCAATCACTGCCACCATCTTCACTTGGTCTTCTTCTTGTCTCTGTTCAAATTTTCCAGTTTTATAAAGTACCAGTCATACTGGATCAGGGTTCACCTTAATGGTCTCATTTGAACTTTATTCCCTCTATAAAGGCCCTATGTCCAAATAAGCTCACATTTGAGGTTCTTGAGGTGAAGACTTCATTTTTTTAGATGTTGATGGACCTTTATTTTATTCATTTATTTATATGTGGTGCTGAGAATCAAACCCAGTGCCTCACACACGCTAGATAAGTGCTCTACCACTGAGCCACAATCCCAGCCCCTTCAATATATTTTTAAGATGATTCAATGCAATGCTCAACAATGTGTATTCGCCAAACAAAAACCAAGAGGAAATAGAGGTTTGGTCAAGAATGGCACACACAAGAATGGTAATACAATATCAAACTGTTTATGTGTGCAACTGAGGTTCCAGAAGGAGAAAAGAGAAAGAAAAAGGGAGAAGAAATATTTGAAAAGAAAATGGCTGTGAATTTTCCAAAAATATTAATGTCACATCCAAGTAGCTCAATAAACCTCAAGCAAAGTAAATAACAAACAAAACCTATCACATCACAGTTAACCTGCTGGAAACTAAAAATAAGGAGAAAACATTGAAGGCAGCCAGGTTAAGGAAGATGAAGGGAAACATTAAACATAGATAGCAGCAGGGGGATGTAGTTCAATGGTAGAGTGTATGCTTAACATGAGTTGGCCCTGATTTCAATCCTAAATACCAAAAACCAAAACAGAAAAAGAGAAATATATACAATACATACTTCTCATCAGAAAATATGCAAGCCAGAAGACAATGTAGTATTGTTTTTAAAGTATCGAAATGCAAGAAAACCTACCATCCTAACTGCTATCCATCAAAATAAAGTTGAAACAGACTTTTCAAAAGCTGAAGGAGCCAGTATGGTGGCGCACACCTGTAATCCCAGCAGCTTGAGAGGCTGAGACACGAGGATCACAAGTTCAAAGCCAGCCTCAGCAATGGGGAGGCACTAAGCAACTCAATGAAACCCTGTCACTAAATAAAATATAAAATAGGGCTGGGGATGTGTTCAGTGGTCAAGTGCCCCTGAGTTCAATCTCTGGTACAAAACAAACAAACAAAAAAAGCTGAAGGAATTCACTTGCAGAACATTAGCACTACAAGAAATTTCTATGATACTAAACAAAATTTGGATCTAAGCAAAGACATAGTAAATGCTAAGAAGGAAGGGATTTTCTTATTTTTAATTGTTTAAAAATGATTGACAGTCTAACACAAAACAGTAACAATTATAGGGCTGAAAGCATATGTAAGAGTAGAATATATGATAAAAAGCATAAGGTCAAGAGAAAGAAAATGAAGACAGGCATGGTGGCACATACCTATAATTCCAGCAACTGGGGAGGCTGAGGCAGAGGATCATAAGTTTGGACTAAATGGGCAACTAAGTGGGAACCTGTCTCAAAATAAAAGTTGATTATATTAGCTTAGTGGTAAAGCATCCCTGGGTTCAATCCCCAGCACAAAGAGAGAAAAATGAAAGTATATTGTTGTAAGATTCTTACAGTATAAGTGAAGGGGCATTATTTTTATATAATTTTATATTCATATATATATTCATATATATATATATATATATATATATATATATATATATATATT
>NW_026000283.1:9307199-9335758 GCF_001458135.2 Marmota marmota marmota
TTTTTTTTTTTTTTTAAGTCTCTTTTGTTTTTCATTCTCTGGAGGCATGAAGTGAATTTGGCAAGATTCATTAAGCCTCATCCAATACCTGTCGTTTACTACCTCATCAACACTCAGTTCTGAATGCATCTACTTCAACTTTGTCCATTATTTTCTAAGTAGTTTTAACCATGTTAAACCACACAAAAATCTTATCAGTCTCAGAAAGTTTTAACTACTTTTTCTTTTAATTATTTTTAGTTGTAGATGGACACAATATATTTATTTTTATGTGGTGCTGAGGATAGAACACATGTGAGACAGGCACTCTACCACTGAGCCACAGCCACAGCCCAGTTTTAACTACTTTTGAGGTCTGGATTATACAACATTTTTATGATTATCCCTACTTGCATGAGCCATTATGACCAGGTGGAAATCAGTGAACTACTTATTGTAAACATGCCTCAGGGTTACTTCCATGTTAAACAACTATACTTTTGTCAATAATCATCAAATCAAAAGGACAGGACTGGTGTGGACATAAAGGGTTTCCCTTTAGGCTAAGGCTTCAAAGAAAAGGTACGGGATGCTCAATAGTCCTAGAAACTAAGGCCCTTGATCATTCATTGGACATAGGGCATGTCAATCTTCTCTTTTCAGCAAATGAGCTTAGAGCTTGTCACGAGGGGCCGCAACCCTTTGTTGACAGTTCTGAACCCGCCTCATCACCTGCCGTTGGGAAGTTTTCATTCTTATTGGGGGATCTTCTGAGGCTCAGACTTGGTTGAAAACTCCTGGGGCCTGGGATTGACCCCCTGCCCTTCGAGTAGTGAGGCCTCGTCAGGCACCACCCACAGACTGCTGTCTTCTCTGAAAGAGGCTTCTTTGCCCCCTCTTTCCCCTCCCCTCTGTGGCAGCCTGCTAGACAGCCACCATCTTTGCTGTCAAAGTTGCCCCACTCCGATCGCAGCTCAGTTGAGGTACCGATTGGTGTCATGTCTGCCACAGGGGATAGAAACCGTACCCGAGAGGGCCGAAACAGGCGGGTAAGCCCAATGGGAGAGTGGATGGGGCTGTTGGAGTGGGTGAAGGGATGGACCGCGACTTGGGCCCAGATGTGGGTGACATGGCACCTGAGGCCATCAAAGCCCAGGTGACTGGGCCTGGGGTGGTGGGGGTCCCAGAGCCCAAGGGAGGCCCCAAGGAGGAAGAGGGAGCCCAGGCCCCAATCCTACCCAGAGCCTGGGAGGGTGGGGATGCCGAGGAATACTTGGATGTTGGGCCAACAGAGGAGGAGGGAGGGGACCTGGCAGAGAGCCAGGATATCGTAGTGGACACCTGTCAGTTGCTCATGCTTGGCTTCTGGTGCATGTTCCTGGATCTGGATCATTCACTTCTGCACCACATCTACTACAATTACCATACCCTGCTCCAGTCCCTTCGCAGCCAAGTGAACCAGCGATCCAGATCCCGCTCAACTGTGTTAAGCAGCTCAAGTGGGCGCCAGGTGATGCAGATGCCCCAGAGACGAAGAACGAGGGCCATGACTCAGATGATCCAAGGCGAGAGCCAGGGCCTGGGCCTGGGCCTGGGCCTGGGCCTGGGCCTGGGTCTGGGTCTGGGCCTTGGTCTGAGCCTGGGCTTTACCCTGGGATTGAGTCTGAGCCAGCTGGACACAACCGCTTCTATCCCAGTGGCCCAGCACACAACACAAAGCAGCATAGCAATTCAGGATCCAGAACAGCAGGCAGAAGAGGTGGTGGAGAAAGAACCGGCAGAGGAGATCATAGCACAGATCACCCATGTGAGAGGTGAGGAAATGGTGGACCCACAGCTGCAGAGGCGCTAGCTGGTGCGGCAAAATGGGAAAGCACTGACCTTGGGTAGGGAAGTGGTGGGTCCTGACCTCCTCCAAATTAAGGCCGAATGTGCCAGGTTAGAAGCCCAATTCAAAGCAACCTTTGCAGTTTTGAAAAAAAAATATGCTGTCCTTTACCAACCTGTATTTAATAAGAGTTGGGAGTGTCAATGCGATTTGCCAGCAGACAGATGAATGTCAGGTGTTCAGGAGGGAGCTCGGGAGGAAATGGAAAGAACCCTGGAGGAAAAGAAATAGCAAAGGGTGCACTTCCTCTTTGGTTCACAGCTTTTGAAAGTGAAAAGGGTCTTAGAAAGTTGAGCCTAAAAATGATTTGGGAGCACTTGGTTAAAAAGACAGGTTCTGGGGTTAAGGAAACAATTGGCTTCACTGCAGAATTTGTCTTTGAGACAAACAAGTATTTTCCCAACAAAGTTCTGACCAAAACATTGAAAATGCAAACTGACCCAATCACTCTGACCCTTTCTTCCCTAAAGGAGAAGTAATCAGCAGCATTAGGAGGGAGATTTCCTGGGAAGAGGGGAACATGTCACTGTGAAAATGATTAAACAGAAGAAATATGAGGGCCATGGAAGGGTGATGTCAACCAGCAGGAAGGTGCCTGGCCATGTTTTCTTAGCTACTTCTTCTTGCTTCTCCTGAGGGGAGATGATTGGTGCTGCTGCTGGGTATGAATTGGGCTAGTTTTTCCATCTGATCTCACTGTTTGTATTATTCTTCACCAAAGAAATAACTAAATATGAGTATGAACACTGGAATGAAGACTTTGTCATTAAGAAAGAGATGAAAACAGAGGAAGAAAATAAGAAGGAAAATGAAAAACAAGGAGGACTTGAATAGGAACCTGATCTGGTAGATAGCAACCCCAGAAAATTCAGGTATCTGTGTATAGCTTTGGGTATCACTCAAAAAATCCTGACATTTATCTGTTACTAACAGCTTTAAATTTTTAAAATTCTAGTAAATTAATTAAGTTTATTTAAAATTACATAAAAACTCAATTTAACTTACTAAGAATGTTACTAGAATAATCATGTAGCTAGTAATATAAAATATAGTACGTTCTGAAAAGTACTTCATGGCTATTCATCTGTTCTTGTAGGATCGTTTGTACTCTAGCTGTAAGACTACTATCAAGTGGTAAATATATCAGACTTAGTACCTGAGACCAATATCCATTAAGAAAATTTACCAGAAGCAGCAGCTAAAGTGGCTGGGCCAGGCACTAGTGGGGTCTTCATTACTTGGCCATTTAAATGGAGTTTCCTATACTAAATAGGATGCAACAGCTTACAGAATGTGACTACTAACAAATAGCAAAAGTTATGAATTTCAAGTAGGACCATATTTAATGGTTAATATCTAAATATGCATTTTGCTAGAATTTTTTTATATTTTATGTCAGTCAAAAGAAAAGAAACTTACAGTTCATAATTTATGACTGAGTTGATAATTAAGTCTTAAGGTATATGTCTTTCAGCATATTTAGATGCTCAACATTTTTCTCTTCTGTTTTTGCATTTTCATAGTTGTGTATTTTATAACAGCCTCTTTCTCACAGGGTACATGTGGAAACCAAGGATCTGGGAGGGTAAAGGAATACCATTTGTGGTACCACTAGAGGTTTAAGAGATTTATTTAAATTCCAGAATGGCCACTCAAACAAAAACACTACAAAACGTGCGTGCACACACACATACAACACAATTTTTGATGTTAGGCACAAAGGAAACAAGGTTGGTATGATCACATGATTGAAGCCATCAGTTTGACAAACACTCTGATATCCAAGCATGCACACTTTAAGAGGAAAACGTGTTCTCTACTTGATATATAGCACACAAATGCAGAAAATATACATAGGAATGTTACACTTAGAAAATCATGGGTGCTGGTTAATGTTGTGTAACTGTTTATTTTCTGTCATTTCATCCTGCAGTTAGGAGGAATAAAAAGAAGATAGAAAAGAAGAAAGAATCTGTTGTTCACTGTTTTTAGGTTTTTCATTATTCAGAAGCCCGTGGGAATTGTAACACTGATATTTTAATGTTCATCATCCTAAAAGTGATATTCTATGAAAAATACCTTTTTCTTACCTGTTGCAGTTATATTTAATGATGCTTAATAAAGTTAAAAGAAGGGTTTGTTTGAAATCAATAAAGAGAAATACGGGCAGATTTTGTTTCCACAAACAATCCTGACTCAAATCTCTTTTATTTCTTCATTTTGGCCCCCTTACCCTATTGAAAGGTAAACCTGTTTAAACTTGTTTTACTTTGGCCAAAAACAAGTTTAAAATGAAGTTTAAAATAATTTTGGTAAAGAGAAAGATGGAGGACAAGCCTTTAGAGCTCTGTTGTCCATTAGTTTAGTCACTAGCCATCTGTAGCTACTAAACATGAAATTTTACTAATCTGATTTGATATTTGCAGTAGTTGTAAAAAATAGTGTAGCATATCTTATTAATAATTTTAATATTGATGACATGTTGAAATGATCATATATTTAATTAAAATACAGTTTTGAAACTTTGCCAGTTTATTTTCTAATGTGTCTACTAGAAGATTGAAAGTTCCATATGTGGATTTCATTATATGTCTACTAAACAATCCTGGTCTAGTGAATAGTTTTGAGGGAAATTTCATGAATGGCCCAGGTTGTCTGGAGGCCACATGGTGCTACTGAGCCTGAGCCCAGACTTTGACTTGGAGCAGTAGTTTTTAAAGTTTGTTCCCTAAATAGCATCATCATATTACCTAGGAATTCTTAAGCTCCACCTAGGATCTACTGATTCATAAACCCACAGAGTGAGGCCAGCCATCTGTGTTTTAAACAGCCCTCCAAGGGATTCTGATGCACAGTAATGTTTGAGAACCACAGGCTCATAACAACAGAGGAAGCATCTGAGACTCACCTAAACTAAGACCAGCCTTAATTCACTGTCTTGGAACTGTTGCAAGTAAACTGAATGGGATGGCATGGACTAGACTAAAAGGAGACACAGGGGCAAAGATTGGGTGATAGCAACAGAAAAATGCATAAGAGAAGAAGCTAGTTCCAGAAGGATGTAAACATGATATCATATATGTAAAGCCTAGGAAAACACAAATGATATATAGAGAGACTAAAAGGCATGCATGTGAGAGATGCATACAAATGTAGCATACAGAAAGGTGTGTTTTGAAAAGATAAACACATTTAAGATGGGAAAGGGAGGGATTTTTCTGTGGAGAATTCCATGGTAGATATCACCCCTATTGTAGTTTTACATTTTGTAAGCTGAGTGGTAGATACAGAGATATTAGTAGCATTTTCTATAATTTTATGTAGTTCTTAAATACTACCAAAGTAGTAGAAGGGGAGCAGCTCTTCCTACACTAGTGGGGCAGGACTTAAGGAAGTCCTAGAATTCTAAATCCTATAATGGCCTCATGTCATTGTACAGGTACATTTGTCACAGAAGAAGATAAACCATAAGTAAAACATGTTATATGAGTTGATTTAAACTTGGATCTCCAAATGAATTCCTGTCCTCATGAAGCCAGATTTAAAGATAGGTAATCAGTGTAGCTAGGTAAATTGAATTAGGTCGGATCTAGAAGGCCAATTTGAGTGAGTTTGGGAAGTTGGAGACTGTCCCTTGAGGGATCTTATCAAGTACCTGTCCCTGCTCCAACCTGTTGCCAAGGTTACCTGTCTGTCCCAGGAATTGCCCCCCCCCCTTACAGAGAGCTATAAGGTTGTTAATGTGTCCTTGTCTACTCCACCCTGCCCTTCCTCCTTCAGCCCATGTATTTCCCACCTTTCGGCCATCCCACCAAGCATTCCTGGGCCTACTCACATATGCAGGAAGGAGAAAGATAAGGGGGGAAAGGCAGAACAAAGGAATCCTAGGACATATAAAAAGGGCAGAACACCTAGCCTCTTGGGATACCAGGATACCAGCTATGGTCCCCTTCTCCCTCCCGGAAGAAGTCCATGTTGCCCCTTTTTAAATAAACCCTGCTTCATATGTTTGCCTCAGCGTGCCTCTCTAATGTTCAAACTTCAACATGTGGGAAAGCAGGACTCATCATGGATAACCAGCGGTATCACTAACCAAGTTAAATATCTGGCTGGCTAGGCTAAATATGTGATCTAGTACTCTTTTTCCCTCCCTCACTACATGCTTCACCTTGTTGTCTGAGCACAGTGGCCCCATGCTTCCAAAAATATTGGGTTCTAGGAGTTCATCTTGCAATAAGACTTAGAACTAGTTCCTGAGTGAGACTGAAGGACAACCACCAATAATTATGTCCCTTCTACTCACTGTCAGAGGGAGACAAGATAACCAGCCAAGCCAGAAGCTATTTGAATTTGAAAGTGACAAGTTGTTTTTTTTCTTTTTGGTCTCAAAGAAGTTCTATACAATTTATATTTTAAATGTAAGCCTAGGAGAGAGAGATCTAGCAAAAGCTAAGAAAACAATAGAGATGCCTTTTTTGGATCCTAGCTGTCCCATATTTTAGACCCAGCTATAAAGTCATATTCCTCACCTTCCTTTGACTGCTACATAGCCTCAGGAGCATTCCCCCATCTGATCAATGAAGAGAAGTTCCCCTGTGTCCAGTCCCTGATTGGGCCCTGTTCAGATGCCAACTGTCAAAGCCTCACCCTTCTTTGACTGCCATAGCCGTTAATTTAGGAACCGGATGTGGGGTGATGAGGGGATGAAGAAAAGACAAAGAAAATAAAAGGTGGTGCTAGGTGATTCAGCTAAGCCCTGGTGAGGCTTGACTGGCACCAGAGCTAGCTCAGCACATTTGTTTAATAGATTTTAGGTTGTGGCTCAGCGGTAGAGTGCTCATCTAGCACGAGGCACTAGGTTCGATCCTCAGCACCACATAAAAATAAATAAAGGCATCGTGTCCAACTACAACTAAAAAAAATATTTTTTAAAAAAAAGTTTATTTGTGGGAAAGTTTCAGCAAAGCAGGCAATCTGAAGGATACAGAACTGGTGAGACATCAGGATCGTCTTGTTTTGCTCAGAATCCTCTATCCCTGGGAGTTGGTATCTGAACTCAAGGCCTTGATTGATAACTCTGGCCTTTGTACAAAGTTTTCTTGGGCTGGCATCACCATAACAACTGGGGAATCTTGATCTCTACCTTCACACAGGCAGCTCCTGGCACAACTGTAGACACAAGAGAGTCAGAGGCCATGATTGGATTCATTGCTCTCCACAACTCACCCTTTACTCATCTCTCTCTTTCCTCCCCAACTATTCATACACAAAACTTCTTTAGTAGCAGTATTTCCTTATACCAGTGCCCAACTAAAGGCCACAGGCTTGGTCAGGTGCAACTCTGTAGAGGCCCTTTATGTGAAGCAAAACCTCTTAAGAACACCTTAAATCCTTTGAATACCTTCAGGTCTCAGTTGTCAAGATCCTATTTGACTTCCCTCCCCAAGTCACATACAAACAGAGACATACTACAGAACAGGCTCTGTTGTATTTGTTTGTGGTTGCTATAAAGAATCTGAAAACATGTCAGAATGTGCCTTTTGTCATTAAAAAATAAACAATTGAAGAACTGAACTTTGTTAACTGGAAAATAAATTATTATATTTTTCTCCTTCCTTTTTTTGGGGGGAAAGGGGGTACCAGGGATTGAACACAGGGCACTTAACCACTGAGCTACATCCCCAGCCCTTTTTTATTTTTTTTATATTGAGACAGGGTCTCGCTAAGTTGCTTAGGGCCTCACTAAGTTACTGAGGCTGGCTTTCAACTTGCGATCCTCCTGCCTCAGCCTCCCAAGTCACTGGGATTATAGGCATGTGCCACCAAACCAGGCTGAAAAAGAAATCATTAATGGAGAGTTCACAGAGTGAGAATTACCTAATAGAAGTCCACTCTGAGAAAAGAGGGAAGGGAAGTGTAACAGAATGGGTAAAGGGCATCTACCTAAATGAACTGTTTACAATGGGAATACAAAGGGAATAAAATCCAGTCAATCGAAAACCTGGTCTTATTGCTCCAACTTGAGGCCTTAAAAAAGGAAGAACAAACTATTTCCAAAATCAGTAGAAGACTGAATATAATTAAGATCAGAGCCAAAATTAATAAAATTGAGAATTAAAAAAAATACACAGGGTCAATGTAGAGTTAATTCTTCAAAAAAATTGATAAACCATTAGCTAAACTAACCAAAAGCAAGAAGACTCAAAAAAGCAAAATTAGAGATTAAAAAGGAGATATCACCACAGACACTTCTAAAATCCAGAATATCATTAGAAAGTATTTTATTTATTTATTTATTTATTTATTTATTTAGGGTGCTGGGAATTGAACCTACGGACACTTTACCACTAAGCCACATAAAAATAAAAAAAGGCATTGTGTCCAACTACTCAGTCCTTTTTAATATTTATTTAGAGACAGGGTCTTGGTGAGTTGCTTAGGACCTTGCTAAGTTGCTGAGGCAGGCTTTGAACTTGTGATCCTCCTGCCTCAGTCTCCAGAGCCACTAAGATTACAGGTGTGTACCACTGTGCCTGGATGTTTTTAAAATGTATTCTCCAGTAAACTGCAAAATACAAAAGACATTGACAAATTTGTAGACACATATGACCTGCCCAAACTGAATCAGGAAGTTACTGAAAACCTAAACAGACAAATATCAAGAAATGAAACTGAAACAGCAATTAATAGCCTTCCAACAAAGAAAAATCTCAGGAATAGATGAATTCTCAGGTGAGTTGTAGTGAAGTTTTAAAGAACTAACACCAAAATTTCTCATATATGAAATTGAGCACTCCCTAATACACTCTAAGAAGCCAGTCTAACCCCAATACCAAAACCAGATAAAGATACATCATAGAAAGAATACTACAGACCAATATACCTAATAAACATATATGCAAAAATCCTTAATAAAATATTAGCAAACTGGGGCTGGAGATGTGGCTCAACCGGTAGCACACTCGCCTGGCATGCATGCAGCCAGGGTTCGATCCCCAGCACCACATACAAACAAAGATGTTGTGTCCGCCGAAAACTAAAAAATAAAAATATTAAAATTCTCTCTCTCTCTCTCTCTCTTCTCTCTCTCTCTCTCTTCTCTCTCTCTCTCTCTTTAAAAAAATATTAGCAAACTGTATTAATATTAAAAAGCACTATATGGTCATCATTATACAAAATATATGTAAGAAGATTTGAAGTTGGTGTCAGGCATAACTTATATACAGAGATATGAAAAATTGTGGTATATATGTGTATTAAGAATTGTAATGCAAAAAAAGTACATGTATAATGGCATAATTTGGCATGAACATACTTTATATACAGAGTTACGAAAACTTGTGCTGTAAATGGGTAATAATGAGTGTAATACATTCCACTATTGTCATGTATGTAAAAAAAATTTTTAAAAATGTTATCAGAAAAAAAAGCACTATACAGATTTAAAGCAATTATAATCAAAATCCCAATGACATTCCTCATAGAAATAGAAAAAGCAGTCATGAAATTCATCTGGAAAAATAAGAGACCCAGAATAGCTAAAGCAATCCATAGCAGGAAGAGTGAAGCAGGTGGCATCACTATACCAGACCTTCAACTATACTACAGAGCAAGAGTAACAAAAACAGCATGGTATTGGCACCAAAACTGACTGGTAGACCCATGGTACAGAATAGAGAACACAGAGACTTACCCACAAAAATCACAATTATCTTATATAAGACAAAGGTGCAAAAAACATGCATTGGAGAAAAATAGCCTCTTCAACAAATGATGCTAGGGAAACTGGAAATCCAAAAAAAGGAAGGAGAAAAATATAATAATTTTGCAACCAAATGAAATTAAACCCCTATCTCTCAACATGCACAAAACTCAACTCAAAGTGGATCAAGGACCTAGGAATAAAACCTAGGTAGAAGAAAAAGTAGGCCCTAATCTCCATCATGTGGGATTAGGCCCACATAAGACTCCTATAAGTCCTAATAAGACTCCTATAGCACGAGAATTAAAACCAAGAATCAATAAATGGGATGGGCTCAAACTAAAAAGTTTCTTCCCAACAAAAGAAAAAATGTGTGAGGTGAACAGAGAGCCTACATCTTGGGAGCAAATTTTTACCCCTCATACATCAAATAGAGCACTAATCTCTAGGGTATATAAAAAACTCAAAAAGCTAAACACCAAAAAAAAAAGAAAAACAAATAAGCCAATGAATAAATGGGCCAAGGACATGAACAGACACTTCTCAGAAGATGATATACAATCAATCAACAAATACATGAAAAAATGTTCATCATCACTATCAATCAGAGAAATGCAAATCAAAACCACTCTAAGATTTCACCTCACTCCAGTCAGAATGGCAACTATTATGAAGACAAAAAACAATAATTGTTGGCGAGGATGTGGGGGAAAAAGGCACACTCATACATTGCTGGTGGGACTGCAAATTGGTGCAGCCAATATGGAAAGCAGTATGGAGATTCCATGGAAATCTTGACCCAGCTATTCCACTCCTCAGTCTATACCCAAAGGACTTAAAAACAGCATACTACAGAGACACAGCCACATCAATGTTTATTGCAGCACAATTCACAATAGCTAAACTATGGATCCAACCTAGATGCCCTTCAACAGATGAATGGGTAAACAAAATGTGGCATATATACACAATGGAATATTACTCAGCAATAAAAGTGAATAAAATCATGGCATTTGCAGGTAAATGGATAGAGTTAGAGAAGATAATGCTAAGTGAAGTTAGCCAATCCCAAATAACCAAATGCCAAATGTTTTCTTTGATATAAGGAGGCTGAGTCATAGTGAGGTAGGGAGAGGGAGCATGGGAGGAATAGACGAACTCTAGATAGGGCAGGGGGGTTGGAAGGGAAGAGACGGGGCATGGAGTTATAAATGTTGGTGGAATGTGATGATCATTATTATTTAAAGTAGTGCATGTATGAAGACAAGAATTGGTGTGAATATACTTTGCATAAAACCAGAGATATGAAAATTTGTGCTCTATATGACTAATAAGATTTGTAATGCATTCTGCTGTCACATATAAATAAAAAAAAATTTAAAAAAAAAACACATCAAGAAGATAAGAGTGCTTGCCTAGCATGTGTGAAGCACTGGGTTCGATTCTCAGCACCACATAATAAAATAAAGTTAAAAACCAGAAGTGGGGGGGCTGGGGATGTGGCTCAAGTGGTAGCGCGCTCACCTGGCATGTGCGGGACGCTGGGTTCAATCCTTAGCACCACATAAAAATAAAATAAAGATGTTGTGTCCACTGAAAACTAAAACTAAATGTTAAAAAAAAAAAACAGAAGTGGGGGTGATGGTCAGAGACAATAAGTAAAGAATCAGGGATGCTATGGAATGCTGTTTCCCTATTTTTAAAAAATCTGCCTGTGAAAATTTGTTTTTTCTATGGAAAAGTAGACTAATCCCTAGTCATAAGCAAACAGTAGGAAATATGAGCACATTATTAGGTACCTTTCTACAACAGAATTTCCATCGAATACCCTAGGTTTGTCCTTTGATCAGAGGCAATATTCTGTTCCTTTCCCCATCCCCAAAGGTCAGGATTACCTACAATGATTCTCCAAAGGCTTGTGCACATTTAAACAAGGATCCATGGAATTTAGTCTGTAATTTTTATAGAGCCCAGGTCACATCCATTTACTTTGTGACAGGTTAACCTTCTGCTGTCAAACCTCCCTGGAATTGGAAACACAAGAACTATTTCAATTTCATATTAGAAATCAAAGATATTGGTGCTAGTCTAACTCCTTCATTAATAACCATGAATTTGGGGAAACAAATTAGCCTCTTTTCCCCACATTTGAAAAAATAATGATCTTAGATTCAAATCTCTTTCCCACACAATACACATACCTAGAAAGTGTTAAGTGCACAGCCTCACATTAAGGAAAAAGATTAATCAACAAATGGTGCTAGAAGCAAGCTCTTTAAAAAAAAAAAAAAAAAAAACATGAATTGAGATTCAAACCTCATGCCATATGCCAATATAACTCCAGTTGAATAAGGGTACATGTGGTTAAAAAAATTCATACTTAAAAGTAGAAGAAAATATATACTTGAATGGTCTAATCTCCAGATGGTAAACATTTTGTGAATTTAAAAAGAATGAAAGAAATTGCAAAGGGAAGCATTGAGAAACTTTCTACATGAGAAAGGAAAAATAATACAGGTAGAAATTTAAACAAACTTAAAAGCAAAATGCAAACTGAGAAAAATTCAAGAAGAAAAAAATGATGTACACCCTTGCCCCAATTTGAAAGCATCTCTCTTATTTCTTGAGAAAAGAGGAGGCAAAGGGTAAACTCCGGCCCACTAACCAGAGGGGAAGAGGAGTAAATGAGTGGCCCTGAGACCACCTGAGGGCTCCATGCCCAATCAGAGGGTTGTTGCTCAAGGCCTAAGGAACCCTATTGCTTCCACTCTATAAATTAAACAACTCCACGGGGAAGGCAGAACAAGGCCCTTCCTCTCATTTTGTAGATGAGAAACACTGAGGCCCAGAGAAGCTAAGCAAGTCTGCAAAGTCTTAACAAGTGCTTAAGTGCTAAAACCAATCCTAGAACCCAGCTGGGGTTCTGCCTCAGCACAGTCACCTGAAATGAGGAAGCTGGATGAGATCCCTGGTTCCCCAAGTGCAGTGCTCACAAGAGCAGCCCCAGCCTCCCAGGGGAACTTGACAGAAATGAAATTCTCAGTCCCTGCCCAGACCCAGGGAAGCCTGACCTCTGGCATGGGACCCAGCCATCTGTTGTGACAAGCCCTCCTGCCGCTTCTTTCCACATGCAAGTGTGGAGAGTGACAGATTCCATGACTGCTAATGGCCCTTCCAGACCTCACACATGTACATGTAACTGTAAGCATTCATCTCCAGGGCATTTTGTGCAAAACCACAAGGTCTCCTTGACCTAGAACTAAAAGGTAAAGAATAAATCAAATAAAAACTGGAGTTTGTGTTAACGGGAGGCAAAATACTCCCTTCTCTCCCTTTGGTTGAATTTATGCCTATTGTGTCTGTTAAAGCTGCCTGTCTGCAGTCAGGTGCATATTGTACTCTACATGAGGCTTTCTTCCTTGGCTCTGTGTGAAGAGAGGAGCAATGAGCTCCCCTCCAAAAAGCAATCTGGAGAAAATAGTCATAGAGTATGAAGATGACAGGACCTTCTTTCCAATCTTGAGATACGAGAAAAAGAAAAATTTACATGCTCTCATTAATGATATTTAATGGTATTATGTTTCTAAAATGCAATATATGAAATATGTTGTTTTGTATTATCTTCAAAAACTAAGCTGGGCGCAGTGGCAAATGCCTGTAATCCCATTAGCTTGGGAGGCTGAAGCAGGAAGATCAGGAGTTCGAAGCCAGCCTCTGCAAAAGCAAGGCACTAAGCAACTCAGTGAGACCCTGTCTCTAAATAAAATACAAAATAGGGCTGGGGATGTGGCTCAGTGGTTGAGTGCCCCTGAGTTCAATCCTCAGTACCAAAATATAATAAAAATATTAGTGTTTCAAAACACTTTTTATAGAATGAGAATAAAATTGATTTCTCCATAATTTCAGAATTACTTACAATTGAAATCGTAAGTAGGTCTTGATATCAATAAGAAGTCTTGGTCTGTTACCTCAGAAACATCCTGGAAATCCTGCCCATTTGATGTCTGTCATACTTAGCTCTTAAGAGATGACCTGGTCTTTTTTTTTTTTTTTTAAGTCTCTTTTGTTTTTCATTCTCTGGAGGCATGAAGTGAATTTGGCAAGATTCATTAAGCCTCATCCAATACCTGTCGTTTACTACCTCATCAACACTCAGTTCTGAATGCATCTACTTCAACTTTGTCCATTATTTTCTAAGTAGTTTTAACCATGTTAAACCACACAAAAATCTTATCAGTCTCAGAAAGTTTTAACTACTTTTTCTTTTAATTATTTTTAGTTGTAGATGGACACAATATATTTATTTTTATGTGGTGCTGAGGATAGAACACATGTGAGACAGGCACTCTACCACTGAGCCACAGCCACAGCCCAGTTTTAACTACTTTTGAGGTCTGGATTATACAACATTTTTATGATTATCCCTACTTGCATGAGCCATTATGACCAGGTGGAAATCAGTGAACTACTTATTGTAAACATGCCTCAGGGTTACTTCCATGTTAAACAACTATACTTTTGTCAATAATCATCAAATCAAAAGGACAGGACTGGTGTGGACATAAAGGGTTTCCCTTTAGGCTAAGGCTTCAAAGAAAAGGTACGGGATGCTCAATAGTCCTAGAAACTAAGGCCCTTGATCATTCATTGGACATAGGGCATGTCAATCTTCTCTTTTCAGCAAATGAGCTTAGAGCTTGTCACGAGGGGCCGCAACCCTTTGTTGACAGTTCTGAACCCGCCTCATCACCTGCCGTTGGGAAGTTTTCATTCTTATTGGGGGATCTTCTGAGGCTCAGACTTGGTTGAAAACTCCTGGGGCCTGGGATTGACCCCCTGCCCTTCGAGTAGTGAGGCCTCGTCAGGCACCACCCACAGACTGCTGTCTTCTCTGAAAGAGGCTTCTTTGCCCCCTCTTTCCCCTCCCCTCTGTGGCAGCCTGCTAGACAGCCACCATCTTTGCTGTCAAAGTTGCCCCACTCCGATCGCAGCTCAGTTGAGGTACCGATTGGTGTCATGTCTGCCACAGGGGATAGAAACCGTACCCGAGAGGGCCGAAACAGGCGGGTAAGCCCAATGGGAGAGTGGATGGGGCTGTTGGAGTGGGTGAAGGGATGGACCGCGACTTGGGCCCAGATGTGGGTGACATGGCACCTGAGGCCATCAAAGCCCAGGTGACTGGGCCTGGGGTGGTGGGGGTCCCAGAGCCCAAGGGAGGCCCCAAGGAGGAAGAGGGAGCCCAGGCCCCAATCCTACCCAGAGCCTGGGAGGGTGGGGATGCCGAGGAATACTTGGATGTTGGGCCAACAGAGGAGGAGGGAGGGGACCTGGCAGAGAGCCAGGATATCGTAGTGGACACCTGTCAGTNCACACCCTATCTTCCTACAATTATCCCCCAGTTAATCTATCCAATTTTATTAATTTACCAATTAGGAGACAGCTCTCACAATCTCTGAACATTCTATAAACTTTTGGTGGATACCACATATTCAAACCATAGCATGTGCAAAGTGATAGAAAATTAACAGAAAGATATTTGGTTTGATAAAATTAATAAAACTGGGATTGGATGGATTGGATGCAACAAGTGAGAAAGGAGGATGAAGGTCAAGGATGACTACAATATTATAATGCTAGAATCTGTTGGTACACTATTTCTCAACAAATTTCCAGCAAGCAGACTATTTCAAATATTCTTCGTTAAGGACTAGTATTTCCATATAATAGAATCATACCTACAGAGGTTACTAAAGAGCTACCATTAGAAAGACTATGCTTGGTCTTTATCTAATGTGGAAGACTACTCTTAAAAAAAAAAAAACTGTGTTGGGCTGGGGCTGGGGCTCAGTGGTAGAGCATTTGGCTGGCACATGTGAGGCACTGGGTTCAATCCTCAGCACCACATAAAAATGAGTAAATTGTGTACACCTATAACAATTTTTTTAAAACTGTGTTATCTTGCAGGAGGCCCTTATTCCCTTCTTCCTCTCCATACCACCCACTATGGCTAACCAAACACATTTGCAGTTAAATTAAGTCTGTCCTACAGCAAAAAGCAAATGAGTCAGGCCATTTGAGGATGGAACATTTATTCCACATTTGACCAACATAGAATCTTCTAAAACTATATTAGTTATTTAAAAGAAAAAAACTATGAATTGAGGGAGATTATATAAAATAATTACTTGACTGTACTTCTTAAAACCATCAAAATCAAGGAGAAGATATAATTCAGTAGCAAAAGTGCTTGCCTAGCACACACGAGGCCCTGAGTTTGTTCCCCAGCACTGAAAAAGAAAACTGTCAAGGTCATGAAAAGCAAGGAAAGGCTGAAAAACTACTAAGTCATGAGGAGCCTAGGGAGACATGATGATTCAGAATAACAGAGTAATCTGGATTGGATCCAATGAACTTTAGGTAATAACAATTTATCAATATAGGTTAATAAATTGTGACCAATGTGCCATACTAATGAAAGATGTTAATAACAGAAGAAATCAGTATGAGGTATATAGCAACTTTTTTACAATATTTTTACATCTTTTCTGTAAATCTGAAACTATTATAACACAAAAACTTTAATTAAACAGAAACAACTGCAGGGATGATGTATGATCATACTCTACTACCTTACTTCCCATGGGTAAATAGACCAGAATTCTCTTTCAAGTGATTTCTTACAGGTGCTGGTTTTTATAAATATTTGATCTTCTCAGACATAGTATTTTCAAACCTGGAGAACGTCAAAGAAAAAGTTGAGAGATCTCTATATATAAGTAGAAGAAGTAAATCAGAAGAAAGAAAAATACAAAATATTTCATGCTTAATCGTTGTGAATTACTAGAATGCTGAACAAAATTTAAGATTTGAGGTTACATATTATTTTGCTTTGTTTTGGGGAGATGGTTTATTAATTACTGTTTGACTAGTATTTGTTCATTACCACTACCCCTGTGCTCCAGGAAATAGCCTCCTCAATAAAATAATCACTCAGAATTTTAGAGGCTCTTCTATTAAACTGTGACAGAGGTTAGCGATTCAAAACAGTAATTTCACTAAATTATTTCTTTATTCCTTATAAACCCCAAAACTTCACACAGACACACACACACACACACACACACACACACACACACAATTTAAAGGAGGGGAAGGATGTTGAAGCAAAGGGAGAAGAAATAAAACATTAGAAAAAAATCCCAAGGCAGCACAAAATATAGAAACATAAAATCTCAGAGCAAGTGCACTAAAAGGCTTCAGAGCCCTAAAGATTATCTGGTCCCAAATCCTCATTGTGGGGAAGAAGAGCCTATGACCTAGAGAATGTAAATGATTTGCCTGGAGTCACAAACTCTTTCATGCTCTTTCAACATCAGGCAGACTGACTTCATTCATACTCTTTTGTTTTGTCTCCACATAAATCTAATATATTATTTACAAAGTCAGCAGAAAAGCTCATAGAAGGGCTACAGTTGTAGCTCAGTGTTACAGTGTCTGCCTCACACATGTGAGGCACTGGGTTCGCTCCTCAACACCACATTATAAATAAATAAATAAATAAATAAATAAATAAATAAATAAATAAATAAATGTATTGTGTCCATCTACAACTAAAAACAATACATTTTTAAAAGCTCATATAAGTAATTCAACTTCTATCTATTAAACAAATTTGGAATAACACTGTGTATGGTAGGTTTTATAAAACTATTTTTCCACTTTTCTCATGATAAGTATTCAGTTCTTTTAATAAAACCAGGTCACCCCATTTGAATTAGAAATGGATCAAAAAATGAAACATAAGAAGAGTCAAGGAACATATATTCTAATCCAGACTTTGAATTTTATTCCATGATTTAGACCTCAATATACCTGGGCCTCAGTTTCCTCAGTTAAATGAGAACAACAATTTCCTATCTTTATTAAGGATTATAAGAACTAATAAAGTTAGAGCTTTCATGTACAAAATTCAACTCAAAATAGATTAAAGATGTATGTATAAGACCAGAGACTTTGCAACCATCAGAAGCAAACACAGGGGAAACAATTTTAACATAACAACTTCCTGAATAGGACTCCTATAACTCAGAAAATAATAGCAAGAATTGACACATGGGATTACATCAAATTAAAAGGTTTTTGCATGGCAAAGGAAACTATCAACAGTGAAGAGAAAACCTAAAGAATAGGAGAATATCTTTGCTAGCCACTCATCTCACAGAGGTTTAAGATCCAAAATATATAAAGAACTGAAAAAAAATTAGCATCCAAAGAACAAGTAATTATTTATTTTTATCACTTGTTAATTAATTTATTTTTGATATTAAGGATTGAACTTAGAGGCACTTTACCACTAGGCAACATCCCGAACCATTTTTATTTTTTATTTAGAGATAAGATCTCACTAAGTTGGATAGGGATTTGCTAAATTGCTAAGGCTGGCCTTGAATTTGTGATCTCCTGCCTCACCTTCCTGAGCTGTTGGGATTACAGGCATATGCCACCATGCCCAGCAAAACAAGCAATTTTCAAAACTCTGCCTTGTAAATATACATAAAAGTAAGATACACTGTGGCATATATATATATATATATATATATATATACACACACACACACACACACACACACACACACACACACATATATACATACACTCAGGAAAGTTTGGTCAGACTCATTCCATTGTTCTTCCCTTATCCTGGACCTTCCTCCTACCTCCTCAATCCCCTTCTTCTACTCCATTGATGTTTCTTCTATTTTTATGGAATTTACCCCCTTTCTTTATTTATTTTTTCTTTTTTTAAATTTTAGACTAGTTTTTGCATATCAGAGAAAATATTCAACCTCTGACTTATGGTCTGGCTTATTTCACTTAGTATAATGGGACTGAATTAGAACAAATTATATTCCATGCTTTTATAGTTATGTCAAAATGAATCCTAATGTTATGTGTAACTAAAAAGAGCTAATAAAAATGGCATTTAAAAAGGAGTAATTCAATCAAAAATGGGCAAAGATTAAACATACATTTTCAAAAGAAGCAAATGACCACTAAATATAGAAAAAGTGTTGAACATCTTTAGCCATCGGGGAAATACAAATGAAAACTATCTTGAGATTTAAATAAATAAATAATGAATGCTGGTGAGGATATATAGATAAAGAAACGCTTATATGCTGATGGTAGGAATGTAAATTAGTATACCCACTATAGGAAAACAGTATGGAGATTCTTGAAAAAAACTAAAAACAGAATTACCATATGAAAAAATCAATACCTGTAAATCAAACATGTTCCTATACATCAGTGATGAATTCAACAAAATAGAAATTAGGAAAACTACCCCTTTCACAGGAGCCTAAAAACAATACTTGCGAATCAATCTAACAAAAAAGTAAAAGATCTCTAAAATGAAAACTACAGAACACTTAAGAAAGAAATTGAAGAAGACCATAGAGATGGAAAAATCCCAAGCTCTTGGATAGGCAGAATTAATATTTTCAAAACAGCCACACTACCAAACGCAATATACAGATTTAATGCAATTCCTATTAAAACCCTAATGACATTCCTCACAGAAATAAAAAAACAGCAGTCATGAAATTCATTTGGAAAAATAAGAGACCCAGAATAGCAAAAGCAATCCTTAGCAAGAAAGGTGAAGCAGGAGGCACCACAATACCAGACCTTAAACTATACTACAGAGCCAAACTAACAGAAATGGCATGGTATTGGCACCCAAACAGACACATAGACTAAAGGTATAGAATAGAAGACACAGAGACAAACCCACATAAATATAGTTATTTCATATTAGACAAAAGCACCAAAAAACATACATTGGAGAAAAGATAGCCTCTTCAACATATGATGCTTGCAAAACTGAAAATCTATATGTAACAAAATCAGGGGTGCAGATATAGTTCAGCGGAAGAGCACTAGCCTAGCACACACAAGGCCCTGAGTTCGGTCCTTGGCCCTGAAAAAAAGAATGAAATTAAACCTCTATCTCTCACCCTGCACAAAACTCAAAGTAAATCAAAGACTTAAGCACTAGAACAGAGACCCGCACTTAATAGAAGAAAAAAGTAGGCCCAAATTTTCATCATCTCAGATTATGAACTGACTTCCTTAACAAGATGCCTAAAGTGCAAAAAAAAAGGTAAAATCAAGAATAAATATGCAATGAAATCAAACTAAAAATCTTCTTCTTAGCAAAGGAAACAATCAATAATGTGAAGAGAGATCCTTAAGAATGGGAGAAAATCTTCACCACATGCACCTCAGAGCATTAATCTCCAAGATATTTAAAGAACTCAAAAAAACTCAATACCAAAAAAAAAATCAATAAATGAGTAAAGGAATTGAACAGACACTTCACAAAAGAAGAAATACAATCAATCTACAAATATATGAAAAAAGTTTAACATTTCTAGCAATTAGAGAAATGCGAATCAAAACTACTGTAAGATTTCATCTCACTCCAGTCAGAATGGCAATCATCAAGAATACAAGCAACAATAAATGTTGGCAAAGATATGGGGGAAAAGTACACTCATACATTGCTGGTGGGACTGCAAACTGGTGCAACCATTCTAGAAAGCAGTATGGAGATTCCTCAGAAAACTTAGAATGAAAACACCATTTGACCCAGCTGTCCCACTCCTAGTTTTATACTCAAAGGACTTAAAAATCAGCATACTACAGTGATGCAGCCTCATCAGTGTTTATGGCAGGTCAATTCACCACAGCCAAACTGTGGAACCAACTTAGATGCCCTTCAACAAATGAATGGATAAAGAAAATATTTACACACACACACACACACACACAGGAATATTACTCAGCCTTAAGGAAGAATGAAATTATGGCATATGCTGGTAAATGGATGGAGCTGAAGAATATCATGCTAAGTCAATTAAGCCAATCCCCCAAAACGAAAGGCTGAATGTTTTTTCTGATATGCAGATGCTAATTCACAATAAGGGGGGAGAGAGCTAGGGAAGAATAGAGGTACTTTGGATTAGGCAGAGGGAAGTAAATGAAGGGGAGGGGGAGGGGGGAAGAAGGACAGTAGAATGAATCAGACATTATTACCATGTGTGCATAAAGGATTACATGACTGGTGTGATTCTACAACATGTATAACCAGAAGAATGAGAAATTATACTCCATTTATGATGTGTCAAAATGCATTCATCTGTCATCTATAACTAATTATAACGTAAAAATATTTTTTTAAAAAAGAATTACCATATGAATCAGCTATACCACTCCTAGGTTTATATCCAAAAGGAAATGAAGTCAGCATACAAACGAGATACCTATCTCTATTGTGGTACTGTTCACAATAGCCAAGTTATGCAATCAGCCTAGGTGCCTGACAACAGATAAATGTATAAAGAAAATGTGGTATGTATACACAACAGAGTTCTACTCAGCCTTAAAGAAGGAAATTCTGACATTTGCAGGAAAAAAATGGAATAGGTAGCCATAATGTTAAGTGAAATAAGCTAGATACAGAATGGCAAGTATCTCATGTTTTCTCTCATATGTGGAAACTTACAGATGACCTGAAAGTAGAAGAGGAACTAGTAGCAAAGGGGAAGAGTAAGGGGTGGTGAGGGGGAGAGGGGAGAAATGAAGAGAGGGTGGTAGGGAGAAGGCTCTGAAACATGATAGATACATTTATGAAAATATCATGGTAAATCCATTAATTTATACAATTAATATAATGTTTATTTAAAAATAAAGATACATTTAAAAAATAATTAGTAGAGCTTGATACCTTCTGTCACCTTTCTATTTGAAGAGTTATTAGAATACTCTTTTGTCCTAAGCATGCTGTTCTGAGCAGCCTAACCTATTATCTCCTCTAGTAAGTGATTAATCACCCTTCATTCCATGGGTCATGCATTCTTATAGCACTTGGTTTCCCCTTACAGTTTCTGGAAAGCATAACAGAAAGAGGAAATGTCAGACAAGAAGCCAATAAAAAGTGTCCAATGTTGAAAGCTTCCACTGTCTCTCATGTGACCTTCAACATATCACTTCTTCTAACTATACAATGAAGGGATTAGATGCCAGTCTAAAGTTCTGTGGTCCTGAGGATCACTATGAGCCCTTTCAGCCTGGACAAATGACTTTAGAATTCTATATTCAGGCAACACCAGGCAGAATGGAAACATAGATGTCATGCCACTTTTTGTGTCCACATCAGGCTTTCAAATCAACTACATGGTTCATCTCAGCATGGATGATTTTTGGTTCTTTTGACTGCTCCATGGCCCACATGGAAGGTGATCCTTCCCTCTCCAGTCAATCCCTGCTGAGATGACTCAGGAAGGAAGTAGAAGGTACCCAACTGTAAAGGCAATTAGTTATCTTTGAAATTATTGAGATATTTCTACCCCATACTCCTTGTCCCCTGGAAAAGATGGATGGGTGGGAAAACCATAGTGGCACCATTTCTGAAATGAAAATTGACAATTACAAAATGAAATCTCTGTCAGAAGAGAAGGGATGGTGGTCCTATTTATAAGTATGATATTTCTGAATCTCATTATAATATGTCTGGTATTTTATAAGCTAGAAAGAAAATAAAAATAAAGTTTCATTTACCTTCAACTCTGAAGTATAGTAGCTACTTCTTTAAATAAACATGCACCAGCTGGGCACAGTGGTGCATGCCTGTAATCCCAGTGGCTTGAGAGATTGAGGCAGGAGGATCATGAGTTGAAAGCCAGCCTCAGCAGCTTAGTGAGGTCCTAAGCAACTTAGCAAGATGCTGTCTCAAAATAAAGAAGGGATACGGATGTTGCTCAGTGGTTAGACACCTGCGGGTTCAATCCCCAGTACCAAAAAAAAAGAGAAAAGAAGCACCAGTATCCAAGAGTCTATGGCCTTTGAACTGTAGGAAGTATGCAGCCATTGCTTGTCAGGATGACAAGTTACATGCATACAGAGTCCGATTGCAGGAGGTAGCAGAGGCCTTACCCTGGTACTTTCCAATTTCTCTTACCTTAGCTACTAGTTCTAACGAATATACACTCTGTGGAGAAGATGGCACCCCTTTAATTCTAATCTCAGCACAGGTATCAAACCTCCTTTCAACAAAGAACCCAAATGAAGTCTATCAACTCCCTCTACATTATATTAAAAAAACCATACCATCACTTTGTACCCTATAAATAAATACCATTTGTCAATATATGGTAAAATATATCACTAATATTTACATAAATTTTACCATGTGCAAATGGACATTTTTTTAAAGAGAGAGAATCTTTTTTTGTAGATGGACACATAATACAATGCCTTTTATTTGTATGTGGTGCTGAGAATCGAACCCGGGTGGTGCCCATGCTAGGCAAGCGCTCTACTGCTAAGCCACAATCCCAGCCTGCAAATGTACATGTTAAAGAGACATTAATGAATGGAGAAAGAAAAAGAAAGTGATGGTAAGAGATTGCAGATATGGCTAAAAACTCTACCATCTTTACTACTTTGCTAAAAATCATCCTCACCAAAAAAAAAAAAAAAAAAGTTCATTCATTAAGAGCCTCAAAGGCAGCAATCAGGTTCTAGATCTGGGTAAGATGGAATAAGCATACTCCAACATGCTCTTTCTGTTAAATGCAGCCATAAAAACTGGACAGAATGCATGGAAGACCTATTTGAGGAAAAAGCAAAAATAGCAGGCAAATCAAAATTTAAAGTATCTATGAATCAGACTGAGTTCTCTATTTTCCCTCCAGTATCCTATGACCTGAATCTAAATGACCCAAAAGCCTAGAATTGGATACTGGGATGGGACAGAGAAAGCACCAGAAGTAGCCCTCAAGTTATGGCTCAAGGCATGAAACAGCAGTATGCAACCACCAAGAGAAAATAAAGAAAATCTCCCTTTTTCTTTTTCTTTTCTTTGTTTTTTCATTGCCAAGCTCCTAGGCAATCCCACAAAGAAGGCAAAAGTAGGAATACAAATACTGAGGGAAGGTCACAAGTACAGTGATCCATCCCAAAGGATAAGGAAAAGCCCATTGTTTCTTCCCCCTTCTGTCTGTCTTACATTCACTTGGCCCCAGAATTGAGTAGAGTTGTGGAAAGTACACAGTAGAATGGACTAATAGAAACCACAGTCTTCTGGCCAGAGCACCAAAAGAATCAAAAAGTACAGAAAATATGGCAGAGAGGGGGAAAGGGAGGAACTTGGGTAATTGGCCTGAGCCCAAAATGTATATATGTACATATGACACAAAAGTGCACACTGGGGCTGGGAATTTGGCTCAGTGTTAGAGTGCTTGCCTAGATTGTACAAGATCCTGGGTTCAATCCCCAGTACTATCAAAAAAAAAAAAAAAACTCATACCAAAAATTTTGATAACTGAATTCCAAGATAGACCATTATCCAAGTCCCACACAGGCCACTGAACATGACAAATACATTGCAATGACTTTGAAAATGGTACAACACTGAAAGCACAACCCACAGAGATCTAGTCAGAACTTGTAGTCCAAATTGAAACAAGTAGATTGTCTGCTAAAACAAAAACACATCTGTAGATTTAAACAAGGCCCAGAGACTCACAGCATCATACTCATCATATCCAAGATAGAACTCAAAACTATTCAGCATATGATGAACTAGGAAAATCTCAAATTTCCATGAAAAAAGACAAATCTTGAGATGAATGAAACTATATAACATCTCAGAAAAATAAAATAATAAAAACAAACAAAATAGAAAACTGAAAATACAAAAATCAATTTTAAAAGACTCACTAGATAGACTTACTTTGTAGTAGAATAAAAATTCCAGAAAAAGAATATGATACAGAATAAATATCTAAAGAAACCATGGCTGAAAAAATAACATTGACAAAAAAAGATAAACCTACAGATTGAAGCAGCTCAGCAAATCACAAACAGGATAAATCCAAAGACATATGGACCCAAACACATCATCAAACTGCTGAAGACAGACTTATGATAAGTTCTAATGTTGGGTAGTATGATTTCTCCAACTTTCAATTTATTTTCAATATTATTTGTCTACTCTGTTCCTTTTCTTTTCATAAAATTTTAGAATCAGCTTGTCTACATATATCAAAACACTTCTTGAGTTTTGATTTAAAATTCATTATATCAATACATACATTGGTTTGACTAGAATTGACAACTTTGCTATATTTTATCTGCCAATACATGAGCATGGTTATTTCTCCATTTATTTAGATCTTCTTTGATTTTTTTCCTGCATTTTAAAATTCATTCTAATTAGTTATATATGACAATATAATGCATTTTGACACATCATAAATGCAGTATAACTTCTCATTCTTCTGGTTGTACATGTTTTAAAATCACACTAATCATGTAATCATATATGCTCATAGGGGAGTAATGTCTGATTCATTCTACTGTCCTTACTACTCCCTCCCCCTTCCCCCCTCCCCTCCATTTACTCCCCTATGCCTAATCCAAAGTACCTCTATTCTTCCCTAGCACCCCCCATCCTTATTGTGAATTAGTATCTGCATATCATCTGCATTCAGCCTTTGGTTTTAGGGAACTGGCTTATTTGACTTAGCATGACATTCTTCAGCTCCATCCATTTAATAGCAAATGGCATAATTTCATTCTTCCTTATGGCTGAGTAATATACCACATTTTCTTTATCCATTCATCTGTTGAAGGGCATCTAGGTTGGTCCATAGTTTGGCTATTGTGAATTGAAACGCTATAAATATTGATGTGGCTGTGTCACTCTAACAGAGTTGAGAAGCAACCCAGGGAATTGGGAGAAAATATTTGCAAGCCATACATCTGATAAGGATGTGTAAGAAAGTCAAACAGTTGAGTTCCTTGGCCTCAGCCAATTCTTCAAATTGCTATCACTTCAAAAGAAAGAGACAAGAATATAGGACTATTATGGGAACCAAAGAGACTAGGCTGCTGTGATTCAACAGAACTTTCATCTCCAACTTCAAAAGACTCCATTAATCTCCTAAACATCCATCTAGGTTTTATGGAGAAGGAATGGAGAGCTTTGAACATGAATTCTCTGTCCATACCTATTGCTCCCAGTGACACTAGAGACAGAAATAAACAGTCTCACAGAAGACCCAGAAGAAACTCTCAGTGCCCAGAGAATGGAAGTGGGTAAAGGGGAAAGTTTATATCATGACAGGAATATGGATGTGGGATCTCTGAACCAAGGCTGTAGGACAATGCCTGTGCCTCTGTTTTCTGTGATATGTGAATAGTAATATTAGATTGCATCTTCTGCATCCCATGTGGAAATTATCTTGCCTATATCCAACTGTATTCTAATTAATCTGTAATACTTGTATCATATGGTTTTACGAAAAATAAATAGGACAATAAATAATAATGTTCATAGAATTATGACTTGTAAAATACAAAAATAATGATTTATCTATAATGTATAACTCTTCTTTATGTACTGAGCTTAAACACCTGACCACCCAGCAGTGTATATTACCAAGTGCTCAGCCCCAGGTCTAGTGACATTCAGAAGTTTAAAGCTCTCAGTTGAGAAATGAAAGGTCCCTGGTCACTCAACAGTTTTTACAGATGGACTTTTGCTATTTGTGTCAGTGAGTGATTATCTAAGTGAAACTGAGTCCCAAAGTAGCAGATAAATTCTTATCTTCCTCTGCCCCTGGAGAGCCATGCTTAAAGTCAATGCCAGTGACCCAGAGATTTTGAGGAAGAAAAGGAAACAGTGCTGCGATTGTTTGCAGTGTGGCCTCAGACTCACCTGTTATCACAATCACCTGGAAATACAGATTCCTGAGTTTTACCCCAGATCTAAAGAACCAGAACCTATAGGTTGGAGCCCATGGACCTGCATTAAGCTCCTCCAAGTAAGTGCCTTTGATATCCACCAACATTTGATAATCGCTAGCTTAGTGCAAACTCACCCCCAAAACAAAGATAAAACTCCTAGATGCACACAGTATTCTGCCATGGAATACTGCCCTCAGTGGGGCCTCCAGATCTTGATCCATCCACCAAAAATATTTCATTATACAGACCAGAGCCTCTCAGTGAACCTCAGTTTCATTTGAGATAATAATAGAACTACCTCTTGTGGACTGTGGAGAAAATTACATCCATGAACAAATCTTCACACAATTCCTAGCACATGGTAAAACATTGAATACTATGAAAAAGAAAAGATTCAACCTCCTAATGAAGCACTTCCAATCCTGTGTACCCATATTACTTCATTTCCTGCCACCACCTCCCACATGACAATTTATACTCAAGACAAATAAAATCAACTGGAGTTTCCTTATACATCATGTTCCCTTTTATCTCTGTTTCTTACTCTTTCTTTGTCCTGAACTACTACAGGATGCAGTTCCTTGACTTACAAAGTTCAAAGTAGAACTTTAAGGCCTAAATTATTCACATTTTCTCTGGGAAGCTTTTACAATACCCCAGTTCTAAGTTAGGAGCCTACCATGCCCCATTTATTCTTTCAGCACCTTAAACTATTTACCTTTTTACCTGTCTTTCCCTGATTAAAGGGTAAGCTCTTTAAAGTCATAGGCAGTAGATTTTTGTGGTTGTTTAGTTAGTTGTTCTGTTTCTTGTCAGTAAGAAACCTTCAGAAAAGTTCAAAGAACAATACCATAATCACCCACATACCTAACATTCACAACTAACCATTATTGACATTTTGACACTTTTACTTTTGATCATTTTCTATTTATTTCCTTTAAAAATAACTTATGAAAACACTATTCTTTGTTGCAGAATACAATATGATAGGTAAAACCAAAAGCCCCCTGACCTCTCCGTAAGCTCTATCATTTCCCTGCTATTCCAAAGATAACCAAACACTAGTATGAATTTGATCCATATCCTTCTAGTCTTTTTATGCATTTACAGATATACCTGTGCCTATATATAAAGTAGACAGTATTGGCTGGTACACCTTTTCCCAAATGTCATACATCCATATGCATCATTCTGCCATTTGATTCTTTCAACTTGAAATTTTTTTTGAAATGTTGACACAAGTATGTAGCTATTTTTTATTATTGCTGTAAAATACTCTATTATATGGATGTACTCCCATTTTATTTAACCATTCCCCTATTGGTGGACATTCAGGTTGTTTCCAAGAATTTGCTATCACAAAAAAGTTACAATAAATGTGCTTTACTCCATGTCTCTTTGTATATGTGTGAGTATCACTCCAACAAAGAGACCTAGAAGTAAAACTGCCCAATTGTAAGGTATGTGAATTTTTAGTTTCAATAGCTACTGAGGAATTGCTCTCTAAGTAGCTATGATGAGTTTTATTCCCATCAGCAATGTTCAAGAGTTCTCATTTCCCTTATGTCCTTACCAACACTTGCTATTTTTAACCCTTTTAAATTTTGACAATATTACCAGCAAAATAGATATGTTATTATTTCTTTTGACTGTCTTACTCATCTTATATCCTCAGTTCCTAGCAAATGTTGGCACATGCTGATTTCTTGATAAATATTTGTCCAGCTCTGATTTTTATAATGTCACATTTATGTTGCAGCCCTGGCCTCATGATACTTCAGGACACAAGTAGGTGTCTTCTTTTCATCAGGAAGCACCAAAAAAATCCCAGTTTCCTCACCTGTAGACAAACCCATGAAGGAAATATAAGGGGGGAAATGCAGGTGATGACATTTTCTTTAGAGAATCCTACAATGCCATTCAACGAATGGTGCTTGATTTCTAGATCAATCATCCTTTACAGTTAATCCTCTTAGGTCCTGGCTCCTTCCACTACTAAATTAAGAACAAATCTGAAAAGATAAGGGAAATTGCATGGAAATGGAAGGAGACCCTCAGGGTTATACAAAAGAACATACAAGAGGAAATGAGGGGAAAGGGAAAAATAATACAAGGGGGAGAAATGAAGGTCAGTAGAGGGGGTAGAGAGAGAAGAGGGGAGGGGAGGGGAGG
>NW_026000283.1:9337047-9356735 GCF_001458135.2 Marmota marmota marmota
GGGGAGGGGAGGGGAGGGGAGGGGGGATAGTAGAGGATAGGAAAGGTAGCAGAACACGACAGTCACTAGTATGGCAATATGTAAATCAATGGATGTGTAATTGATGTGATTCTGCAATCTGTATATGGGCTAAAAATGGGAGTTCATAACCCACTTGAAGCAAAGTGTGAAAGATGATATATCAAGAACTATGTAATGTTTTGAACAACCAACAATAAATAAATAAAGAAAGAAAGAAAGAAAGAAGAGTGGAAAGCAATCTATTTTTTTCCCTAGGGACTCTATTGTTTGTACCACAGTGGAATGGACACAGGTATAGAAGTAGTTTAGTTTTCTAATAGTCTCTAGTGGTCTCCCTGGTTTCATTCATGACACATAATATGTACTCACAAAAATCTATTTCCCTTTCCTTCTGGGAATACATCTAGACCCTATTTGCATATCCCCTATACTTAGTTGTGCTCATATGATTGGGTTTTGCCCAATAGAATATGGACCTAAGTGATATATCTCTAACACTGACTTTCTATACAGTATCTTCCATGTTCTTTTTTCTTCCACCTAGCTGGAATTAAGACAAACCCTAAAGGAACCCTAAGATTGTCATGTTAAAGATGGAATTGCCAGAAGATGGAAGGAACCTGGATCTCTGAATCACCATTTGGAGAAGTAATGTGTGTATGAAGGAAATGTTATTGCTTTAAGTAACCAAGATTTCAGAGTTTATCAAGGACATACTCTAACCAATACAATACAATGCATAGAATATTTGGAAAAATGTTTAGAAACACAAATAATTTAGCACTTACTTCCTCAACTAAGGATATTTCATATTCTTTGGGGACAAGATGATACGCAGTATAGCTATTAGAATAATTCTGAGTCTCACAAGATAGAAAATGATAATAACAACAAAGCACCATCAAAATATCTATCAATGTAGATGCTTTACAACAACCACTAAGAAAAATCACAAGATTCCAGGGCTAGAATGAGCATCATTCATATAAGGAAAAAAAAAAAAAAACTTATGCAATCAGCTCTGGTGACCGTCAAGTTATAAAAGAAAAAGACATTACTAGCAAATCTCCACTACAACTGTTATGCATGAATTTAGTTTGATAGCATCAGACATGAAGAATCTTCAATGAGAACTGACACTGCAGTTCTTAACAGAAAGCCTCCAGGCTGCTAAAGTAGCTAGAAGCTGCAATACTGCAGCTTCCCTCTGAAGGCTGAAGACACAGGAGAGAGAAAGAGACAGATACATAAAAACTGCTAGGAATGTGGTATGTGGAAGAAAGAATGGAGAATGAAATCTTATGTGTATAACATTAAACTATCTAAATTAGCAATCAAAGTTTCCATATTTTCATTAAGATTTTGCTCCCATTTCTTGGTGACATTGTCTTTATTCTGGAAGTTCCTCATCTGCAAAAGCTTTCCTGATGAGTCAGGATCTGTATGATTCTCTGTATAGGGATGGTTCCTGATACAGTGTAGACATATCAGAAGTTCTCAAATAATGGAGATGAAAAGAATGACAAGGACAAAATATTAAGCAAAATCCTAGGGAAGGTACTTTTCTAGGAGACCCACTCTAGAGAGTCACCACATATTATTTGGGCATCCAGACATTGATCAAACAAATTTTTACTTTGTGCTTTCTCTGTGCTCATAACTATATAGTAGAAACAAACTATACACTCCTTAAACTCAAGGGTTGTAAAGCAGAGACACAAGACAGTTGGCACCTAAAAATACAGTATAATCAGAACTCTGATTGATGAAAGGAAGGGCAGGGTGCTGTGTGAACAGAGAGGAGAGGCTCTGACCCAGCTTCAGGACACAGAATAGATTTTTCAAAAGATATTCATTGAATACTCACTGTATGTCAGGCCCTATGCTAGCTGCTAGAGTTAGAGGTGCCTAGGGTACTTGCTGTGCATGTAGCCCAGCCTAATTCTCCTAAGTCAATTTCACTTACTGCATAGCTACAACAGAGCAAGTGGCTTTACATGGCAATGGTCCATTGTGCCCAGGATAAAGACTCCCTCCTCTCAAGTCTTCCTGGAAGTGAAGTAACCCATCCCCAAAGGGAAACAGCAGTGATTTCTTAGCTCCTATTCCTCTCAATGGGATGCCATTCCCTAAGGAAATCCATCCACACCATTAAGCCCCAAATGCTTTTTCCCTTTTCCTCCCACATTGGGTTATTTGTTCTTTATTTAGGAAACCAGATTTATGGTTAGGGGCCAAAAATAAATAGTTCTGCTTATTATATCTTACAGTTTATAGAGGAAGAAATCTCAAAAGGACTCACTGTATGAAAAGTTCAGAGTATCTATTGGTCCGTCTCTGGGAGACTCAGTGATGCCCTCCACTGGACATGATAAGAAGACACATGAATTTCAAACTAGAAAGCCAGCGAACGAGAGAGCTTGAAGGAGTCTTAGAGATATGTAATTTATGTCAGCCCCCTTAATTTTACATATAAGCAAACTGAGGAAAAGGGAACTGCTCAAGATCTCACAGTGGCTAATAGGAGAATTGGAACTGCAATCTGGGCTTCTCAACTACTTTTGAAAACATAAGATTGGGGCTAATGTCAGAACATTAAGTCCCCTAAGAGAGTAAAAGATCTCCTAAGAGAAAGAAAATGAAGAGTTTCAACTTCCAGCTGGCCCACCCCACATGGAATCTACTCCCTTCCAATACTGGCCATAGAAAATAAAGGGATTTGATCTCATTAAAGGAACTTCCAGATTTCTTTACATTCCTCCCTCACCACCACCCCCAACCCCATTAGCAACCATCAACATCTCAAGCTTAGAGGGAAAACAAAACAACAGCATTGGCTTGCTTTCTTTGGGAGCAACACTGTTTGCTTATGCTGAAACACAATATGTAAGGAATAAGACAGACATGTCCTAAAAATAAGAGAAGCAGCCCTATTTTAGGAGAGTCTCCTTATTACCACCAATGGGTCATACACCAGCAAATGCACATGGATTCACTGAGTTCCTTTCAGGAAATAAATCAACTACAACTTCCAAATAAGGGTCTCTCCTACTTCGGAGAAGCTATGTCACACCATGGAATAAACAGGGAAAGGTCAATTCATCCTGCTCAACAGTGGGGGAGAAATAGAAAGCACCAGTGGGGAACAGGCAGCACTTAAAATGAGCAAATAATCCCAGTGGCTCAGGAGGCTGAGGCAGGAGGATTGCAAGTTTGAGGCCAGCCTCAGCAACTTAGTCAGACCCTGTCTCAAAAAATAAAAAGGGCTGAGGATATAGCTAAGTGGCAAAGCACCCCTGGGATCAATCCCCAGTACTGCACCCAAAAAAGAAGTGAGCAAACAAAAAAGTTCAGGGATGAGGCATGGCCTGATCCTCCTACCATGAGCCCCAGCCACCCTTTGGAAGTTATCAGAAAATGGAGAAAAGGAATTAGAGAATTTCTGACCTGAAAGATTAAAGTATAGGACTATCACATCTCCAGTGTTTCTTCCCTCTCCCTTTCTTGTCCCTGAAATAAGAAGTGTTCAGGCCTAGATACCAAATAATACCTTTCCAAGGCAGGGAAAAATTGCCACATTGAAATGACAGAGCCCTGAAAGAAATCTATACAGATAGATTCTGTGAAACATGGCTTCAAAACCAACAGTTATTACTAGTCAAAATGTTTCAATAAACCTTGTAAGCAATCAAGTTGAGTGCTGCTCTTAAGACTTGCACATTCAAACAGAAGGGAATTACATGTCTCTTATTGATACTCTTGTCCTACTTCCAAATGCAGCCAGTATCAAACAAGGGAAAGGATGAAAGGGTAGGGATCAATGAGAAAATAATTTATCTCCGTAAAACAAAGGTCTTAGAGGACCCTTCCAGACCCAATTTACACAGATATTTTGGGATTCCTTTTCACCTAGATGAGAGAAAATTGTTTTGAAAGCATTGAGCTTAGTTGATTTGCAGCCATACCAATGCAGACCTCAGAACTGCAATTACATATCATATCCAGGGACAGCAGGAAGCAGACCTCCCCTGAGATTGGTAGATGGGGTTCACAGGCAAGTGTAGTGATTAACTCAAAGTTCTTCCACCAAGAGAGACTTAGGAAACCACAGTTCTCTCACCCTTCACACAGGCATAAGAAAGCTATTAGAAATGTGATACCATATAGCCTATGATAGTCAAAGTGAGTGAACAATTCTAGAAAAGCTCAATGACTTGATAAAATGCTTCGTTTTACTAGTTTGCTTATCCCACTATGCTAATGAAACAGAAGATGAGAGATCACATTTTCTTTTCTACAGGCTAGAAGTTAGTGGCTTTGAAGCACCAGGGATAGGTCTCAGATAGACCAAGCACTTATACCAGGTGCGTATAAATTTTTAGGAGCTTGGAAAGCTTCAAGCACTTTCAAATGCTTTCAAGCATATTAGTCTTGCTTTACACAAAGCATAATAAGTTTGGTGGATAGTAGAGAAAAAATAATGTTGTTAATCCAAGCAGCTTGGAAGTGAATCATCCACTCCAACAATTCAGATTGATTTAATATCCTTTGGACAGTATGACTCAGTCCTTTCCTGAGGGCTAATGAATAATCAGCATTTAGGCCCCATTCACACTCCTCTTTGATTCTGCCTGGACAAAACAAGCCAATTTTTTCTTGTGCTCCAGCCAGAAATACTGCCCTTAAGTGATCACGCCTCCTGAGGGAGTTGGGGGGGCGGGGCTTAACTATTAAACAATATCCAAGGCTCCAAACCCCTTCTTCCTTAAACTTATCAACTCTCTTTGCAAATTAATATTGGGAAGATGGTAAAGATGAAGTCAGTGTGAAGCAAAGAAAAATCCAAATCATAGGATAGTTTAGGAGAAGGACAATTTTATTACTTTCAAATGATGATGACTCAAACTGGATTCAAAATGCTTCAGAGAAGTGTTGTCCCAGAACGACCCTGAGAGACCCATTTAATGAACAATTAGGAATTATTTTCAGTTGATAGATCATTTATAAATTGAAGGGGAGCATTTAATCTAAAGTAATTTAAAGATTTAAGGGTAGGCAGCACCCCTTGGCACATGCCTATAATCCCAGTGACTAGGAAGTTTGAGGCAGGAGGAGTAGAAATTCAAGGCCAGCCTCATCAACTTAGCAAGATCCTAAGCAACTTAGCCAGACTGTCTCAAAATTAAAAAAAAAAAAAATAGGGCTGGGAATGTGGTTCAGTTTTTAAGTGCCCCTGGGTTTAATCCCTGGTATAAAATAAAATAAAATAAAAAGACAAGGTCAGTCAACAGTCCTATTTAAAACCAAGATTAAACTTTCAAGAAAGAAATGCTTTGCTAATATTGGCAAAACAGTGACAAACGTTGAAGTGGAGTGATGGGTACATGGAGGTTTATTATATTATGCTCTCTATTTTTGAGTATGTTTAACACTTTCCAAAATAAAGGTTTTTTTAAAAGACCTTGCTGAACAAAGGTAACTTTCAGGTCATCCCTCTGAATTAGTAATAATTTGAAATTACTAGTTTTAATATTAGAGCTTTGACTCTCTTAAATTTTCTTTATTAAAGCTCTGAGATCCTTCAACTTCACCCTCTCAAACTCAGCCTGCTTATATTCAAGCTATAGGCAAGGCTAATTGGGACCCTACAAAGTCAAAACTTGTTCCGCTATAGTGAAAATATCAAGGGAAGCATGAGAAAAGGGAAAAGAGAAGATATTGGGCCAGGAGATGAAGGGCGAGCTTTGAAAGCCAAAGCCTGTTTTGATGGCATCACCTGCTGTCAGTTTTCCACTTTCAGAGAGATTTGTTATGGAGAGAAACTGTCCTGCATTCTCTTTCTTACCTCAGTTCTGTCCACCACCTTCATAAGTAGGCCACTTTCTCCTTGCCAAAATAAGCTCTGCTAGATGGAGAACCCATGAGGGACAGTGACTTTGGTCCTTTGCTTTACCAAAATGAGGGAAAGGTTTTTTCTGATTCTGGAGCATCTTACATACTGGGGCAATTCTTTGTCAGCACATTTCTCATTTGCATTTGTTCTACAGAACATGTGAAAGGAGCTTAGAGGGGCTGGGCAGTGGAAGTTAGAAATTCTTTATCTGAATTTTTCATTTTACCAAGAAGCTATTTCCAGGTAAGGAGCTATGACTCCTAGAAGCAAATTATTCTATTCCCATGGCAAAATAAACTAAATTCAAGAAGGAAGATATTCTACAAAGTACATTCCATACAAGTCATGCAGTACATTAGGCTTTTTCAAGACTTTTGAACTGTGGGATATGGGAAAGAAAAGGAAAGGTTGGATAAACTGTTGCAGTTAATAACTTATAGCAACTAGCACACTCACAAACTACCTTTGTCTCCATGGAAATAGCTAGGCCTAGCAACTATCTAAACATTAAACCATAATATATAATAGATAAGCGTCACAGATTGTAGGGGTAAACTATAGGTAAAAGGAAAAAGATGTCATCTCAGACTATAGTCCTCCCATGATATTGTGTTTTTTGTTTTTGGGTTTTTTTGTTTGTTTGTTTTGTTTTGTAGCAATGGATTGAACCCTGTGGTACTCTACCATTAAGCTACATCTCTAAGCCTTTTTATTTTTCTTAATTTTAATACAGGGTTTCACTTAGTTGCTGTGGCTGGCCTCAAACTTGAGATCCTCCTGCCCTGACCTACTAAGCTGCTGGGACTACAGATATGTGACACCATGCTGGGCACATTTTTATTCCTATTCCCATTGGATGAATTTCCTTCCCTTTAAACAAAGAGGATTCTAAGGCCAAACGTCTCCAGGGGATTGAAGTGACTTGATGTCAATGAGAGAAATTATATTAAAAGAAGCCTTAGATGTGCATTAGGTCAAATTACACTCACCCCATGATCACCTCCAAAAACTATCTATCTGTCCTATTTTTGGCACAAGAGCTGTGCTCAGCCACTTACAACCCTATACCCATAGTTGTTACTCTTTCAACTGAGCTTATACACAAATTCATGTTCTTTAACATTATGCTTTGGATATCTAATATCAATCAATCAGAGGTGGCATATGAAATGAACCCATTTACTGTTCCTGTTTTAGATTCTTCCCTCCCAAGTTTCCTCATCCATATGATTTCTTTCATGTGAAAAATATTTCCTGTCAGGGTAATACAGAGAAAACAAGTCGCAGTGTCTCTTTTCTACAAATAGATAAGCCAAGACCCAAAGAATGAAGCAACTTTCTCAAAAGTTCCTTGGTAATTAAGATTTGGCAGCATTTGTCCCTGAGACTGTTACCAGCAGCCCAGCTCAGGGACCTTGCTGAC
Source organism: Marmota marmota marmota (assembly GCF_001458135.2). Lineage (NCBI taxonomy): Eukaryota > Metazoa > Chordata > Mammalia > Rodentia > Sciuridae > Marmota > Marmota marmota. The sequence continues at coordinate 9,344,385 of NW_026000283.1, forward strand.
TGGACTCTGCCACCCACTTGCATAACAAATATCTTTATTTATTTATTTATTTATTTTTATGTGGTGCTGAGGATCGAACCCAGCACCTCACACATGCCAGGCGAGCGCTCTACCGCTGAGCCACAAACCCAGCCCCCTGCATAAGAAATAGATAAAAGATGGGAAAGTGAATAGTGAACTTTATGCAGTTTGATCATCTGCAGGAGAAAGTTCCTCTTGCTTTAAAGAGTGGGAGTTGGGTTCCAAATTCAGTCTATTTCAATGCAACAGGAATAAAGTTGTATAGAACTGGCACCAGGTCTTTGTCTATCAGGAGCCAGTAGATATATGATAACTATTTCAGTTTTCTTTGAGCCAAGGGATGGAGGCCAGCCCATAGATTTCTTCTTAATGACCTTTCAGTACTCAATATTTAGTCAATACCAAGAAGAAAGTTGAATCTACAAATAGCAATTAAAATAAAGATGGCACTACTATACCAAAGTGATGAAATCTCTAAGATCTGAACTGCCAACACTCAAATCATTGGACACTTGGGTCATTTCAGCAAAATAATAGCACCAGTTTCTCGGAGATGGCTTGGTAAATGAATATTGTCTAGGTCACAGAGTGAATCATAGATACAGAAATAAGCCAAATATTAACAAATAACCCAATCAACAAATGGGCCAAGGACCTGAACAGACACTTCTCAGAGGAGGACATACAATCAATCAACAAGTACATGAAAAAATGCTCACCATCTCTAGCAGTCAGAGAAATGCAAATCAAAACCACCCTAAGATACCATCTCACTCCAGTAAGATTGGCAGCCATTATGAAGTCAAACAACAACAAGTGCTGGAGAGGATGTGGGGAAAAGGGTACTCTTGTACATTGCTGGTGGGACTGCAAACTGGTGCGGCCAATTTGGAAAGCAGTATGGAGATTCCTGGGAAAGCTGGGAATGGAACCACCATTTGACCCAGCTATTGCCCTTCTTGGACTATTCCCTGAANGGGTAGAGAGAGAAGATGGGAGGGGAGGAGAGGGGAGATAGTAGAGGATAGGAAAGGTAGCAGAATACAACAGTTACTAATAGGGCATTATGTAAAAATGTAGATGTGTAACCGACGTGATTCTGCAATCTGTATTTGGGGTAAAATTGGGAGTTCAAAACCCACCTGAATCAAATGTATGAAATATGATATGTCAAGAGCTTTGTAATGTTTTGAACAACCAATAAAAAATAATAAAAAATAATAAATAAAAAAAGAAATAAGCCAAATATTAAAGATAAATTATTATATCAGAGTTAAGAATACTGAGGCCCAAATTGGTTAAACAACCTGCCTAAAATCAAGCAGCTATTTAATGAAAGAGCTAGGATTAGACTTAAGTCACATAACTCCAAGTCCAGGGCCCTTTGCACTTCATTAACTGGATCTACCACTATTACATCCCACTTTTTCATATTTTATTTAGAGATAGGGTCTCACTAAGTTGCTGAGGCTAGCTTTGAACTTGGGATCCTCCTAAATAGCAAATACATGAATAAGTGCTCTATTCCTGAATGAAAAGAATAACAAGAATGAGCAAATAACATATTTCCCAATTTTCACCTCTAAATTGAGGTTTAGGTCTACAACCTTAAGAAGAAGTTCTGTCATGACTCCAGGAAAGGGAGCTCTTCTTGAAAAAAGCAGACTGAGTAAAAAGCCTGAAGTCTTGAGACTTCTTAAAGTTTTTGTTGTTGTTTGTTTGGTATCAGGAATTGAACTCAGGGGCACTTAACCACTGGGCCACATCCATAGCACTTTTTCATATTTTATTTAGAGACAGGGTCTTGCTAAGTTGCTGAGACCTGCTTTGAACTTGGGATCCACCTGTCTCAACTTCCAGAGCCACTGGGATTACATAGGTGTGTGCCACCACACCTGGCTGACAGTTATTAAATTGGACTTGACTTTGACAAATTATGCAATCCCAATGCCATAACTTCTCCATTGGCACTTGAACCATACACCATAGTAACATAGCTTTCAAGTATATTTGAATACTTGAAACCATAAGGATATTCTGACTCTTAACTCTCACTTTCTTCATGTTTACTTGATCATCATAGCCCTGTAAATTGGGTTAAAATGTAATTCTATTGTCCTTGATACTTGATTAGACATCATCAAGCTCCTGACCATTTATTCTTTCTACTTCCAATTTCTCCCACCAAGGTAGTATTTAAAAAATCAACTTGGCTATCTCATGCTTCTATTAACATTTTCCTCTATGATAAAGTCCAAACACTGTTAAAGAAAAGAAATGTTATTGGTTTGCTAGCAAAGAAGAATACATAGTGGGCTCCTGTCCCAGAGGCTATGATTCTAACTGCTAGGATTGTAACAGTGGGCTTTTTTAAAAGATATTTTTAGTTGTAGATGAAAATAACTTTATTTTATTTATTTTTTAATGCAGTGCTCAAACCCAGTGCCTCACACTTGTTAGGCAAGCACTATACCACTGAGCCACAACCCCAGCCCAACAGTGGGCTTTTAAAGAGGGGACACAAAGGCTAAACTCCAGTTGAGCCCTATCAGGATTTCAATTTTTGCTTAACCTTGAAAGAGAACTCTTTCTGGTGCCAACCTGAAGCCGAAAAATAGAGACTGGGCCTAGGAAAGGAAGAAAGTTCATTTTGCTCCCCTACCACCTAAGATTTTTCATTCTTGAAATGATCTTGCAGATCTCAAGAACACCAGCTGATAATCGTGAACCCAATCCTGTACATAGGTACCTAAATGAGAATTTTCAAAGGGATATACAGTGGTTCCATAGATCTCAGTCCTTAGACTGCCAACTCCATAGCTCTGGGCCTAAGGGGAGGCAGAACATCATGGCATAAGGAGGAAAGCAGCTCAGGAGAGGGCAACAAGGAAGCAGACACAGCTAAAGTCCAAATCCTCTTAACATGACATATAAAATTCTGATCCAGGCATAGTGGTGCATACCTGTAATCCCAGCAATTCAGGAGACTGAGACAGGAGGATCTCAAGTTCAAGGCCAGGGCCAACAACTTGAGGAGACCCTGTTTAAAAAAAAAAAAAAGAAAAGAAAAGCCTTAATGAGGCCCTGTATCAAAAAAAAATTTTTTTAAGGCTGTGTTAAATCCCCACTTCAAAACAAACAACAAAAACAAAAAACCAAAAACAAACAAAAAAAAAACTGTCCTCTTTCTGGCCCTCATATACTTCTTATACAACTTCATCTCCTATCACTGTTCCCAATAGCCTATCCCCTATGCAGACAATGCTCTGGGCACCTTGAATTTCTTACCATTCTATAAGCACAGTACATTGCCTAATGCCCTTCTAATTCACACAATCTGTTCCCTTAACCTGACACACTTGCCTGCATTGTTCCATCACTGTGTACATCCACAAGAAAATAATTTTAAAAAATAACTATGGGTAAATGGCAGAAAGATCAATAGAGGGAAGGGAGCAGGGGGAAGGAAAGGTACTGGGGACTGAATTAGAACAAGATATATTCCATGCTCTTATAATTATGTCAAAATGGATTCTACTGTCATCTGTTAAAAAAAAAAAAAAAAGAGCCAATTAAAAAATATAGACTCTTTTGTGAAATCTTCCTTAAGTTCCTATGAAGAATTCTTCCCCTGTACTCCCATAGTATCCTGGGCACACAATTATCATAGTACCTATGTTACTTGTGATGACCACTCTACATTGTCAGTTTGTTTTTCTCTTTCTCCTGAGCATCTTGAAGGGAATACCACATCATTTCCATTTCTGTATCTTAAATGTATAGCACAGGGCCTGGCCCAAAGTGTTGCTAAATAAGTGTTTATTATATAAATGAATGGCTACTGATAATCAACAAGTAGCGGTTAGGCTCCTTTTATTCCTCCATTCTTTTGTTTTTTGTTTTTGTTTGTTTGTTTGTTTGGGTTTTGGTACCAGGGATGAACCCAGGGATGCTAACCGCTGAGTCACACCATCCATTCTTTATTTGAAGCTTTTATCTAAGTATTTAGGGAATTTAAAATTGGGAAAAAAATTTGTCTTTCTTTGAGAGCTGTTGACCATTTGTAGATATGAGAAAACACAATTGACCAGCAAAGTATATTTTTTCAGTCTTTTGGCAGCAATGAATTTCTTTTGCACCACTCCACTCCTAATGTTTATTTTCTCTCTGTACCACACCACTTATAATTTTACATTATATCAACTATATTACCTAGAAGTTAGAATTTATTTTCCCCTTTCCTCCTTTATCCCCTTCCCCTTAGCTTTATCCCACACCGAGGGCTGATTTTCATTGCTTGTGTTGAAGGAAACTGCCAACTCATTACACAATTTACACCAGAATGCTGGTAATAAAATAGGACCTTCTCCAAGGTCATTCATATACTGTCTGATATCTGGGAAAGTGCTGAGAGAAAAATAGGTGGATAACTCAATCTGTCATGTGGATCTAAGGAGACTGTACAAATACCTCATTTCCATAACAACATTGTACTTGGTGTCCTAACATAATAAATGAATGTGCTATGACTGAAGACTAAACAGAGGCTAATGGTAAATGCATTAATTAGCGACCTGTTTACACTTCTCCTGGGAAGGATAGCCATTTGTTACAGCTGCTGTCATGCAAGAATACTGACTGCCTTTGGGTCCTCACTCTTGAGAATGCATATAAATTTGTGAGATTCTCCCACATTATCATATGCTGACAGGCATTAATGACAATAATGAAGGCAGAAGAGCTTGATTCAAACACACAAATGATTAGAGTTGATAATAGATATGTGAACAGGGCGCTCATTAATGAATTTATTAATGATGCAGAGATGGAAGTTTAAAAAGGGGTGTCTAGACATGTATTTATAGCACTTCCACCTCCTTCAATCAAAGATAATTCTTCTATCTCTTTGATTTATCCACCTTTTAGTTATATACCTAAGAAAGCAGAATATTCACATTCTGGTAAGAGAAATCCAGAAAAAAGAGAATAGATACAGCTCTATGAAATTAATGACAATTATGAATGAGAAAAGTGTCTGAAATCAAAAGATCACCAGCTCTTGTTTTAGGAAATGTGTTATGATAGATGCAAATTAGAGGGTTTATTTGGAGCAGAAGGAGCATTTACTAATCATGCATAAGCCTAGTTGAAATCTTCAAGTTTATAAAAAGAAGAGTGTAGTATTACCAATTTGCCTCCCATATTATTGATTTCTTAGATAACTACACCCTTGACAAATAGTCACATTATAATGAGGAAAACAGCACATGTTGATGACACACTTATTTATTATCTTTTTTGTTAGGATTGAACAGCCAAATCTTTCTATTTCTGAATCAAGAGAGGACAACAGTGGGAGGCTTAGGCAAGAGGACTGCAAGTTCAAGACCAGCCTCAGCAACATAGGGAGATCCTGTCTCAAAAATTTTTTTTAAAGCCCGGGGATGTGGCTCAGTGGTTAAGTACCTCTGGGTTCAATCCCCAGTACCAAAAAAAAAAAAAAAANTCCTATTGAAAGCCCTTTTGCAAGTAAAAAAAAGAGAGAGAGAGAGAGAAGGGGGGGGGGAGCATACAAGGGAATACCATTGTTTTCACAGAGTGGGGCCTTGTAATCACTCAACTGTTTGCACTACAAAACCAGTTTGACCAACCTGTAGATAAGTTTTCCTAGGGACATAAATACAGAGTGTCAAAACATCTGGTTGGGGCAAACAATTAAAAAGACAACTGGTTTGTTCAGTGCAGGAAACAACAAAGTCAATCACATGATTAAATTAGTCTTTCACTAATTATTTCACTGAAGAGACCTATCACTTCAAGTAAAGTTCTCAGGAGTTCCGAGTAAGTATAATCATATTAAACAGAGAACAGTCTAGTAGTTCTACCAAGTTGCATTACCAAACCCAATAGCTAAATGATAAATGTAGCTATGTATTCTGAGGACTATGACAGAGAAGGAGATCTCTGCCATATTTCCATATATTCTTAACACATCAAAAAATGTATAATGCCATGTAAGGGCCCCAGAGTGAAGACAGACAGATTACATTTTTAAGAGAATGATTACCCACTTAAGCAGTGAGGCTTTATTTTTAGGGCCTGTTTTAATAGGAATATCATTTGAATTAAGAGGAAAATGAAGCTGTAACACAAGAGGCCTAACACTAGCCCTGAGGTTGGTCTCAGAACTAAGAGACAGATGGCTTCCTATTCCTCTCAGAAGCTTTTATGTTTTGAACATGTTGATTATTTCATTCTGCTAAGATTCTGAATGCTCTATGATCACATGATCAGGAAGTCCCCCCAGAAAACATGCAGGATATGGATAGTTTCCAGCTGCCTATTGTTGCCTTCATGTTATAGAGCCTTATTTGTAAACCATAATTGGGACTATATTCAGGGTCCTGTTGCCTCTGGGCCCAAACAGACAAATCAACAGGCAGTATCAAGGGTTCAGCTATAATTTGGAGCTAGGGCTCAGAACCAGGAGATCCACTTCAGCAGATCACCAAGGCTACAAAGCAAAGGTAATGGTTAAGCACATCTCTGTGTTTCCAGATGCTTGGCATTACAGAGAAACAAACTGGTCCTATTTATAAGAACTTTCACTTTTCCTAAATAGCTGGCTGGTAATGGAACAGTTCAGTCCATACAACCACATGGGATATGCATCAAAAACCAAGTTTATCCACTTACTTATTTCTTCATTACTGTAAGAAGCATTTATTGGGTATATAGTATGTGCCAAGCATTATGTTGGGTGTTAAGGATAGAGCAGTAAATAAAACACAGCTTCTGACTTGGCAGGGAAGAAGTAGAGTGAACAGGTTGACTTTGCAACCAAAGTACCTAGGGTATAAATCCTGGTTCTTCCATTTACTTGCTTTATCAAGTCACTTCCCCTCTCTTAGAGCCTTCATTTCTTCATCTGAAAAACTGGGTTAAAACCAAATGATTTGGGCTGTGGCTGTGGCTCAGCAGTAGCATACTTGCCTGGCATGTGTGAGGCACTGGGTTCGATTCTCAGCACCACATATAAATAAATAAATTAAATAAAGGTCTATCAACAACTAAAGATATATTTTTAAAAATGACTCATTGGGTTTGCTTGAAACTTAAATGGATTAATGTATATAAAGAATTTAGAACAATGTCTGTCACATGGTAAGCATTACAGAAGGGGATGTTCTTATTAACTTGTTCCGTTGTACTGCTGATAATTCTGGAAACAACAATCCACAATCCATAAATTATCACTTCCAAGGTACAATATGGCTCTTCTTACCAATCACAGTGGGGATTTTCCTACCCGTGAGGTATAAAGAGGCCACTATAACTTCATGATCTACTGCCATTCAAGTCTAAAGCAAACCTGTGGCATTTCTTGGCCTCATCTGTAAATAAGAGCTTGTAACTAGATGATTCAGTAGTAGTAATTAAAAACATTGGTTTCAAATAATGACTTTGCTACTTACTAGATCTTGAGCAAGTTAATCTGAGGAGGTTTTGTTGTTGTTGTTGTTGTTGTTGTTGTTGTTGTTTTGTCTTTGTGTGCTACAATTTCACTATGATGTGTTTAGAAACAGATTTGGGGTAGGGGAGGGGTTACTAGGGATTGAACCCAGACGGACTTTACCACTGAGTTACATCCCCAGTCCTTCTTAACTTCTATTTTGAGGCAGGGCCTCATTAAGTTGTTTACGGTCTGTATAATTTGCTGAGGCTGGCCTGGAACTTGCAATCCTCCTACCTCAGTCCCCAGAGTTGCTGGGATTACAGGCTTGCGACACCACATGGAGCTTATTCTTACTCATTCCAAGCAGGACTGAATCAAAAGACTAAAGACTGACTCATATCCTTAACCAATTTTGGAAATTTCTGTCATTATCTCTTTAAAAAAAAAAAAAGGCCTCTCAGGGCTGAGGCTGTAGCTCAGTGGTAGAGTGCTTGCCTTGCATATGCGAGGCACTGGGTTCAATCCTCAGCAACACATAAAAATAAAAATAAAGAAGGCCTCTTCCTCATCCTGTCTAGTTCCTCCTTTACTCGTTTTAGACATATATTGGACTTTTCCCCCTATCTTTCATGTATCTTAACTGCTCTTCAAGGGTCTCAGTGGTTTAAATGCAAACCCTAAAATATCAAGATTTATGCCCTTTTGTTTCCGAAAGCTTGGTCCTTGTCTCCGATGCCAATTCATGTCAATTTAATAGTAAGGACATGGTTTTGAGAAAAAAGAAAAAGAAGGTTTATTGCTTTGCTAGCAGAGGAGAAGCACAGAGAAACCTAGGCTTTTCTCCAGGGACTCCAGGCTATTTTTCTGCTCGTCTGGGAAAATAGGACTTTTTTTTTTTTAATTTTTTTTTCAGTTATAGATGAACACAATGCCTTTATTTTATTTATTTATTTTTATGTGGTGCCGAGAATCAAACCCAGTGCCTCACATATGCTAGGCAAGTGCTCTACCACTGAGCCACAACCTTAACCCCAAAACAGGACTTTTTAAAGAAGTTTTTCAATGGCTGCATTCCAGGTGTGCCCTGATGATGTGTTGAAATTCACTTGTTAATTTGGAAGATAGTCAATTCCAAGTTCTTCTGATGACATCTCCTTCCTGTGGAGCACAGATAACTCAGGGGAATCATGTTCCCTGCCCCCAGGTTAGGGAGGTGGAAAGGGAGAAGAGGAAAAGAAAAATGTGTCCCTATTAAAATAAGCAGCAAGGGCTATGTTCAAAAGGTGAAGTGGACCACTGTTACACTTTGCCTACAAAATCCCTGTCAACTTAGTCAAACAGACAATTCAGTCAAATATTTTGGCTATTTTTTTAACTTGACTAGTTAACTGAGTGAACTAAGTTACACTGTTTTAGGTGTCCTAAAGATGTTCATAAAGACTAATGTCCACAGAGAGGGAGGTGGGAAGTGCTGAGGAGTGACATTGGCCAAATTATATCCTCACATTGTATGTATGTACAAATATGCCACAACAAATCCCATCATTATGGCTGGGCATGGTGGCGCACACCTGTAATCCCAGCGGCTCTCGGAGGCTGAGACAGGAGAATTGCGAGTTCAAAGCCAGCGTCAGCAAAAAAGTGAGGCGCTAAGCAAATCAGAGAGATCCTGACTCTAAATACAATACAAAAATAGGACTGGGGATGTGACTCAGTGTTTGAGTGCCTCTGGGTTCAATCCCGGGTACCCAAAAGAAAAAAAGAAAAAAAAATCCCATCCTTATGTACAACTGTAATGCACCAAAAAAAGGGGGGGGGGGAATAATGTCCAGCCAAGGATTTCCAAAGTTATTCTCAGATCAAAAGCTAGTTCTCATTTTGGGTAAGTACATGAAAATTGTAAGTGAAATGGAGATGCTTTCTGCAAGTATTACTCATCTTCCAAGTTAGATGTTAGAAAATATTTGCTAAAGCTTTTAAAAACAAGCTTATACTGACATTATACACGACAGAGGATGATCAAGATGGTACTTTTTAAGTTAATTATTTATTTCCAAAATGGAGGAAAATCTCTTTAAAATACTTTGTAGGGGAGGGCAGAAGGATGATGGGGAGGAGGCGAACCGAGCTGCGGACAGACAGACAGATCCACTGACAGGGGCACATATGGACTGCCTGACTAGACCTGGCGCAGGGCTCCGGCCTTCATCACCGCGCAGAGGTTGAGTGCCTTGGAGCTGCTGTCGCCCAGTTGGGCTGTTGGTCAGGGACTAGGCCTCCTCCTGGATCTCCTTCTGGGGCTGCACCACCAGCTCAGCAGTGCCTCCCTGTGCCGGGAACTCAATGCAGCGCAGTTTCTGAGCTGGGGTCCTTGGCAAGGCAGGGTTGGCAAGCGGCCCTAAAGTCACTGAGCTGAGAACCGCACCCCGCGCCACCTCATGCGTTCCACCTCCACATACCCTCCCATAGGGACGCTATACTCCAGAAACTCCCCACTCCCGCACTTGGCTCTAACACGTGCCATTGGAACCAGAGGCCTTCCAGCAACTGACCTACACACCTTGACGTCAGTCACACTCATTTGTTCCCACTCCCAGTCCCCAGTGAGTGTACACAACACATTCTTTACATAGGCACACACCACGTACAAACTTGTCCCCAGGATAGACCCCCAGATGTATGTACCCAGTACACATTCTCCACAACATCATGTACAGGATTCCCTGATCACAAGTCATAGGTGATATGCATCCATCACAGGTGATAAGCATTGCCCCCCAGCCCCTGTAGTTATAAAAGAAAAAGAAAAAAAAACATTTTGTAGTTGTCAGATTCAATACAAAAGATTACCTTTAAGTCAATACAAAAAGTATCAATCACCTTCTTATAATGTGCCTAGCACTGTGTATGATTCTAAGGATATATAGAAAATCAAACATGTGGCTCTTGTCGTTAAGGAATTTGTAGTTTCCTTAGGAAAACACATGCGAACCACATGAAAGAGGGAAGAACAGAAAGAAAAACACTTTCATCTACTCTCTACTATGTACTGGGTATGTTCACATCTGATCTTCACTGCATTCTTGAAAGATATGTTATCCATTCATTTATTCATTCACTTAAATGAGGTAGATATGCTCAAGGTTGCACCACTAGCAAGAGAATAAGTTCAGACTCAACTGAATTCGAGACCCATTTTCACTAGACCACATTGCCAAATGTTTAATTAAATCCTACAGACTAAGAAGTACTGACAGGAGAGGCAGTCAAATTCACAGAATTTATAGTCAGACTGACCTGAGTTCAAGTACCAGCTGTGTGACTTTGGACAAACTACTTAACTTCCTGAGTCTCTTTCCTTATTTTCCCAATAGTTACAGTAACTAAATGAAATAATGTAAATAAAGGACTCCATACAGTGTTTCCCATAAAATGATAAATAGCAAATATTAGTATAATACTAGTTTAAAAAGCCATTTGAAAACCTAAAGCTAATTTGTTCACTTCTGCATTCTAAGGGAGGAGAGGAATATTTCAAACCAGTAGGAATATGTTCCCTTAGTAGGAAAGAAGAAAAACACAATGTATACCATCTGCCAGTTATCTTGTGCTGCTAAAGTAAGAGGCTCTGGAAAAGATGGGCTTCTGTACATAAAAGACCCTTTGAATGTGCAAAAGGAGGCCCGAACCTATTGTAAAGTGGAAAGCCAAATTGTTGTCAGTAACATGACAATATAAAACCTCTGCATCTTGAATTGACAACTGATTAACAAATAAGAGCAGTGGGCGAGGTGTAGGGATACATGCCAGTAATCCTACAAATTGGGAGGTAGAGGCAAGAGGTTCCCAAGTTCTATGCGAGCTTCAGCAATTTATAGAGGCCCTAAACAACTTAGGAAGACTCTGTCTCAAAAATTTAAAAAAAAAACAAATAAAATAAAAAAGGGTTGGGTATATACATATACCTCAGTGGTAAAGTGCCCCTGGATTCAATCCCCACTGCCAAATAAATAAATAAATAAATAGTGGTGGAAGTTCAAAGAGAGGGAGATAAGGTGGGAGTGATCTGTGACAAGTCATGCTGCTGATCAAGTTTCATTCAGCAAATTTGGCTGCATAGAAGGCCTTCTTTCTTTATTGCTTCATGGGCATTGCTTTCAAACCTTGCCAGATAAGAGAGGCTCAAGTTTTCTACCATCAGAAAGCAGCCCTCTCTGCTAGAACTTTAGAACAAGCTGTTAAAAAGAAGCTAGAGTGCTGGGCATGGCGGTGGACACTAATCCCAGCAACTCAGGAGCTACTGAGGCAAGAGGATTGCAAGTACCAGGCCAGCCTGGGCAACTTAGTGAGACCCTGTATCAAAATAAAATTTGAAAATAAGGCTGGGGATATAGCTCATTGGTAAAATGCCCCTGAATTCAATCCCCAGTACAAAAATAAATAAATAAATAAAAGTGTGGGGAGAGGTGAACTAGAATAATCACAGAGGGTTGCCTAAAGGAGATGTGTTTTGTGGAGGACTTGACAAAGTGGATTGGAGAATTGAGAAAGGAAGATTCCAGGGAAAATGATGGAAATAGAAATAACACTTGAATAACATATGAATCTAGAAAAGAAGTCTGTCTTGGAAAGAAAAGTTCCTAGCTGCTACTTAAGTATAGCCATCAAGGGGATGGGGACATGGCTGGGGACATGGCTCAAGCGGTAGCGTGCTCGCCTGGCATGCGTACGGCCCGGGTTGGATCCTCAGCACCACATACAAACAAAGATGTTGTGTCTGCTGAAAACAAAAAAATAAATATTAAAAAAAGTATAGCTATCAAGATAATCCCAGTATTCTTTTCCTTTTTTTTTTTTTTTTTTTTTTTTTTTTT
>NW_026000283.1:9358325-9365439 GCF_001458135.2 Marmota marmota marmota
CCTTAATCTACGATAAGAATCCAAGTCCATGATTACTTTCCTTTTTTTGCCCCCTTTTTTTTTTTTTTTTTTTTTTTGGTACCAGGGTGCTTAACCACTGAGCAACATCCCCAGCCCTTTTTTAGAATATTTTATTTAGAGACAGAGCCTCACAAAGTTGCTCAGGGCCTCGCTAAATTGATGAGGATAGCTTTGAACTTGCAATCCTCCTGCCTCAGCCTCTCAAGCTGCTGGGATTTCAGGTGTGCACCACCACACCTGGCTCCCAGTATTCTTTTGATTTCCATACCAAGGGAAAAGAAAGCTAATGACCAAGCATCTCTGTTGGGCTAGGGGAGAAGAAAAAAGGCAGAACTGGTATAAAAATTGATGCCTCCCTCCAAATGTAGGCCTGGTAAATTTCCCCTATATCAGGTCACAAGTTGGGCTATATGTGGGTTATTTAACCACCACTTTTCCCTGTGAAAAGCAGGTAGGACTCCTGCTGTCATACAGATGTATGAAACAAAAAAGTAATAACAACATTATCTTAAGCAAGATAGAAGTTTCTTTTTCACTCATGAAAAGAAATCTAGAGATAGGTAGTCCAGGATTGTTTTTATGGTATGTTCACAGTCACTGGGGGCCCAGGTCTACCTTGCTTTTCCATTATCCCTAGCTCATTGCCTCTTATTCCAAGATGGCTATTCAAGCTTATTTTGGCTCACAGTTTTATAGGTTACAGTCCATGATCAATTAGTCCCATTATTTTGGGCCTTTGGTGAGGGAGTACATTATGGTGGAAGTATGTAACACAGCAAAACACTCACTTCATGGCCTGGAAGCAAAAGGGGGAGAGGAAGAGACCAGAATCCCATAATCCCTTTGAAGGACATGCCCCCAGTGACTTAAGGACCTCCCAAAAGGTTCTATTTCCTAAATGTTCCACTATCTCCCAACAGTACCAACCTGAGGACCAAACCTTTAATACATGGACATTGGGAGGACATTAAACATTCAAACTATAGTATGATGTCTATGAAAGCTCTTTGAAATATAGTAAAAAGCAGTATACTTATAATGGTGGTAGGGCAAGTTGCTTTGTCAGGTCCCAGAAAAGTATTAGAAAAGTCTCTGAGAATTCTGGGACATCTTTTATGGAACTAGGCTAAGTAAACTTTACCCACCAAAAAAAATCATTGTTTTTTCTCTAGTATAAAGAATAGCAGAGAGAAGTTGTTTTTGGTAAAAGTCCCTGGGAAAACCCCTTTAAGAGGAATGAACAATCAGGCATGGTGGCAGTTGCCTGTAATCCCAGCGAGACTGAGGAAGGAGAAATGCAAGTTTGAAGCCAGCCTCAGCAATGTAGCAAGGCCAGGGATTTTCTGCACCAGGGATTGGAACCCAGGGGTGCTTTTACCACTGAGCTATATCCCCATCCCTTTTTACATTTTATTTAGAGACAGGGTCTTGCTAAGTTGAATGTATGTCTTTCCAAACAAAACCATGTTATAAGGAAACCTTTCATCACCAGACTATGTCTTAGAGTAGTTAAAGCCTGCAGGCCTTACACAGAAAACTAACTGATGCAATTTGATTGCATGACAGCAGCTTGAATTTAGATACTGTATCAGTGAAGGTTTGCCAGAAAAACAGAACCAATAGAATATATGCATGTGTATAATAAGAGATTTATTTTAAGGAATTGGCTCATGCAAATGTGGAGGCTGGCAAGTCCAAAATCTACAGGGCAGGCTAAGAGAATTTCTGTGTTAGTCTTGAGGCAGAATTCCTTCTCAACAAAATCTCAGTTTCTTTTAAGTTTTCAACTGACCAGATGAGACCTACCCATATTATGGAGGATAACCTGCTTTATTTAAAATCAGTTGAGCTATTATTAATCGCATCTATAAAATACCTTCACACCAACATGTAAACTGCATGTAATCTGGTATTTGACCAAACAGCTGGATACCATTGAATAATTCATTTTAAGTTGAAACATAAAATTGACCATCAAAGGTATCCATACTATGATAAAAATGGAAGTGTCTGGTCAGCTTTTGATTATTTGTTCTTTAAAAAGGAATAGTCACATTTTGCATGGAATGCCCAGTCGCTGAATTCCTGGACATCCTTTACCCCTAAAACATCTGGTCATCTTTCTATATAATTAGGCCTCCAGGCCACATCTATCTGGCTCTATAATGATAGTTGTGGGAGATTATCAGGCAGAAGTTGAATTTTCTTTTGTACCAGAGATTGAACCCAGGGGTCCTTTTACCCCTGAGTCACATCTCCAGCCCTTTTTACTTTATTTAGAGACAGGGTCTTACTAAGTTGCTTAGAGCCTTGCTAAGTTACTAAGGCTGGCTTTGAACCTGAGATCCTCCTGCCTCAGCCTCCCAAGGAGCTGAGATTACAGGTGTGCACCACAGCACACAGCTATAACCTGAAATTGTTTGAGGAATACCTAAGGCAATAGGACACAAACTCAAGCATTGCTATAGTTGCTGAACTTGCAAGGACCTGCTAATAAGAAGTGTTGTCTACCTTACAAACAGAGGAGAAAGACCCAGCTCATTCTGCTCTAATGGACTGACCCAAATCCTGCCTGGAGTGATGAGAAACCATTACCCTTAAGACTCTTCTTTGCCTACAGAGCCCCCCTTTCTTCTCCATTATGTCTCTAGAGGAACTACAAATGGCCTTAAAGTTTGCCTGGATTTATATCTATATTCTATGAGTCTGTGTCTACATTTATTTAGAGAAAGTACCTATTTTACTCTCCCCAGAAAGTAGAAAATTAATATTTCAGCTAATCTAATAATTTTCTTAAGAATGATTTTCTCTAAATAATCTTACCCACAAATCTACAATGATTGACAGATAGATGCAAAGCTTCTATGAATTAAAAATAGAGGCTCCTCCCCCAACCTCTCTAGGCTCCTCATTCATCATGCTCCCTTGGGGCGGGGCTCCTATGAGAGCTTCTCAGAACCCTGAGAGTTCTGCCAGAGCATAGTCCAAAAATCCAGTTGCAATGGAAAAATTCTACGTATCTACCAGACAAACATGGATATGCATAAGGGAAGCAGTATTATATTTAGGGAAAACTTAACTCTGGAAATTCCATATCTTTACATCTACCATGTTTGGGCAGGTACTTGCCCTCATTAGGTCTCTAAAACTGTAATGATTATACTATCCTCAAATAATTACTGATATGATTATATGTAATAGAGTATTTTTAAAGGTCTATGAAAGCTAGGTTTATTTACCACAAGGATACTTTGGAAATCAAAGGTAATGTGATATCCTTCAAGCTGGCCACAGTGAGTAAGAAGATTCTGTAGCTATAGCATTTGGACTCATAAATTGTTGAAGAGGGGAAGCTGCCCAGGTCAGCCACTGCCTCCTGATTTGTACAGCTGAAAGAAAACTATATTAAGCTCAATAAACCTGTTTGAGTTAGTTGATCCTCTGGCACATTTTTTTTCCCCTTTAATGAAACTGATCAGCTCGAAAGAAGCTAACTAAATCTATTTTGTTGGGACAAAATAGATTATACAAAGTCAAATGCATGACTTCATGGTAGGATATGGCAGAACCTTAACATAAATAATGAATCTCTAAAGGGCTTTATAATATATAGCATCACAAACCTTTTTTTAGTAGATCCACATTTTGTGTAATACATACAGAACACAATTTGAGAAATTCTGCCTCACAGAGATACATAGTACAGAGCAGTTTTATTATTGCTATTTATCAGAATGTCCTATCTACTACTTGTCCTTAATCCTAAAAGATCCTGAGAGACCTCCAGAATGCTTCAAAGAGTGTCATTAGAAAGCTTCACAAAGTGTCATATGATCTTTCCTTAACTGAATTTTAATACCATCTACAATTATACTAGACTCAAAATTAAAGCTGAAATGTTTCAATTAAAAATAGAGCACATAAATGGAAATTCAGGAATCAAGAAGCAACTAAGAGTCTTCTTGGCAAAGGGCACCTTCTTGAATAATGACCTTATGTTTCCTTTCAGCTACAGTACTTGCACTTGGAATGGACCTAGCCATGGAGCTTGTTTGGAAACAATGTCTTTGGAATGTTTATGTTAGCCATAAAACCAGGGATTTTCAACCTGGCCATTTTAGGGGTGCATGAAACTGACTTTTTCTTTCCAAATTCATTTGCACATTTAGACACACAAACACTTCAGTGCCATACCTTACTTATTTAGAACCAACCAAAACCCATGAGGAGGGTATCTAGACCACTGAACAACCCAAACCTGGAGGTCACTGGCATCGGTATCACCCTGCAAGCAAATACCAAACACTTGTCATCCCACCAAAATTTGTATCAGACTATCATTATCCCATCACATCTATGAAAACTATTGTCAGAGGTCTTGTGTCTGACCATCCTGTCTTTCAGCAAAGTGACATAGTGATCACCTCAGGATAGTTCTTTCATTGCCAGTGATTCTTAAACTCCAGAATCACCTGGAGGACTTATTATACACAGCTTGCTAGCCCCCATCTCCAGAGCTTCTGATTCAGTGTCTGCTTGGTACTGATACCAGCAGAGTAATAGTCTTCTCTTTGCCCCTGACAGAGTTAGTCTGTGGTCCATACTTCAATATACTGTCATCTTGGACACTTCAGTCAACTGCCATCAAATAAACATTGGTGAATAGGCTAATTTAGACCCAACACATAAGCTGTCTTCAGATGTGGAAAACTTAAGAGAAAGGTTATATAACACAATCTATTCCGAAAATTATTTTCTAATACTAATATAGTGGTTTCATTAGGAAAATTATTATGAATAATTTATTAAGGAAATAAAACATTTTGTTTAGACCTTTTAACTATAAGTAACACATTACTTAGTGAGAGCAAAAACTAAAAGAATGGATATTCCTAAGTACAAAGCAAATATCTTTGGCTCTATTGATATGCTATAATAAGCTCCATTTCCCAAAACATTTCTCTCCCTCCCTCCTTCTCTCCTCTATTTCATAAAAAAACATATAAAAGACCATTATTTTTCTTATTTGGTCCTGGACTTTGCTGAGATATTTGTAGGGTACTTAGCTCTACTTAAGACTGGAAACTGTCATTGCTTCCTTATTTCATTTAGCAGATATTTACTAAGTACAAATGTGTCAGACATATTGCTAGACATTAGAGATAGAGTAGCAATCAAGAAAGACAAAAGTTTGGGGGTCTAGGGGTATTGTTCAGTGGTAGAACATGGGCTTAGCATGGGTTTAATCGTTAATGTGTGTGTGTGTGCGCACACGCGCGCACACACACACACACACACACACACAAAGGGGTGTGGGGGGAGAGTGTTAGTTTTCCCTCACAGTCAATAAAGCAATCATAAAATACAAAGAATACAGAGTATAAGGAAATCACATATAAAAGGGTTACCTAGCCCAGATTTGAAAACGGGGGATAGATAGTTTGGCAGTCAAATTCCCCTCCCCCTCCAAAAAAAAGAGTCACCTAAAATGAATCCTGAACATAAAGTAAAGCTGAGGGAACAAATAAAAAACACAATGTTTTTGAGAAATTGAAATCATTTTAGTATGGCTGGAGCACAGCATGTGGTGATAGGGTTGGAGTGTAGGGCAAAATAATGGAGAGGAAAAACAAGTGGTGATACTGAAAAAATGTGCATTGTTTCCTCAATACCTTCTCTTTCCATGTGACTTTTATGGAAAAATACAAATTGAGGTGACTAGCTGGTGCACAAAGACACCCTAGTGACTCTGTCTGTGCCTCTCCCTTTTTTTCTTTTAGTGAATCATTCTTCCTCCTCTCCAGTTCTAGGCGCTTTGTCCAAACTTTGGCTGCCATACTTTTCACATGAGCTCTCATCCCTGGCCATAGTAATTAGCTGAGAAGTAAACAAAACTGACCATGGATAGGACCCTATGTTTCTGGCCATAATGATTAGTCTGGTGCTAGTCATACGACAAAAGATAAACCAATCTGAGTTCTTCCCCAGATGTTATTGGACTAGAGTTGGCAAGGAAAAACCCCTTCCTCTTTGGTCCAAGTGCTAAGTATGTGAACTCAAAGGTAGCAACAGCCATATTCCCTGCCATACAGACAACACTGTCTCCTTAAGAGAATGGAGAGAGAGAGAGAGAGAGAGAGAGAGAGAGAGAGAGAGAGAGAGATATGAAAGCTTTTGAGATACTAGGTTGTAGTCCCCAAGGTCAACACTGAGGTTGTCCTGTTTTCTGTCTTTCCAAAGTCTATTGCTCAATTCTTTCTCAAAACATTGGTACCACCTGGTTCCCTTCCTATAAAGTCTCTTTTAACTTAAGCTAGTTCTAATTGGGTATCTGCCAAATGCTTGTATGCTCTCTAGTTGGCATGTTCCTCTGAACTGCTTTTCTCAAAATGGGTATGTAAGCCATAAATATGTAGCTTATTTCTAACTTGCTAAAGGCTGTTTCTCCATTTCTTCATCTCATTTCTTTACATCTTTATTCATTTTCTCTGTTCTGAAGATTCTGGAATCAGCAACCAAACAGACTCAGGTTCACAGTGGATTGACAAGGCCTCCTCACATCTCCTTTCCTTACTATTCTCTATGGGGCCAATTAGCTATTTAAAGATGAAGGGGAAAATTAATAAAGTGTTCCTTTTCAGAGAAGTTTTCCACATGCTTCTAGCCCCTGCCTAACACACCCTAGCAACTAAATGGATGCTCAAGTTTGGGAAGAAAGGAAGTCACAGAGCAAAGAACAAAACAGAACCATTCAAGAGCCCACTATTGACTCCTACTCAACTTGGCAAAACTGAACTCATTGTCTCTCCCCTTTAACTCCCTGTCCTAAATCCCTTGTTTTACCTTATCATTCTGCTAGTCACTAGATATGAAATCTCAGGATTTATCATTACTTCCCATCTCTCTCTCTACAGCCAGTGAGATACTGTTCATGCCCATTTTTTTCTTTGAGATGTCTTTTATAGCCTTTCTTTCTTCTCTGTTATCACTGCCTAAACTCACATCCAGATCTATCATTTCCTCTATGACCAATCTCCCCTTCTATTTTAAAATATAAAGTTGACAGATATATAATTTTATATATATATATATA
>NW_026000283.1:9366844-9392529 GCF_001458135.2 Marmota marmota marmota
CCAAAAAAAAAAAAAAAAAGAAAAGAAAAAAGAAACAACAACCAACAGCTCCACTGCCTGTAGTGTATATATACATATACTACAATAAGTCCTTTGCTGGCCCTTCTGCCTCCAAATGCACTCAATTCTCTTCACCCAACTGAGTTCTGGTCATCCTTGAAACCTTGCATCCCCCAGGAAGACTTTCCTGGCCTTGCTGCCACCCATTATTTTTCCCTCCTCCACCTCTCTAATCCTATAATATGAATCACACAATATTGCACCCCAGTTAGTGCTACTCTGTATTTTTCTCTATTTATATCATGCTTTTAACTCCCCAGCTGGCTCTTGAACACATGAGGAGCAAGAATATATTTCATATTGTTGTCAAGTGCCCCCTTGTTTTGCGAACATAGAAGTGTTTGTTGTTCGAATGATATCTGCAGAGTGCTAATAACCCAAGAGGAATATTATAGACATCATTAATGCAAAACAATTGTTAATGAGAAGACTATACTAAATGAGACCCATACTGGTGTAGTAGTTGAGGTAATATTCCAAGAGAAAGGCTCAGCCCAAAGGGAGGCTGCCCTCAGACCCATGAGCTACACTTTTTATTTCCTCCAGAAAAAGAGAAAACAGGAAAGTCCTGAGCCCTGGAAGTGTTACCTAACTGCTGGATATCATGAGAGATCTCTCAACTCACTGTAGGGAAAGTATACAATCCTCACCCACAATCCTCCTTTGGAAACAAGCACCTTAAGACATAAGCCAAGGAAATGTCACTCCTTTCATTCTGGCAGCATAGGATCTGGGACACTATACCCTAGAGAAGTACTCTTGGTCCCCTTCCTTAATAACAGCTGCCTTTTCAGGCCAAACCCAAGTCATGTTTGAGAAAGGCCACCATTCAGTATGGGACTTTAAATATCAAGAGATGCTAATCAATCCAGAAACTAAGAACTTTCCCTCAATTATAGCATTTTGATGCAAGAAGAAAGTCTGGCTCTACCCAGTGTCATTTCCAAAATTGATAAGGGACCCATACATCAGCAGTGCTATTTTGACACTCTATTATGAGTCATAAAATTTCTATTCAACACCCACATCCTGATCCGAGAGTATTATTTATTTTAAGGGTTTGGTAAGAGGTCTCAACTAAGTGCAGGATAATCTGTTTCTGAAAACCATAGTTAAGAAAAGGGCAAGTTTCTTGTCATCCTTAGAAACTGATATGCAAAAAATAAATCTGACTAAGAACATGTGGGTGGGAAGGTACATGGGAAAGAGGATTTAAGAAAAACTTCTGCCATGTTACCCACTCAGAAGCTAGTGCTATGCTGTGCCTTTATTTCTTGGCTTCCTGTTTTTGCTTAGGGCAGATAAAAACTTGATGGCAATGATCTTAATCTTCTTTGTCAGCCTTCCAAGCTCATGGTAGGGAAGGGGAGGGCAGGGATTGTTCTTGTCTTCAGGCGGGAAACCAAAGTTCAAGAAAATGGACTTGGGCAGCAGATGCAAAATGTGGATGGTCCCCAGAGGCTGCTCATATACATCTGAAACACTTTGGAGATCTGGGACGGGGAAGGCACATTAGCGCATTAGTAAGGAATCGAGTTGGTTGCCCAGGCATGTTCCCTGACATCATGAATCTGGAACATGGAGATTAAAGATATTAATAGACTTAAGTGGGGGGTTCATTTTCCTAGCTAACACGGCACTTGAAATTACAATGTTAAGGGTTTAGCCATTTCATTTATTCTTTCCTATATCCATTGCCTTTTTTCTGGAGTCTTCTTAGAAAGACAAACATCCATAGGGATTAAATACAGTCACTAACATTTTAGTGTGAGTTAATCTGTCAAATACTTTCACTGCATGAATATGGAGAAAGTACAAAAGAACAAAGCCATGCCTCCTACCTTCTAAAACTGGGTGATTTGCAATCATCTCTGCCAACCCTTGGACATCAAAATGGATGTTCACTTTCAGCTAGTCTCCTCTTTTTCTGATCAAGAGGCCTAACAGCTATAGAGTCCATACATACTTGGGGGTTGTTAATAGAAATTCAACTGGGAAGTTCTCAAAGTGCTGCTTCTTCCCCCTCTAAAACCCACCACCACCCTTCACAAAGATTACTTGAGCCACTATTTCTATTTCCTTATCCTTAGAATGCAGAGTCCCAGTTACTTGCTTCAGTACTAGCTGTCTCCTCTAAGTGGAATGGTATTCTTCTTGATCTTTATATAAATCCCATACCTCCTCTCAAACAGGCTTTTCTTATCTAGCACACGTCTGCCTTAGCACACTGCCAATTTATTTTCTTTATAACACTTGTCAGCAAGTGTTTCATCTGGTTTCACCTGATTATTTTTGTTTGATTACTTTTAAATCTTTTCTTCCTTCCAAACCTCCAACTAGAATTTCATGAGGTCAAAAACCACATTTGTTTTGTTCACAGAAGGATCTAGAAGAGTGTCTGATTCATTAAAAAAAAATCACTCAGTACAGGGCTGTGGATGTAGCAGCAGTGGAGCACTTGACCAGCATGAGTGAGGCCCTGGGTTCAATTCCCAGCACTACAAAAAGAAAATCAATTGGCACATTTGTTGAAAAAATAAATCGATGGAAAGATGAATGACTGACTCTCTACTTTCCACCCCAGACATTACTGGATACCCCATGATCCTACAAAAAATATTGCTCAAGACCTGAGGGTATATTTCAGTGGTAGCACAAGTTCCTCAGTTTGATCCCCAATATTCGGAAACCACAAAGACATGTGTAACAAAGGTTAGGGAAAGGCATCTGGTCAAAATCCATGTGTTCAGAATTCTAAAGACCTGCAGAAACCAAATTGTTAGGACAAAGTAAGAAAAAGAACAAACCAGAGGTGCCAGGCTCAACGAAATCCGGATTCAGAAACCATTCCCCTGTCAAGAGAGTTCCTTAGATATTGCTTGTGATGAAAGTAACCCATGTGGGCTAGAGATGTGGCTCAAGCGGTAGCGCGCTCACCTGGCATGCATGCGGCCTGGGTTCGATCCTCAGCACCACATACAAATAAAGATGTTGTGTCTGCTGAAAACTAAAATAAATAAATAAATATTAAATATTCTCTCTCTCTCTCTCTCTCTCTCTCTCTCTCTCTCTCTCTCTCTCTCTTTAAAAAAAAAGAAAAAGAAAGTAACCCATGTGAGAAAGCAAGGGAGTAAATCAGCCTAACTTGAATAGGAAGTATAATAGTCAGGGTAAAAAATGATAAGGGAAAATTCTGCCAAATGTTTAGCTAGAAACTATCTAAACTTGGAGCTTAGAGAAGGGGTAAGAGTGTTCTTTAAAAGCTTCTAGTATGCAGAAACTGTAGTTATTATCAGTCAACATGTTACTGGACACCAAAGAATGAATGGGCCTGGAAGGGAGCTGGCTCTCAACCCTGGTAACCTTGCCCACTTCTACATAAAGCATACAGGCAAAGGCTGAAACCACGGCCTGTGTGTTGATGGAATGCCTTGTGATTCTCCGGGAATATGAGAGGACTAGAAGGAAGCCTATAAGGAGCTGCTATGAAGCTATCTCCCACTTACCTCCCTACCTCTCCTGGGACCTATAATGAGACAGATTCTCATCACCTCCTGGGTTCTGATTAGGTACAGAGACTGCTATGCCTTCTCAAAAAAGAAAATTGCTTATATGTCTAGTATATCAATATGAATTTAAATTTATTTACAAATATAAAGAAAATTTGTAAATATGAACTTATATAAATACATATTCTATATAATATAAAGCTGCAGAACATGAAATTTATAACTATGGACTTATATAAATATATATTGTGCTTCCATGTCATCCTTTTTAGTGTGTGAAAAAGGACCACAGGGAGCTGGCACTTTAGGCTCATTCTTCTTTTAAATCTATAAGTGGCTCATAGTACCTTTACCAGTTATGTCAGTCAGGCCTTGGCTCTGTCTTATCCCATGTTCTATGTGAGGCCTCAGGCAAAAAGAAAGGCAACCTTCTTATTTGTACTATGATGTATTATAAAAGAATTACCTGCTGGGCAGCATGGATTAAAATATTCAGATATATATTAATCTCCTCTGAAGAAACCCTAGTATAGTCTAAATCTACTACTGCAACCTAAGCCAGCCAGCTCTCTACTGGCCCTTGAATATTTTGAAGCTACTTGACCATTTGTTGCAGGGAGAAAGGCATCCCACCAATGTCATCTCAGAGGACCATCAACCATTGTCCTTACAAAATCACCAGAGTTCATTTTGACCATACTTTTACTTCAGGCAAGTCTCCACTTCATTCAGCTCAATCCAATGAGGACATAGCCTATTGCAAAGATTTCTAGAAAAGAGCTACCACTTCTTCCACAATTACTGCAATCGTTGATCTGCCAGGATATTTTTTTGGGGGGTGGAGTGGGTACCAGTGATTGAACTCAGGGGCACACGACCACTGAGCCACATCCCCAGCCCTATTTTGTATTTTATTTAGAGACAGGGTCTCACTGAGTTGCTTAGCACCTCGCTTTTGCTGAAGCTGGCTTTGAACTTGTGATCCTCCTGCCTCAGACTCCCAAGCTGCTGAGAGTACAGGTGGGCACCACCACACCCAGCCTACCAGGATAGTCTTAAAAATCTTATGATTCTCACGTCATGAGGGTGACCAGCAAAGTTGCTGAATGGGGCTTTGTAAACAATACACTGGAGCAGGGAGCCCCATACTGAACATCTACAAAGAAGTTAGATTGCATAGCCTAGTCCTTGACCTCCAGGAATTTATATTTAAAGAAGAAAAGTCAAACTGAGACACAAAACAACCAATTAACTATATAATATATGGTGCTATGTAATAAAAAGGTTCAAACCAAGGGTTATAGAAGTGAAAGACAGAAGGAGTATTTGCTTCCAACTATGGGGATTAAGGATGACATTATGGAGGATGTGGCATTTGAACTGGGCTTAGAAAAATAGATAAAATTTCAATAATCAGAGAAGGGAGAATAATTGAGCAAACAGAAATGAGCAAACAGGAAAAATAAAAGACTCTGAAATACAGATAATTCTGGGAATGAAAGAGAATTTTTTCAAAATTCTTATTGTTTTCTCCAGAATGATTTGAGATGACCTTTGCATCTGTAAAACGTGGACAGGATAGTACAAGTGAAAAACAGAGAACAAGAAAAACCTTTGGACTTTAAGATATAATTGCCAAAACAAGGGTGAATGGGTAGTGAATAAATGTAAATGCATAAATGTAAAGATAACCCAGTCATTGGAAATATTGAACAGTTAAAGGGAGGAGAGTGAAAGGAGAGCAGGCAGGCAATTAGTAGAATAGAAACACCAAATTAACAGCAGCAACTATAGATTACTTTGTTCCTTCAGAGTACTAGTTACATTACATGCATTACCTCACTTAATCCTCTCAAAGCACAGCAAGGTTAGTGCAGTTGGTGATGTATTGCACTGAATGATGACTATAATAAAAAACAGTGAATTGCATTGTCTAAAAGTATAGATTTTAAATGTTTTACCACCAAAAAAGTGATGTGAGATGACATATGTGTTTTTTAGCAGAATTTAATCATTCTACAATATAAACATATATCAAAACATCATATCGTACCCGATACATACATAATGTGCACAATTGTTATTTGACAATTAAAACAAAATAATAATCTTTTAAAAAGAAACCAAGTTTCAGAGAGTAAAGGAACTTGCCTGATGTCAGACAGGTACAAATAGTTAAGGTATGTCTACCTCCAAAACTAGTTCCCTTAACTTGGGGAAAAGAGAGGGGAAGCAGCAAGAAGAAGAGGTTGAAGGTGTCAGGCTGAAAGCTGAGGTGTATAGGATCAGGGTCCTTCAGGAGTTGGGAAGGAAAAGTACCTGGGTATAAGTCAGGAAGTGGAAAGGTGATGGAAAATTAGCCTTCAAGAGAATGAAGTTCCTTTCTTCTTCCTCTTTTCTTTTTTTCCCCAGTGCTGGGGATTTTACTCAGGACCTCACATATGCTAGGCAAGCACTATACCACTGAGCTATATCCCCAGCCCTGAAGATCCTTTCTTTCCCCAAGACTACTAACACTGCTGTGAAGAGGCCCAGGTTGAGACACAGCAAAGTGGCAGCAAACATGCACCAGATCCAAGGGGACCTTGAAACTAATGCCAAGCCTGCCTCCAAGAGCAAACTGCTTATGTCTGATGACTCATTCCCCAGGACAAGGCCAGCTGTTGGCCAGCAGCCACTAAGGATGCTGTCACAGGGCACTACTCTGCACTGGTAGGTGCTGTCACATCCAGACCATCTCCAAAAGGAAGTATGACCAAGGTCTAGAGCCACCTTTGACTCTTTTTTTTTTTTTTTTTTTTGTCATTAAATTGTTTTATTCCATCTGGGCAGGGGCAAAAAGGATAAAGCAGACCACAGGGGCGAAGTCACAATTCCAATTCAATCCCTTTAATACATCTGAGCTGGCTGCCTATGAAGGGCAACAAGGGCATGTATGTGTGCATGCGCACACACATGTGCACACATACACACACTAACTGTGGAGCCCCTGGAAAATGGTTCAAGAGTGGAAACTTCACAAGTTTAGGTACCAAAAGCCCAAAGCAGGTGGCCTTTTTAGAGAGCTAAGTTGATTTTATCACCAGCCTTAGTCTGAATTTGCTGCACATCTCCTCCCTAATCCAGGATGTAATAAGAAACTAACAATAACAAGAATGCATCTTCCCGAGGAAAAGGTAAGCTCAACAAGACACAACTGGGGCCTAATTACACAGCTTCTTTTGAAATCTCCTGGTGTAAAATGGAAAAGGACTGAAAGAGGCAGTTTAGCACAGCTACAGTGTGACCATTTTTCTTTTTTAAGATGACACACCAAGTAGCTGCCATTTTTAGAAAATGGCAGTTTCATCTGAAATCAGAGCTAGTGTCATTCTGTAGCAAACATTAAAGACCTTGTGGGAACCTGGGCCCCAAAGGGTAGTATTTCCCTGTTAGACTTGATTAATATTACACAAAAGATAGGATGGGAAGGTTGAGCTGGAAGAAGAAAAGCACCTTTGTGAAGAAAAACAAGTATGTGGCCTTCAGGGAGCTTAGCACATGTTTAATTTTGTGTTTTAAACTTCTCAGCAGACTGCAGATCTATAAAGGGAATCAGTGGAAGTGAAGATAACGGCGACATACCCAGAGCATCAGGCTGTTTTCTGCAAGACGGGGCGAGAAGTGAGAAAGCAAAATCTTTGCTTCAGTTACACAAACTCCCTCTCCTTTGCAGAGAAACTTACTAGCTGAAATGGAGCCAGAAGCTAATGCTAGTATCTCTGTGCTTGTCAAACACTGACATCTACTGGTTGGTTCTGAAATGTAGCTTTATTTCTGAATGAGCCATTTGCAGTACCACATACATGAATTCCCCTGTGCTTTTTATTGTGCAGGATTTTTTTTCCCCTTCTTTGGTTCTTTGGAAAATATTGAACTATAATTGAAATTTTATTTCTATAAAACATAGTTGTTTAATTTATGCTCGTATTTTTAAAAAGGTTATAAGGATTGTTATTAATTAGAGTACGAGGGAGGAAAAAAAAAAGCACAAGAATTTGTTGGGGAAAATAATCATATCTTCTACTCAGAAAATTCCAATCAGTTTCCAAAGTGTGACCAGTTATCTCACTATATATTCAACTACCCTTTGAGATGGGAAGATCAGGATCATTCTATTTTTCAGGAAAGGACACAAAGGCCCAGAAAATCTAGCTAATAGATCCAAGGTCATGGAGTAAGTCAGAGGTGATGGTGGTTCCAGAACCAAGCTTTTCCAATTTATAGGCCAGAATTCTTATCGTTAAGGCACATTTCCCTTTGTGGAAATAAATAAATTACTCTCAGCTGGTGAGTGTAGAGGGAAAAGGCAAATGGGGACACATAAACACACACACCCTTTCTTTTGCTCTGTACCATTAAAGCCCTGACATTAACTAATGAGCAGAGGGAGAAAGCCGCTGTGGATGATAGCTGCACTCCATTTTAGTACATCAAGAAAGACTGGGCTAAAACTAATGAACCCCCAGGGCATTATTAACCTTCCCCTCCAGCATCTCAGAGTCAGCCACCACCACAAAGCACAAAAGCTGATCTTTAAAAACACACTGGATTATCATTCACAGAGATTGAGGGTCAGTTACCCCATACCCAGATTTAGCCACCTTCCTTCAACCAGGACATGGAACTACATGCCATTGAGGCTAACTAGCTTCCAAATTACCATCAAAATTAGAGGTATACAGGGAATCTTGGGACAAGGAGCCACACCTGACGGAGGATTAATGGATTATAAACTTACCCAAGTTCTCTCATTTCTGTGAGTGACTTACCAAGGTGTCAAAATTTTTAATTGTGATTTTTCCCCTAGGAGAATAAGATGGGAATTCAGTGAGAGACATCAAACCATGGAGGTTGGAATATAAATGAGCACTTCATCCATGCTCCCTGGAATGAAAATATTGCCATAAGATTCCCACAGAGGTCAAGGGGCATGTGCTTTAGAAGCCTATAGCCAAACTGGAACTGTTGCCACTTTGCTAGGAGAGGAAGAACTTGAGCATATTGGAGGTCAGGTTAGTAGATAGTTAGGAGAGAACCATCAAGCAGATGGCAGAGGAGCACAAATTACTTCTCAGGGTTTGAATACTTCTTCCCTGAAGCATCTCTATCTCTAAAAAACCACAGTATCAAGTGCTACCATTAATACTCCTTTTAAATAGCAAATGAAAAGGGAATGATACAGATTTATAGCAATGCCTTTTCCCCATTCCAGGGACTCTGGCCCATCTTAGGACCTGGCCTGACTCCTCCTACTCCTTACAAAACATTTCTCTTAGCAGTAGTAATACTAATAGAGTATGAACTGTTTGAAAGGCTTCATGTTTATTAACTAATCCTCACAACAACCTATTAGGTTGTTACAACTATCCCCACTTTACAGATACATAAATTGAGGCACAAGGATTTAGTAATTTAACCAAAGAGTGCACACCTTTCAAATGATGGGGCTAGAATTTAAACCCTTACCTGTCCACTTTGGTGCCCACTCCCTTAACTTCTATAGCAGTGGTTCTCAAAGTGTGGCATCTGAACCAGCACCATTAGCATTATCTGGGAACAAAATTTACAGCCCTCTCTCCATAGGCGGTTCCTGACTGGCCTATTGCAACAAACATTAGGGAGGGTTGTTTTTGTTTTTGTTTTTGTTTTTGAAGAACTTATGGTGCTTGACACTGCATATGTCTAAAAGGTAGTTGGGTATGGAAAACATTAAGCACAATAAGAGTGCTCTTCCCAGACAGGGTACATCTTGATTTCCTGCCATTTTTCTGATCAAACAGATGCATAAGAAGGTAATTCAATTTGAATTTGTCTTTTGTTAATTATGGATGTTTGGGTAGCATTCTTTAGTCCTAGCAAAATTCCAAAATGTAATTCAGTAAAAGTAGATATGCATTTTTCAAATGCAAAAATCAAAGCCATTGAATTCAAATCAATTCAGTCATTGATTGAGGAAGATTGGGCTACCTCAATCATTTAGTCCATTCTGCTTCTTTCAAAATGTAAAAATAACCAATTTGAGGCCAGCAAGTGATTATCTCCATAAAAGGGAAAAATACCTGGAGATAAGGAAGGAAATAGTATTTGAGATTTGGACTCCAGAAATGTCTTTCAACCCAGGTTTCATTGGACCACCTTTATTTTATCCCTGCTTAATCCCCCTATAGTCTTTATATCAGAAGGACCCAGTTCAGCCTTCCCAAAATGTGTGTGTGCTTTAAAACTCAAATGCTGTCAGATGCTTTATAAGAAAAGGATTACAGAATCAACCAATTAAAGACATTGAACCAAAAAATTTTTAAATGTTTACAGAATCAAATCAAAGTAGCTTATATTTCTTGAATAGCTAAAAGCCAAGAATTCTTAAGCCCTATGTATATCCATATATACATATAAACATCTGATCTGTGTGGATATATATGTATATGTAAACCAAACTATGATATAAATATTACCATTATAATTCCCATTTGACAGATAAGAAACCTGAGGCATAAAAACATGAAATGGATTTTTCCAAGATTACATGGGTAGCAAGTGAAAGATCCTAGCTCAGGTCTGAATCCAGAGTCTGTCTTCAGGGTCCCCCATTCGTAACATCATGCTTTAATGCCTCTCTTTGAGAAACTCTGAAGATATCATCTATTTTCCCCTCTTAAAATATTTCCATACATAACCCATAAGGAAATCTGGTAGTAGATAAATATGTTTACATTATATAACCCAGTGTCTCCCAAACATACTTGCTCAAGGAACTCTGTTTTATATAACACCTAACAACTTCCCTGGCATAACTGGTCTTAGAAACACATTTTGCAAATCCCAGTTTGGCCTGACTGAGAAAGACCATTCTCTAAGGCATTGTGAGAAGAAAGATGGAATAATAGGGGAAAACATATGTGTGTGTGTGTGTGTGTGTGTGTGTGTGTGTGTGTGTGTGGTGTATGTATGCAAGCACACACATAAAGCTTAGAATAGTAATTTTGAGGGAGGTGCTGAGGATTGAACCCAAGGGTACTTTAGCACTGAGCTACATCCCCAGCCCTATTTATTTATTTATTTATTGAGAGAGAGGACCTCAATGAATTACTGAGGCTGGCCTCAAACTTCCTGCCTCAGCCTCCCAAGTTGCTGGGATTAGAGGTGTGTGGCACCACACCAGGCTTAGAAAAGTAACCTAAACAAACTAAGTGCTACATAAGTGTTTTGTTGTTGCTGTTAGTGGTGATAGTATTGCTCTTGACACATACCTAAGGCCTTTAGTACATCTTTGGTTAACCTTGAAGGACAACAAAGATAATTAGATTATCATGAGGAAAAGAAGCTTATTTTATGTGTCATAGACAGATTTAATTTGTATTGCTGACATCAAAGGTATTATGCCACTGTCTCAGCCCTTCCACAGGCAACACTTTGTAAGAGGGATACCACTCAGTATAAAACCAATGGCTAGCCATCTCTGTGCATATTATTAATATTGGCCATTTTCTCCCATCCCTACCACACCCCTTGGAAGCTTCAAATTGCTTACCACCTTCATCCAATTCATCCTAGAAGTTGTAAACTGTTGGCTTGAGTTACTCCAGACAGTCAGATGGGGATTTGGCATGGCATTCAGTAACCTCTTTTTCAAGTCTGTTTCTAAATTGTGATCAATCTTGCTATTTCTGTCTGGTTCCTAACATAATCTGTAATTCACTAAACCCTACCAAAGTATGGGTTAGAAAGCACTTTTCTGGTTTTCACCAAAGCTATCATTATGGTATCTCTAGGTCCTCCACTTATTTCTCCTAACCCTAGAGGTTGTCTCAAGTATATTCATAAAGAAGCCTTCCCTGTTTTTTGGACTTCATAGGTCCCCACTACCTATAGAAGCCATATTATAGGCATCTTATCACTACTATCAGGCCCACTAAAAAAGATGAGGACATTAATGTTTGTACTACTTCCCCAGTTCCAGAAGCCTCCGGGGCTACATCAAACCACTGGTGCTGCCTTGTTCTACTCTTGAATCCAAGTGGCACCAGGTGCTAATATCGTGCCAATTACTGGAGGCTGGGTAGCATCTGCAGCTATGTACTGCCCCTGGTGTCACTGATGTGCTAAATCTTTCCAAGTACCAAAGTTGAGTTCTGTTCCCTGGAAACCCCATGTGTCAAAGTTGGCTCTGGTCTGAGCTAACTCTCAATTAGGTAGGCTTAAAAGCTGAGCTTCCTTACCTCCCTTCCAAGGCTTCACAGAGATATTTAGACAAACTAGTTTTCCCCGCTTGTCTTTTGATTTTTAGTATCTCTCTACCTGAGCTTTAGATACAAATCCTTGGGGAATTAGACCAATAGGCAAATCTGAATGATGGATAATTAAAATGTACTTATATTTGCCCTACTCATCTAACAACTAAATCTCTATTATTGAACCTAACATGTATATATAGCTCTTTTTCTCAGGAGACTCATTAGTAGCCCATGGGGAGTAGGATGTAGAGCTTAGTCCAGCATGCCCTAAGACATCTGAATCCCAGTGAAGAATCTAGCTTAGGCTCTTGCTTGTCTCTCTTCTACAAGATATTTTATTCTCAGAACATCAATTTTGCAAACCAATCCAAAAGACTATAGGAAGATTCATTGGCTAGGCAGCTAACAACCAAAATTCAAATTCCAGTTCTATCATTTATCAGCCATGTGAGCCCTGGGCAGGCTATTTAACCTCCATCTACTGGGATAATAATAACTGCCCTGCTTGACCCCAGGTTTGTCCATTCAAGATGTATTGAACTTCCTTCCAAAAGATAAAAGACACAATGATAGGCCTGTCGGACATACAATGAACACTCAGATTTCTCTGGCTAATTGCATACAAACTAACAATAATGGGTTTTTTGTTTGTTTGTTTGTTTGTTTTGGGAAGTGTTATTGCATTCTTATTCATTGTCCTGCCTTTTATTTTATTCTTTAAATCAAGAGCCAAACTTCAATACTTTGAGGGCATCCCAAATGAGTTACTGGTGAGGTTTCAGAAATTTCCATTCATGCCATCAAAATGAAAATCATGAACTCTGAAAATTAAAGCTGATAACCTCTTTGGATACATACAAACAAGATACTAAAATATATCACAACACACACAAAAAAGGAGGCATTTAGCAGAAGAAAAACAAGCTCTTAGAAGAGCCCCAAGCAGCAGGCCACTTGCCCTAACAAGAGGGCAAAGCAATTCCNAGCTCAGGGACACTCAACCACTGAGCCATATCCCCAGTCCTATTTGTATTTTCTTTAAAGACAGGGTCTCACTGAGTTGCTTAGCACCTCACCATTTCTGAAGCTGGCTCTGAACTTGCTGCCTCAACGTCCGAGCTGCTGGGATTACAGGCATGTGCCACAGCACCAGGCATGAGGGACTATTTCAACTAGTCAAACACAAGCTCAAAAAATGGGGTTATGATTTCCCATGGCTGCAGTTGGATTCTACAATAAATAGGATCTTTGGTTTACTTCTCACAAGTGAGCAGAGCAACAAGCAGGGAGTTAGCCAGTGCTTCTGACCCCAGGCTGACAGCTTAGCACTTGAACTCTGAGCTTCTTAGGCAGCACAGTATGGAATTGCTCCTTCACCAACATCTCCACTATCTGCTTCTTCACATGAATATCAGGTCTCAACCATTGTTCAGCAAGTTCCTGGAGATGTCTGAGGATATTCCTGGGCCCAGATGCATCCTCATAACAGGCCTTCATGAATCTCTGCTTGGAGGCTACAGGATTGGGAGAATTCCTTTGTGACATGGTCACAAGCTCCTCAACAATTTTCAGTGAGGATCTCTGGTGAGAGCCTAGCAGGCTGTCATGGAACCTGGCCCCAGGAAGCCAATATTAGGATGACTTCTGGCTCCTCAGCCATCATCTCATTTGGCAGTGACCTTATTTGATTGTTCTGTTCAGTCTCATTCTGGAACTCTGCAAATGTTTCAGACTCCTCTGACCCCCAGCTCCATGACACACCACCAGAACCAGAAGCTGCATCCCCATGTCCTTCCCTTTATGTGTTATCTTATCCTTCACAAAAACCCTGTAAGATACCATAATCAAGCCCATTTTACAAATGAGGAAAACAGAGGCTTAGAGAGAATCACAGACTTATTCAAATCAGACATCTAGGAAGTGGTGGACCTGGGATTCAAATCCAGGTCTGTTTGATGCCAGAATCTGATTTTTGTATCAGACCATACTACCTCATGTATATAAATAGCTATAATACAAGATAGGAAGTCATAAGGCATCTCATAAGGCATAGATAAATTGCCATAGAATCAAATGAGATGCATATGAAAGTATTTCATAAACAGTCAATCTGACACAACTGTAAGGTGTTTCTGTTATTGTTATTAGGGTAAGTGCTCTATAAAATACACTGGCTGTAAAATTCCATCAGTAAATAGGAAGTTACCAAGCCTTGTTGAGGAGAAAGAAAAGAAGAAGGTGTTTAATTTCAGCTGCAATAGCTCATTAGAAAGCAACTGGTACCTCAAATTCAATCACTGTTCTAAATGGCAGCATCTGTGTATGGGCATGGGTAACCTTTGTGAATAGCTCAAGGGCCCCCCACAGCTCAATGGTACCACCTGAGCAGAATGAAAATGAGTTCAGCACATTGCAACATATTGGATGGCCCTCCTGAATGGACATATTTGAATAAGCTATTAAGATCACTTGGTGAAACAGGACCTTGTTCAGGATATATGGACCATTGTGATCACTATGAGCAAGACCACTAACCCAGCAGGAAGTGAGAAGCTGGATTTTGAATGCAGTCTGATTCAGAGGTTCTTTGTTGTGAGTTCAAGGTCTAATGCTCATAGGTTACATATAATTGAGCAACTACTATGTTCAAAGCAGGGAGTTAAGCATAGTTAGAGTACACTGCAAGTCATCATACTGTGATAAAGTCAACTGTATTTATGTGATTTAAAAGTGTCAGTTTTGAAGTACTACAGACCACTATCCATTCTACCCTTGGACAAGTTTAATAACCTCTCTGAGACTCAGTTTCCTAATCTGTAAAAGAAAGGTCAAAATGCTGATCTCATAGTGTCATCATGAGGATGAAATAAGTATCAATAAGATCATTCTTTTGACTTCTAGAAATCCATTCTAGGCATTTTGGTTACCTACTGCATAAAAAATTACTCCCAAATTTAGAAGCTTAGAACAAAACACATTTATTATCTTGCAATGTTTGCGGATCAGGAATCTGGACATGGCTAATCTGAGTCCTCTGCTTTAGGGTCTCTTGCTGACTATAATTAAAGTGTGGGTCAAGGGTAGGGTCTCTCAAGGATTCACTGAGGGAGGATCCACTTCCTAGCTCACTCATGTCGTTATTGGCAGGATTCAGGCCCTCCCAGGCTGTAAAATGAAGATTCTTTACTGGCTCTTCACCGGGGGTCACCTTTGGTTCCTTGCCCAAAATGGGTTTCTCCAACATGGTATCTTACTTCATCAAAGCCAGCAACAGTCAGCTAACAAGATTGAAGTCACTCTTAGAGCCTAGTGATGGAAACAATATCTCAATACTTTTTTCTGTATTCTATCCCTTAGAAACAAATCCTTAGGTCCAGTTAACACTCAGAGGATTATACAAGGACTTGAATCCTAGGAAATAGGGTTTATTGGGGACAATCTTAAGAGTCTTTCTACTGATAGGTAACAAACAGACATGAGCAGTAGTAACATGAGGTTAAGGGGATAATTCTATAAACTGGGCCTAGGGTACTGACCTCCCACATGATTTCTTTTAAAATTTGCCTGCAGCCCTGCCTGGCTGAAGTCAACAGGACCTGCTACATTCCTCAGAAAACCACCTGTTCTCTGCAGGAGACATGCAGGCTCAAATTACTAATAAGAAGAACCCAAGTTGCCCTGAAGGAGGTTAATTCTGTGACCCTTATGGAGACCAGATTCCAGAGAGATGATAATTAGAACCAGTCAGTATGAGCCAAAGTGATCCAGAATTGCCTTGGATCTTTAGCATGTCATCATAATACTAAAATGTTCCCTCCAAGGGGTATGACCATGTGCAGTGGGGACTTGAAAGTCTAATGCAGTCTTGTTGTCAGTCAAAAGAAAAGAGGTGGGGCTGGGGTTGTGGCTCAGTGGTAGAGCTCTCGCCTGGCATGCGTGAGGCACTGAGTTCAATCCTCAGCACCACATAAAAATAAAATAAAGGTATTGTGTTCACCTATAACTAAAAAATAAAATGTTTAAAAAAAAGGAAAGAAAAGAGGTGGACCTGGAAGGGACTCTCTGGAAACTTCCCTGAGACCCCAGTAAAACTGGAGGAAGGAGAGGCATGCTATCCCTCTCCTTTGTAAGAGGACACACTTTCTTCTTTGAGAGTGTCCCTGTTTTCCTTTTTCATATCCCTTCTAATAAACTTATGCCTGCTACTCTAAGTGACATGACAGAAATCTGTCCAGCACAAATGCAAGAACTAGTGATGATGTACATCTGCAGCTACCTCAGCTCTATGATGAGCCCTTTACTGTGTAACACCACCACGTTGCAAAAGGTATTGAATTCAAGAATCAAAGAGAAATTTCTATGTTTGAGGGGATAGATATGCTTACCTCGATTTGAACATTATACAATGCATATGTGTATCCAAATATCACTAGTAACCATATGTAATTTTTATGTATCAATTAAAAATTAAAAAGAGAAACAACTAAAGGAATTTGGAGCATAAAAACAAGATTTAAAGTAAATTGTGAAAATAAGTATAGGGAAACAGTTCTTAAGGAATGATATTCCTATGTATTTTGTATTTAATAATAATAAAAGTAATATTTCCTTTGATGAGTATTTAGTTTTGATTTTTATAAACAATATTTTAATCAAGGATCTCACCCATTTTACAGATGAGGAAACTAAGGCTAAGAAACATTAAATAACTTACTCAAGGTCCCTAAAAGTAAAGTTGCAACAGAATCCAAGTCTGTCCAACTCCAAAATATCTCTGTTTTTTCTACTACATTAATTAACAAAATAGTATGATTTGTTCCACTTTGGTGTTCACATTTTGATTTTGTTCAACAGCTTGCCTTTTTAAAGAATTTTTCTCTTTAATGGCAGTGCACATCTAATACTTTAAAACCTATGAAATGGAAAAATTTACTGCCTAAAAGAAATTGGAAAATTAGAAAAAGAAATTCAGTTACATAAGAGGAATAAAGTCAAGAGATGCATTGTATAACATGGGTAATGCCTTACTGTTGACTAAGCACATACATATCCTGTCTTTACTGCCATACACAGAATCCTTGCCATAAACTTTATCGCTACAAGTCAGATACTAGCAGTTGTTTAGAAATCTAACACCAATTATTTATAATTGAGAGCAACACATCTCTTTTTTAATAAATAGGAAATATGCTGTTTGTTTTTCTGTAGTCCTCAAGTGCTAGGTATATTTTGTTCATTCTTTTCTAAAAGTAGAAGTACTAGTCATGATTTCTCTTTTACACCATGTTTGTCCAACCAGCAATCTTTGTTAGTATGCAGGAAGCGAGATATTCAGCATGAGTCAAAATTTGTACAGATTAAGAGTTCAGAAGATCTTCATAGTGAAAGGCAAAAGTGAAGAATAAAAGGAATTGTCCTGGGAGTAAATCACACTAAATTCCAAGGATATTTCTTAAATCCAACAAAACAGAAATTTTGTAGGCACACTATCATCATGGAACATCCTGTGAATACACAGAAAGAACTAATCTCATTAAATACCGAGTGGGATACCACACTTTATAAAACATAGACGATGCCTGCACTCAGGGATCAAGGTCATGTAGTATAAAGCCAAGTGAGCACGAGCCAGCCCCTCAAAGCAAACATTGCCAGATGGAGTCGCTTCCTATCAAGATTAATTGCTTGACACCACAGAGTGAATTCTATATTACATCAGGGTTTTTATGGTTATATAAAACATCATAGCCATCCTGTCCTCATCTATGGTTTGGTTAGCAGGCTTTTTTGGATGTTGGTGATGGTAATTAATTACCAAGGCCAGATTTCTGAGTTAGACTGGAAACATCAGAATGTGTGATATGCTTCCATTTATGTTTCTTTTTTTAGTTGTAGATGGATACAATACCTTTATTTTATTTATTTTTATGTGGTGATGAGGATTGAACCCAGTATCTCACAAATGCCAGGCAAGCACTCTACCATTGAGCCACAACCCCAGCCCCTCCATTTATGTTTTAAAGGTATATATGGACATATAGATGATAGTGTATGCTCAGAATATTTCTGTAAGGATATGTGAAAAAAATAGTCCTCTAGGGAAGGGAATTAGAATATTTAGAAACTGCCAAACTGGAATAGGTGAGAAAGAGAAATATACTTTTCACTGTGTAATCTCCCATATAAATTGAACTTTTAAACCAGGTTTATGAATCACTTCAACTTTTAGCTCAAAGTAACCTTTAAATATTCAAGAAATAAATCAGGAATTTATAACCTGGTATGTACATCAGAATTTCTTACATAGATTTTTGTCAAAATAGACACAGTGGTGGTTTGACCTTAATAACTGGGGCTCTGTAGTAAGAATACATGGGTTTGGGTATTTCTACCACTGGACAATGTATAAAGCAAGTTTTTTGACCTCTTTCGGTCCTGGTTTCCTCCTCTGTAAGTGA
This sequence comes from Marmota marmota marmota, assembly GCF_001458135.2. Classification (NCBI taxonomy): domain Eukaryota; kingdom Metazoa; phylum Chordata; class Mammalia; order Rodentia; family Sciuridae; genus Marmota; species Marmota marmota. Next base: position 9,385,148 of record NW_026000283.1, read on the forward strand.
TAGCTCTGTTGTAAAGCTGCTTTGCCAAGAACTAGAATGAAAAAGGAGGTCTTATATACATCCTTTAAGAAGATGAGGACAGTAAAACACCATGTCCCTGAAGTGCCTCTATCTATTCCCAAGAACCTAGCTAACTCATGGGAATAGCCAGAATGTCCAGATAAATATTATCTCAAAGGACACTTGCTTTCTCTTATGTATGCTGGGAATTAGGACAAGTTAGTGTTATCTGTAGAAAGTTGCATTCTTGCAACTATCATGCCAAGTTCCTTAGGATGCTGGTCACACAATGGGACAAAGTACACAAAGCTAGTGATGTCACTGCTTCTGTAACCTAACTTATCAAAATCCCTACCTATATTGGCTGATGTGAAATTGAGGGCACTGTGGAGAGTATAAGAGCCCCTCATCTAGCCAACTGCCACTGGACAAAACATCACAAGGGACAGCACCATGAGAGATGGAACCTATTGCCACTGGACTTTCTGGAGTAGTGTCACAAGGGATGGAGGCTCTACTTAGTGATGCACCCTAAGAGACAGAGGTACTATCTATACAGCTTGACACCATTGGATATTTCCTGTAATCATTTTCAATAAACCTTATGTCTTCCACACTGTCTCCATGTTTTATTTTAAGTCTCTCAGCAACCTATCCCACTACCCTAGCACAAATGGGCTATGACCAGTACACCTTGTCAAGGGCTACTCCTGCCTGGGACTTGGTTCAATTGGTGATGCAAGAGGAAAGATGTGCTGATTCATCATCTCACATTTCCAGATGGAAATAGGAGGAAATAATTGCATTCTGTCTATGAATTTAAAATTAACAAGCAGTAGTGAATAAGTCTTGTTTCCCAAGACCTCAGATGCTCTTACCAAAAATCTCTATTGCTTTGACTTTGTTTCAAAATGGGTCCCTTTTATACCTAAAACAGGAAGTTGTCTTTCCAAGCTTGTTACCAGAGTTCTAGGCTGGAGAAGTTCCAGAATATCAGGTCTAGTCACTGACCCTAAAAACCAAAGAGAAAAGGTAACGGTGAAAAGCAGGAAAGAAGCTTTAATCAATATGGCCATATTGGGAAAGCAAAGTAAGATCAAACATCTCAGCCCTGTCTTTAGGGTGTTAACATGAGCTTTTGGTTTAAATAGATGAAGAATTGGGGCAGGGGGCAAGAGGCATGTATACTCAAGCAGTCTTGGTCACACTTGGGTCTGGTTGATCCTTATCTCAGTTTTGGTTTTGCATGGTGGCTCTGGAAAAGTCTTTATCACTGAAGGGGACAATTTCAACTTGTTGCTCAGAATGTTTATCTTTTAGGCCCGTGATCCTGGAAGAGGGCAATTCAGTTCCCCATGAGATGATTGCTCCTCTTTAGCAGAGGCAGTCTCATTGTGGGGCAATGTGTCTGTAAGATTCCACTTTTCCTAGACAGTATAAAGTAATGAGTAGCAACTTTAAATGCCACTCCAGGGGTCTGAAACAGGATGTAGTAAAAGCTAACAGTTGAATGCTCCTGAAAATCTTGCCTCAGTCTTTTTTTATTTTTATTATTATTTTTTTATTTATATATGACAGTAGAATGCTTTACAATTCTTACTACATATATAGTGCACAATTTTTCATATCTCTGGTTGTATACATAGTGTATTCACACCAATTAATGTCTTCATACATGTACTTTGGATAGTAATGATCATCACATTCCACCATCATTAATTACCCCCTGACCCCTGCCTTCCCCTCCAACCCCTCTTCTCTATCTAGAGTTCATCTATTCCTCCCATGCTCCTGCTCCCTATCCCACTATGAATCAGCCTCCTTATATCAGAGAAAACATTTAGCATTTGGTTTTGGGGGATTGTCTTGCCTCAGTCTTAAAGGGGGAAAAGGTTAAGTAATTAGGGCTAATAAACCTTGTATTCAAAGTTTTTAGATGACCACTCCTTAAATGATTAACATGTCTACATGCAGAGCTGTGCAGGTCACAGTGACAAAGATTATAGACACACAATGAAGGCAGAGCTGCCAAGCTTTATCCTGCTTCTAGTTACCCATTGTACATCTGCAGGCCAAAATGAAGACACTGCTTTTAGCAAAGGCAGCCTAAATCCCTATTATAATCTTACTGGGCCTTCAGTAGTGATGAACAGGCATATAATACTATTTGCCCTTCATTCCTTGGAAATCAAAAGGCCTGCTTGACTTTATGATGTCAGAGCAGAAGGTAATGAAATGGGCTGAGAATTGGGCAAATCTCCACACAGCAGGCCAGGTGCTGAGTTGCCCTTTCTGCCTGTCTCTTTCATTTGTGCTCCAAATCCAGGCACTAAAATTAACCCACCTGACTTGCCATTCTAAATGAGCTTTCACTTCCCTTAATAGTCTACAGCACATCAAATCCTTCCCTCTAAGCATGGAGAGACCAGTGAAGAGGAAGCACTGATGGGATGTTTCCAGAAGGAAAAACAAATTAGGTCTGCTATCAATAAAAAAATCATCTCATTAAGGGATTTGTTTCCCGGCTTGGTCCAAGAAGATGGCTATTACTGGTAGGCAAATGGACATGCTTCTTAATCTAGAATGGCATAAATTTTCAGAGATATAATGAATCCTAAATAGCAGGTTCCAGGATATGGGTATGTTATTCCAATTTGCAGTTCTCCGGTACTATTTACTCCATTACAAGTCACTGGGTAACTAATGGATGTTACTCTGAAGTGGGTCGACTACAGTGGCTTATGGAAGTAGAGGAGAAATGAGCACAGCAAACACATGTAATAAATAGCCCCATTTAAGACTTGGGAGTCAATTAAAGACTATTTCGCAAAAAGAAGCTCTCTAGGTCCCTCCTCAAATCTACTGAATCAAAATTCCCAAAGAATGGTAACAGAGATTATACAATATTAATAAGAATTATAGTGCATATTTGTTATGTATTTGCTATGTGTGCCAAGCACTATGGTAAGCATTTTACGTGCATTATCTCATTTAATTCTCACAATAACCTTCACAATTTTTCAGAAGTATTATTATCACCATTTGCAGAGATCTAGGGCTGTTTCACTACACTCCTCTTAAAAATTATCTTTCTTCAGTATCCTCCCTTGATCCATTTGCAAACAAATGCTCTTTTGACTGGCTCAGATTGTTAGTATTTTCCCTGTAAGCTTATCCATTTTATGGTCCTACTTTCTTGGTGAAAATAAAAGCCAGTTCTCAGCTAAAAACCAGACAAGACCCACACCCACATTCCTGCCTGCCTCACATTGCTTCCCCTTCTTGCTCAATGACCTATAGAACACACAGGGGGGATGCATGTAAAATTAGATATAGAAAGACAAATTGTTTAACAGGAGGATGGCAGAGCCCATAAGACTGTCGTTTGAAGGCAAAGGGTCTCTTCATATTAAAATAGCAATATGCATCAACTTCCACAATGAGTTCATTATAACAATAATAATACCAAATGTTTATTGAAAACTATGTTCCAGACTTTGTGCTACATACTTTCAATTTATTATTTCACTTAACCCTATAAGGCAAGCATTTTTACTATCCCCCATATTATGGGTGAAAAGAGAGAAGCTCAAAAAGGCCAGATAGATTGCCAGAGATCAAACAGCTACTAAGTGGCAGAGTTAGGATCAAAGCCAGATCTATCTGATGACAAAGTTCACATACTTAAACACTTGATCAAGACCAAAAGAAACCGGGTGCAGTAGTGCATGTCTGTAATCCCAGCATTTCGGGAGGCTAAGGCAGTAGGATGACAAGTTCAAAGCCAGCCTCAGTAACTTAGCAAGGCACTAAACAACTCAGTGAGACTCCATCTCTAAATAAAACATATTTTTTAAAGGTCTGGACCCAAAATGGAGGAGGAGGAAAAAAATCATTTGACTTGTCTTTAACTGTGTTTGTGTATGTGCATGGTTTGTGGGGGTTTTTGTTGTTACTGTTATTATTAATTGTGTGGCATGCATGCAAGAGAGAGAAAGACAGAAAAAGTGGTTTTATTTTCTAATCTACCTGGCCAGAGGAAGAAAATTTTGTGAAGGTGAATTTTTAAAAGGACTATTTTCTCAGAAATTTTCAGGCCTGACTGATCAATGTGACAGAAAATTAAGATCCCAAATAAGTGTGTTAGAACTATTGTCCTTTTATCAAGCAGTATAGAGAGGAAATTACTTCTCCCTCCATAGTTAACATCTGAAGAGTTTCCCCAGCACCCAATTCACTTCTCATGGGTAGAATCTCACTCTTTGTATCATCCCCAAAATGCTTATTTCCATCTTGATAGCACACATAGCCAGATCTTTAAGCCCAAATGACTACAATATTGATCAGTAATATAGATGAAGCCCAGTGCCTCACTGAGATCCTTTACTCCTTTCTCCTCCTTTTCAGTAGATATCTTGAAAATGTTCCTCAAAATAAAATTTCAGTCCCAAGAAATGCAAAGCTTTCTTCTCTACAACCCATGATCAAATTGCTGCCAGAAAACCCTTGTCAATGCACTGTCACTGCTTTTGGAAGGAAATGCCAAAGCCTTGCAGCCTGTGACTCTGCTCACAGTGAGGAACCGCAGACAAAGCCTGAGAAAAAGGAGGCAAAAAGAGTTCACAGCAAGGTAGAAACACCTCCCTTTTAAGCTGCTACCACCTGTCCTTCAGGTGGCTGAGCTATCAGATCTGGGCAAAAGAGGTGGCAGGTGGATTTCACATTAAGGAACTTTCCCATTAAAGTCAGGCAATGGGGAATTTGTGCTCAAAGCAATCCGATGCTCAGGTACTCTCTCCATTCTGGTCTGTCACTGCAACATTTTATCTCACGATTTTAGTATCTTTCTGTGTGTCCCTACCTACCCCCAGGCATATACATATGCCCTCTGCCCCTGGCTTACTCTATCAATCTGACTTCCAGTAAAGACGGTGTAACTAAAGAAATATAGATATGGGTTTACATTTGCATATAGAATAATTTGCATTTCTTTGTAACTACCTACACACACCTCCTACAGGAATGCCTTATTTTTCATCAAAGGACACTCCTTAAAAATTCAGTAAATATCAAAATTTTAGATAAGTATGAAAATTAGATGAAAGTGAATTTAAATTCAAATTCAGGTAACTTTCCTAAATCATTTCACAGTAAATAGCATTGATCACAATGAATAGAATTTTTATTGATAATGGGCACAGAAGCACATAAGACATTGGGTAGAAATGTCTTGCAAAGTATAAAACCATAACAAGTATTAGGGGTTTTGTTTTGTTTTGCAGAGCTGGGGATTGAAACCTAGGCCTTATGCATGCTAGGCAAGTGCTCTACCACTGAGCTACACCCCCAGCCCTTTTTTACTTTTTACTTTTCAGACAGTGCTTGCTAAAGTTGCCCAGGCTGGCCTCAAACTTGGCAAACCTCCTGCCTCAGCCTTCCATGTAGCTGGGATTACAAGTATGCACCACCACATCTGTCACCCACCTAACAAATGTTAGTTATAATCATTATTCACTAAGTTAATGTGGATGATAATGGGTAGAATTTAAAGGGCCTTACTGTAAACCATTTTTATAACATGATTAATCCTTCCTTAATGTGAACATTTATACAAATGGATTAGAATATATGGTGCATAAGTCTTCTTACATAAGACTGAGATTCTTCTTCATTTCTATTATATCCAAATTAAATTATACATTTTTTTAAAGCAATGAAGGGTATGGCATTGAAAGATGACTGAATAAGAAAGTGTTTTAATTCCTTCTCTGGCATTACCTGGCTGCTTTTCATTACTCCAACTTTCTCATCTATATTTTAGTGGTTATAATGCCATCTTGCCTATTTAATATAGTTGTTGAAAAAGATAAAAATGAAAGAGTATATGTGGAGACAAAGCTTTGGAAAGCATAAGGCAAAGTGGTAGGCAGAACTCTAAGATGACCTCCAAAATTCAGATCCCTAGTGTATATATACCTTCCCCCAGTTATCCAAGCCAATACAAACCCAGGTGCTGCTATAAAGGGATTTTTCAAGTATAATTAAAGCTCCAATTCAGTTGACTTTGAGGTGGGAGATTATCTGAATGGGCCTGGCCTATCAAACAAGATTTGAAGCACAGGACGCACTCAATATGCTATTGACTATCTTGAAGATGGCAGGGATAGGGAGCATATGACAAGAAACATAAGTAATAACCTCTAGGAGCTGACAGCAGCTTCCAGCTAAGGACCATCAAGGAAACTGATATCTTAGTCCTACAATTGCAAGATATTGAATTTTACCAACAACCTAATGAGCTAGAAAGAAGATTTATCCTCATAGTCTCCAGATAAGAACTCAGCCTTGTTGACACCTTGATGTAAGCCTTGTGAGATTCTAAGCAGAGGAATGAGCTGAACCACAATGCATCAAGAACTCTGAGCTAATAAATGGGTGTTGTATCATGCTACTAAGTTTGTGGTAATTTCTTATTTAGCAATAGAAAAATAATATAAGTGACATACATCTATCAAGCATTCATTTCCGCCAGCCATAGATACACACTGAATTTGGAGTTATAAGATCTGGGATTCAATCCTATGCCTACTATTGACTGTGTAACTGGGTATATCACGTAGCCTCTCTGATCCTTATTTTCCTCATTTGTAGCACAAAGATAATATGTATTCACAGGATTGTTGTGGGGATTAACTGTAGTAACATGAACAACTGCTAGCAAGATGCCTGGCATATAGTAGGTGCTCCATAAATTTTTCAATATTTCAAAAACATATACATTCATTCATTGTACTCACTTTGTGCTAGATACCACTGCTATACACTTGGGATACAAAGTCATTAAAACATGGTCCATGCCCTCAAAAATCTCAGAGTATTAACAAAGACAGATGAGCAAATCAGCAATTTCTATACAGAATTATGACCATTATGATGAAGGCTACAGATGATATTCAGACAGCAGAGAGAAAGAACAACTTGATGAGACTGGGATTCAAGGAATGTTGAGGAGGTGATGTTTGACTTGCAGTTTAAAGTACATGTGTAAATATAAGAACCATATGATCATCTCGATAGATGCAGAAAAAGCATTCGACAAAGTACAGCATCCCTTTATGTTCAAAACACTAGAAAAACTAGGGATAACAGGAACATACCTCAACATTGTAAAAACTATCTATGCTAAGCCTCAGGCTAGCATCATTCTGAATGGAGAAAAATTGAAGGCATTCCCTCTAAAATCTGGAACAAGACAGGGATGCCCTCTCTCACCACTTCTGTTCAACATAGTTCTCGAAACACTGGCCAGAGCAATTAGACAGACGAAAGAAATTGAAGGCATAAAAATAGGAAAAGAAGAACTTAAATTATCACTATTTGCA
>NW_026000283.1:9392557-9411336 GCF_001458135.2 Marmota marmota marmota
GGAGGAGGGAGAGGGGAGGGGGGATAGTAGAGGATAGGAAAGGCAGCAGAACACATCAGACACTAGTATGGCAGTATGTAAAAAAGAGGATGTGGAACCGATGTGATTCTGCAATCTGTATATGGGGTCAAAATGGGAGTTCATAACCCACTTGAATCAAATGTATGAAATATGATATGTCAAGAACTATGTAATGTTTTGAACAACCAATAATAAAAATTTAAAAATATATATTTTTTTATAATTTTATATTCAAACAAAGGATCTGTGAAAAACCCTTGTACACATATCTTTTTAGAATTGTATGATATATCTGAGGGACAATTTCCTAAAATTGCCATAACTAGGATCTATAAATAAAGTACTTGATTTTACATTTATAGTATATATATTTCATAATAGTTTATTAGTCACTTTGCTGCTTTGATATTTAAAGTGTCACAAAAATTAAATTTTCTTCTGTAAAAAAAATAATAAAGTACATGTGTATGTGTGTGTGGCAGCATGGATGTTCCAGTTGAGCCTAGCCTAGGATACAGGTATATCTAGTTATATCTAGTTATATCTAATAACTAATGCTTCCAAACAGCAGTTTCCTGAGGGTCTGTGTTAAGAAATAGGAGTTATTGCTGTTGCTATGAACTTATTTGTATAACAAGATACTCATCTAGGAAAACATCATAATCCTAGGATGACACCAAGATTTATGGCTTTAGTTAAAGCTTCCATAGAAATTGCTCAAATTAATTATAACAGAAATCCAAGCCTCTGAGCACACTGAGGGTCAGGCCTTACTAAGACTGGAGCCATAGTGTGGTTTAAAGTCCTAGATGGACTGATACGCTAGTGTTCTACCATTAAATGTAACTCAGGTCTAATGTTCAAGTATGATTATTTGTCATGCTATCAGATTACAGGTAAGTTCTTTGTGGAATCAGCATAATATTAACATATTAATGATAGTGTTTGCCATCCCATCATTTCCTGTAATTCTTACCTTCTTTGATATCTCCCACAGAGATCAACCACAGGAGAAGCAAAAGATTATATCTTAATGGGAATCCCTATGCCCTACTGGTCTGAACTGATTTCTTGGGGACAATCATAGAAACCAACAGATAGGTCTGGGACTTAAAAGTAACCTGGAATTGTGCCTAACTTCAAGGGTGGAGTCTAGAAAAGGGGCAAATCCTGCAGGGTTATCCCTAACTAACAAGGAAAAGGAACACTAGAGATAGTTGCATGAGCCTGAGACAACCTCGTGGAACTTTCCCCAGCATGCTATAACCAACAGTCAGATGTTTTCCATGTACCCAGACGAGTAAGGAAGTAGATGAAAGAGACTTGAAGTTTGAGAGACTTGGTGATCGGGACAAAAAGAACTTAACAGTAGATGGATGTCACAGTAGAAAGAGGAAACATCTCGAACATAGATGCCATCTGTATCCGGGTCGAGGTTAGTACACTAAATTCACTAAGAAACCCTTGAATTTAATGAAATGGCTTTTAAAAAGCACTGAAATTAAGCTTCTACTAACAGGCTACATGGGAGCTGAAAACAGATATAGGAAGAAAATAAGTTACATTTTTAGCACAAATGAACTGAGGTATTTATTTTTGTTCATTTGTTTGTTTTGGTACTAGTGATTGAAACCAGAGGTACTCTACAACTGAGCTACATCCCTAGTACTTTTTTTTTGAGACAGGATCTCACTAAGTTGCTGAGGGTTTCACTAAGTTGCTGTGGCTGGCCTTGAATTTAAAGTCCTCCTGCCTCAGCCTCCTGAGTTGCTGAGATTACAGGCACACACCACCATATCAGGCTGCACTGAAACTTTTTATCAACTACATTTGCTTCTAGTTGAGGTTCTTTGTGAAGGAAGGAATCTGATAGGTCCCAGCTCGTGGCCATGAGGTCCTTGAAGAATTAGGTGCTCATCCCCAGACCACTAAGGAGAAACATGTCTGAAACTTATTAGTAAGAAATCTCAGTGGCATAATTAAATGGTTTAACATGTTATTGCTCATTTACAACACAGTCTAATATGAATGGAGGAAGACTCTCCCCCATTCAGATATTCAGATACCCAGGCTCTTTCCATTATGAGGCTCTGCCATCTTTGAGGGCCTGAGTCCTGAGGGCTGGTTATTGTCCTTTCTCCCTTACCAAAAGGATCTTCCCAAGGCTTTTTATTAAGTAGACAGCCAATGAGCAAAAGTTGTAGTAACAAGGAGTTCCCTAAAATAGTAAGTATCTGCTTTATAGAAGTTGCCAGAATAAGTAAATAATGGTATGGAGAAGATAGGAAGAAGTGAAGTTCCTCACTAAAAGATGCCTAAAACTGAAAGTTTTACACAACAGGAAAAAAAAACCTGGAGAAAGTCACTTTGAAGGCTGTAATTATATATGCTGATTACAGCCATAATGAGCCATAAAGTCTGGAATTTCACACTGTTTCAGAGCCTCCAGGTATGGAGCATTCTTGAATCTAATTTTTATTCTAACCAAAAAATGAGAGAAGAACCACACACTGGGAAGCACATATAGTCCCTTTGACATACTTTACTCTTAAGGGAACAGACAGAAACACAAAATATACCACTTAAATCAAATCCATTGCTTGCATATAAATGAAAATCCTTCAACCTTGCAAACTGCCAAATATGTACAAATCCTATCAACTATACAAATTTTTGTTGTCTTATTTTTTAAATTAAATTTCACCTTTCTAAGAAAAATTAGACATTTCCAGAAAAAAAACTGAATATACTTAAGACATATATACAGGAATTACAAGTTGAGGAATTAATGTAATTGTTATCCCCCCCACCACCATTTACCATGAATGTTTTAAAAACTTATGTATTCTACAAGAAAGGAGAAGAGGAAGGATATTAGTAATACTATCTTGTATCTTTAAAAGACTATTAATAGGGCTAGGGATATAACTCAGGGGTAGAGCATTTGCCTAGCAGGTACCAGGCCCTGGATTCCATGCCCAGCACCACTCACACAAAAAATAGACTATTAATGAACAAGCATCCTTTTTATTTAGGCTTTTAGGATTGTAATTTGAAAATCAATTTTAACAGCTGCATTTTCATAGTCAAGGTATACATTGTCAGCTCACAGTTAGCCAGAAAATTTTGTTCTTTGATCATTTGGGTTAAAAGAGGCTTTGCAATAAATGGTTATTAAATGAATGAATAATGAAATTACACCAACTTGACTGCACATGTTCTTAGTCGATCTTCTTAGACATGAATTGCCTGACATATAACTTCTGAATGACTATAACTTCCATTCATTCACTTATCTTTCAAAGGTTTTATTCATCTCCCACAGGAAACTCCCTGAACCCAAAATGCTAATGAAAAACTAGGAGGATTTGTATTCACAGGCCTCTAGGGATTGTCTGAAGATCACAATGGAGGTTATCTTCATGTGGGATGGTGTTTTGGTCAAAGCTCATTGACCAAGTCCTTCTAGGACAAGAGGCTAGTCTCTAGATAAGAATAAGAATCCATTTTTCCCAAGGATGCAAACTTGTCAAATTTTAAGGTCATAAGTAATCTCCTGCTCATTTGAATTGTGTGTATGTGTGTGTGTGTGTGTGTGTTTTGTTTGTACTGGAGATTGAATCCAGAGATGCTCAACCACTGAGGTACATTTCCAATCCTTTTTTATATTTTATTTAGAGAAAGGGTCTTGCTAAATTTCTAGGGCCTCACTAAGTTGCTAAGGCTGGCTTTGAATTAACCATCCCCCTGCCTCAGCTTCCCAAGCTGCTGGTAATACAGGCATGCACTACTGCACCCAGCTATTTCAATATTTTCAACAACTGAGATAAATTATTTTTATTAGCTAAAAAGCAGAATTTTGTTCCTACTGAACCTTCTAAAATATATCTTCATCCATCCAAACCTTTGGATGGTAACTTTTATTCATTCAGAAACCATATTGATTTAATCTAAACTGCAATGAAGTTCACATCATTATTATTTTGAGGGAAGGATTTTTTAAGCAAATAGTATAAACAAGTTATAGGCAGGGCTTCATGAGTAACGTATCTATCACTTTCCATTTTCAAAATTATTCTTCATGCATATCTCATTTGATCCCCATAACCACCATATTGTCCCAATTTTATACACAAAGTAACCAGAGCTCAGAAAGGTAAGGGGATTTGCTGAAGGTTACACAGATTCTGATGTAAATGACGATAATTTTAATTATTTTTATTTTAAACAATAGTAACATTTGATATCTATTGACCAAAAGTATATAACAGGTATTTTTTAACTGTTTTACATACATTCTCATGTTTAATTTACATAATCAGCTTATAGATTAGGTATTATTTTCATTCTCATTTTACAGATGAAAAACTTTGTCTCAGAGAACTAAAGCGACTTGGTCAAGGACATACAGCTAACAAATCTTGGAACAAGGGCTGGGGTTGTGACTCAGTGGTAGAGTACTTGCCTAGCACATATGAGGCACTGGGATTGATCCTCAGCAACACATAAAAATAAATAAATAAAAATAAAGGTATTGTGCCCATTTACAGACAAAAATATTTTTTAAAAATTCTGGAACAAATTTAAGCTAATAAATTAACTATATTTAGAGCTTTGGGAAATTTTTATAAACAAATAATTCTCAATAAAATAATTATTTTTTGTTCATTATTAAAAATTTGAGAGATATTCTACTTGGAACATTATTAATAGTCTAATTAACATGAGATATAAAAATTTCTTTATTCATCAATTCAGATTTCTCACTCCAACTTCCCTCCAATTGACTGAATCACCAATATTTTATTATAGATATAGCATGTTAAAGGGATGGGAAACATACAAATACATATTTTTTTCATTTATTTTTTATTTGTTTTAATTATTACACATGACAGTACAATGACAAATACATAATTTATAAAAGAATATTTTTTGTTGCACCTGCTTTGATTTGCTTTAAGTCATGACATTTCATTTATTCTGAAATTTTTAAGTGTATGGGAAAGACAGTGTGAGATTTTATACATATCAAAATGTAGCAAAAGTTATAATTGCTAAAGTCAATTCTCCTCTCCACTGTATGTATGCGCAGTCTCTCTCTCTCTCTCTCTCTCTCTCTCTCTCTCTCTCTCTCTCTCTCACCTGTGGTCTTAGAAATTCCCACCAGTGCTTACAGAGAAACACACAAACTAAGCCCCTACTAAGGGTCCACAGTTTATGACATTGGAAGATATTGCACTCCTCCTACAACCAACAACCCAACAAGATAAATAAATGAATCTCTCACACAACTAGAGCAGAGAGAATGATTAAAACAACAAGTGCTACCCAGTGGTCAATTATTTTAGTGGTTCATCAAAATCATCTTGGAAACTTGTTCAAATCCACACCTCCAGTGATTATTTTTTTATATCTTTATTTTTGTTTGTTTATTTTTTTAATGTGGCACTGAGGATCGAACCCAGGGCCTCACACCTGTGAGGCAAGCGCTCTACCACTGAGCCATAACAACAGCCCACACCCCCAGTGATTCTGATCCAAGAAATCTGTTTAGGGCCCAGTTACTTCTCAGGTTCACTCTGAGAGGACAATATTAATGATGAGGATGGAAACAGAGTATAGTTTCCTTGTGTCTTGTTTTCAAAGCAAGATCTAAAGCTAAACATGGCATACCATGAGCAAACATGGAGAGCATATTCAGCCAACGTGCAGGCAAACAAAGCTGGGAGGGATAGTGACACAAACTAACCCTGACAGTACATCTGCAATCTCTTGAAAAAATAATCAACAAATAGAATTCCTTGAGTGCCACTAAATGCCTGAGGAAGGCATAGAAAACAATATAACCTCCACCCACCTCACTCACACACACACATACACACACACACACAGAGAGAGAGAGAGAGAGAGAGAGAGAGAGAGAGAGAGATCTTAAATGCACACAAACACCCTGCTGCCAAAGCTAGTCCCTGGCCTATTGTCTATTTCAGCAGAGAACTGCTTGCCATTCACCCTTATATTACCTAGCAGCAAGGATTGTGAGTTCAAAGCCAGCCATAGCAATGGTGAGGTGCTAAGCAACTCAGTGAAACCCTGTCTCTAAATAAAATACAAAACTTGTAACATACTTGTAACCCTCCAAATCCTGAGCTGAACCTCACATGTAAACTCCCTGAGGCTGCCAGAGGTCCAGATGTGGTGGTCACAGAGATGCATTTGCCACCTGGTTCCTGGGAGGTCAACAGACATCCTGAGCTGTTGGTTCCCTTAAGGTATGCCACAGTGGCAGAGAATTGCCTCACCTGAGGTTTTGACCTTTTCCAATGACTGGGCAAGGCAGGGATATGAAGGCGAAGCAATTTTAGCCCTTCAGAAGACAGCTCTGATGAGCAGTTCCTGCTCCAGAGCTTCCCACCAGGTTGGCCAAGCTTAACCCATCTGCTTTGCCAAAGTTCTTCCTGTACCCAACCTCACTTTATTTTGCGGGGGTGGGGGGCAGGGGTACCAGGGATTGAACTCAAGGACACTAAACCACTGAGCCACATCCCCAGCCCTTTTATGTATTTTATTTAGAGACAGGGTCTCACTGCTTAGCACCTGACCATTGCTGAGGCTGGCTTTGAACTCAAGATCTTCCTGCCTCAGCCTCCCAAGCTGCTGGGATTACAGGCATAAGCCACTGCACCTGTCTCCAATCTCACTTTTGTTATTTCATTTTGCGGGTGTTAAGTTCCTAATAAATAGTTTATACCTCAGACAAGTGTAACATATGCTTCCAGAAAATACAACTTGTAGTCCCAGACTGTCACAGGAGAGACAAAACCAGACAAGTTCAGTGACAGGGCCAAGTATGCTTGAAGCAGAAATAAGGAAATGGCTTTTTTTCTGGGGTCCTTGGTCAGGACTGCCACTACCTGAATGGTCCCCAAGAGGCAGAAGTTTAATTTGTTCTGACAACAAATCTCTGACTCTGAGAACTGCATAGATTTGTCTAGGGCCCTGGTACTGAGGACAAACTTGATAGGAGGCAAGGAACCAAGTACTTGTCCCTGAGGAGACATATCTATCAATATAGGGGACTGGCTAAATGAATTAGAAAGCACTGTTTTACTGGAATAATCCATAATCCATATCCCTTAAAAAGAAAGAGTAGTATGCTTGCTGACATGAGAAAATATCCAAAGTATATTGTTATCTGAATTTTAAAAAGCAAATTTAGAACAGCTTTTATTTGATATGACCCCAGTTTTAAGCGAACACAACATAGTCATATTTCAAATAAGTTTGAATTATAAGAATTTGAAAAATTATAATATAAAATTTTTCCTAGTTATATACAAGATTTGAAATAATGCAAATCTCCCCAAATAAAATGTCACCAAAAATCACATAATTTCAAAGCTTGAAGGCCAACTGAATTGTAAGCCATGTTTACACTATTGCCACATGGTGGCACCAGTTTAGCTGATAAACAGGAATTTTGTCCTGCCTTTGTCAAGACTGATCTCGAATTATGCAAATTTGTAATTATGTGGGGCCCTCAGGAACACAGTCCTCTCATAAAACGCAGCTGCCCTGAATACTAGGAGGCAGAACATCTGACAGAATATGTAACTTTACTTCAGTTGTCTCTGGAGAGCAGGAGTGGGGAGGGCGCCAGTGAAGCTCTCCATGTTATATACTTATAATTTTATTATTTTTATATTCAGTAAGAAAGGATGCATAAAAGGCAAAAATGTCTTATTTAAATAAATGGCTTCTTTGGATTCTTAAGTAAAATCCCAAGTGTGTTTCAAATGCTAGGCAGATGGCAGATATCACGCACCAGGCAGGGCAGGAGGCATGTCATCCTCTGGCCAGGCATCTGGTGCCCCCTAGGAAAAGAGAGTCAAAGCCAGAGGAATGTGAATGCCTCAATCTTTCTGGCCCTGCAAACTGTGCACCATGGCAAGGGTTTTCCCCAGGCTCCCTCAGTAAAGCAGTCTCTAGCCCAGCAGGCAACCTCACCCCTGCTCCCTAATTTTTTTTTTCTTTTGGGTACCAGGCATTGAACTCAGGGGCACATTGACCACCGAGCCACATTCCCAGCCCTATTTTGTATTTTATTTAGAGACAGGGTCTCACTGAGTTGCTTAGTGCCTCACTTTTGCTGAAGCTAGCTTTGAACTCACAATCCTCCTGCCTCAGCCTCCCAAACCACTGGGATTACAGGCATGTGCCACTGCACCCAGCCCTGCCCCCTATTGTGAGGCTGGTGCTTCCATTAGCTTCAGAGGGAATAAACCTTGGGAGCCATAATGGTGAGAAGCCCCAGTGGAGTTTGGCACCACTGTAAAATTCTGGCCCTCATATGAGAGCTCAGGGGTGAGGCTGCTCATAATACTAATAGCAGCAGCTATTGGTTGTTCTATAATAATTAACAGAAGTATAAAGGAATAATGAAAAAATTAGATAGTTTAATAAGAATTCAGAGGGTTAGAGTTATGGCTCAGAGGTAGAACATTTTCTAGCACACATGAGGTGAAGTGCTGAGTTCAAGCCCCAGCACCACACACCCGTGCATGCACGCACACGCACGTGCATACACACACACAAAAATTCAGATGTAAAAAATCACAGTTTATTCCATATTTTCCTGGTTTTGAAGTTATATCTACCTTAAATGGGCAACATTCTTTGAATGAAACTAACCGGTGATTAGCTGTCACGCAAAAACCCAGAATAGATTCATCTTGGAAATAGTGATTACAGATTTGAAATCCATCTTTAGTAGGTTCCAGTTTGTCATTGCTCTGGTTCTTCTTCACATACTTAAACTATCAAAATGGAGTGCATATGGAAACTATAAAGGCTCATAATTTTAGTGAGGAGAGAATGGTCATCTCTGCTTTGCAACTGCAAAATATTTTTACATCTAGATTTCTAAATACCAATTCAAATGGTTGATTCAATGATGCTCTCTCATTTCTACATCATATTTTTCCTTCCTATTACCTTTGGAAGCCCAAAACATGTACTTTCAGCATCTGCCCCATTATAAACTACAGGAAGTCAATTTTTGTGCAGAAACATTATAAAAGATTAACGAATACAGTTCTGGAATGTTCCAGGTTCTTGTCACAAAATATTGTCTGATAAAGTCCTTCCTATTGAATGATTAACTGGATAAGAATACCATATTTCGTTTTTGTCCATAGAAATATGCTGTTCTCTCATAGGACTGAGTTGGAAAATTTCTATGTAGGATATCAACATTTATAGACTCACGGTCTGAGATTTCACTTATATGATCAATTTTACTGTCAGTATTAGTCTAGAGTGCTTTTGTCTTTTGGTTTCATCTTCTGACTTATCTAATAATTGGAAAACATCTTCCTTTGATGAATTTCTTCTCTTGGTAGAAAAGTAAAACTTCTGAATTTTCATCTATGTTTAATAAAAAACCTAGAACAATGCTTTCTCAGACAATTTTTAGACATTTTTAAGGATGATGCATTGCATTGGGCAGCACAATTTTTTAAAAAACTGAATGATAATGTAATAGTGATCATATATTTCCAAATTTCTTCTAAACTGTTCCATGATTTTTCTGTTTTCTTATTCTTTTAGTCTCTTTAGAATAGTTGAAAAGAATTGATGAATAATAATGAAATAATACCTTGGATGTTGACATAACAAACAGTTTTGAGATATAAGAAAAATAAATGAAGTAATATCTCATTATGGATCTTAACATTTTTATATAAAAGAGTTTCTATGGGCTCACATAACTGTAAGACAGAATAAATGGTATTCTACATTTTAGGGAGGGTACTGGGAGTTGAACTGAGGGGCACTCGATCACTGAGCCACATCCCCAGCCCTATTTTGTATTTTATTTAGAGACAAGTTCTCTCTGAGTTGCTTAGCACCTTGCTTTTGCTAAAGCTGGCTTTGAACTCACAATCCTTCTGCCTCAGCCTCCTGAGCCACTGGGTTTGCAGGCATGTGCCACAGTGCCTAGCTATAGTCTACTTTCTTAAAAATACTATTTCATGGTTCTTTTGAGTACCTCTAAGAAAGAATAAAACTCATGAAATATCAATCCTTAACAAATAGAATTGTTCAAAGTAGATTAAAAAACAGCCCAATAGACCCTGATAATATACCAAGAGTTAAAACGTCCAAAGGTTTCTAATTATCTTCAGGATAAAGTCCTTACCTTCAAAGATCTTCCTAATTTGACCCTTGATTACTCTTTTAGCTATATCACCAGACATTCTCCATTCCACCCCAACTCCCAAGCACTCCATGGTCCAGCTCTGCCACATCATTTGTAGTTCCCAGGAACACAACAGGTTGTTTCACACTTGTGTGCCCCTGATGGTACTGTTTCCTCAGCCAGTTATGCCTTCCCTCCCCAAAATGCTTAGTGCACCACTTTGCTTTAATTCTTAATCCAGCTAGTGCCTCCTCCAAGAAGCCTCTATAACCCCACCCTCCGGCTCATTTGCACTAACTGTACTTTGTAGCACCTTCAACTTGCCTGTCTCATTGTGTAAGGACACACTGAAGTACTGTTGTTGACTTGTCTGTCTCCTTTACCAGACAGTATGTTCCTCTAGGTTGGGAATTGTTTCTAATTCATCCACATCACCTCATTGCCTAGGCATTCAGTAATTATCTGTTAAAAGAATGAGTCAATGGGTGAATGCACCAGCAGGGCTAGAGCAGAAAATTTCTATTAGAGTACAGTGGAAATAAAGCTCGACAGGGAGAATAGGGCCAAACTGTGATGGGCCTTGAATAAGGATCCTTATATTTATTAATGTGTCTTGCAGTTTTATAGGCTTTCACATACTGACCTCATTTATCTTCCAGTAACCCTATAAAGTTGACAGGGCAGACAGACGAGGAAGTGGATTCTCTGACCCATTGAATAACTAGTTTAAGGACATACTACTCATTAGAAATGGAGGTGTTCTAGCTCCTAATTCAGTGCATATCAGCATATCTCCAGGCTGAGGCATTTGAGCTCTAACCTGTGGGCAGTGGGAAGGCCACAAGAATCACTGAACAGGGCTGGGGTTGTAGCTCAGTGGTAGGGCACTTGCCTAGCACATGTGAGGTACTAGGTTCAATCCTCAGCACCACATATAAATAAAATAAAATAAAGGTATTGTATCCATCTAAAAAAAAAGAATGATTGAACAGGGAATCAACAAGACAAAGTTAATGGTTTCAGAACCTTTCACTAGGAGATAATAACAGGTATTATTCTATACAAAGATTAAAATCTGCCAGCCATGGTGGTACATGCCTGTAATCCCAGTGGCTCAGGAGGCTGAGGCAGGAGGATTGTGAGTTGAAAGCCAACCTCAGCAACGGTGAGGTGCTAAGCAATTCAGTGAGACCCTGTCTCTAAATAAAATACAAAATAGGGCTGGGACTCATTGGTTGAGTGCCCCTGAATTCAATCCCTGGTACCCCTACGCAAAGAAAGATTAAAATCTAGGTATGGTTATAATATCTGCAAACCAAATGACAAATGTAAGATGACATCTTTTTTTTCCAATTCTGGAGATTGAACCTGGGACCTTGTACACTGTAACTCTGAGACACATCCCCAGTCCTTAGAGTATATTTAATATGATAATTTTCCCCTACAAAATTCACCCTCCAGTGTAGCAAAAGTACTTGAGGTGCATCTTTTTTCCCTAATTTTTTATTTGTTCTTTTTAGATATACATGACAGTAGAGTGTATTTTGACATATAATATATACTTGGAGTATAACTTGTTCTAACTAGGATCCCATTCTTGTGGTTGGACATGATGTGGACTTATACTGGTCATGTATTCATATATGAACATAGTAAATTTATGCCTGATTCATTCTACTGTCTTTCCTATTTTCATCCCCTCCCTTCCCTTTCATTCCCCTTTGTCTAATCCAATAAACTTCTATTCTTCCACCTCTTTTTATATGCTATGGTGTCTTCCATCTGCTTCAAAATAATCTAGGGATGGGGTCTAGTGTGGTATAGATGATATAAAATTAGCTGTGAGTTGATAATCATCATGGAAAGGGACTGGAGTTAAAGGTCTCAAACAGTACTCTAGAGGAAGATTCTAGCAAAGGAAATGAACCAGGGGTTATGTGAACAAAATTACTCTTGGCTGGATACAGTTGAAGGGTGGCTTAGGAACCAAAAGGTTCAAGTTCTAATTTTTTCTCTTCTATTTAGAACTAGGACATTGCAGGGTACAGTGTCACTGAGCCTCAGTTTCATCTTCTATCAAATCCCTGCCTTGCCCACCTCATACAGTGTTGTGAATATTGAATTAATTTATGAACATAAGAGTACTTATAGTACATAAATTAAACAGAAAGATTAATTTTTGGATAACATTCACAAATATGTATTCCATGGCTAGGTCTGATTTCTTTGTTTTATTGTTTAGGTTTTTCTCTTAAAATATTCTAACCTTACATATATATTTCTAACCCTATCTCAAATGTATGAAGAGGAGGGCTGGGGCTGTAGCTCAGTGGTAGAGTGCTTGCCTCACACATGTGAGGCACTGGGTTCAATCTTCAGCACCACATAAAAATAAATAAATAAAGATATTGTATTCATCAAATGTATGAAGAGGAAAAAGGGTTTTCAGTCTCATCATTCAAATTTGTCCAATCTGCGTTCAGTATAATGAAGGAAAATAAGGGGCAAGGAATATCTGTGGATCTAATCCCTCAAAGATAGGCACAAATAATATTAATTCTAATAGGTAAAACTTACAAAATGATAACTATATTAGGCTCTGTTCTATGTGCTTTACATATATCAACCCATTTAATCTTCACAACAATCTTATCAGGAACAAAATGGTTAAGAGACTTGCCCAATGTTATGCAGCTAAGTAGCAGAGCTGGAATTTGTCAGTCACAGTCTGACTCTACAGCCCACACTCTTAATCTCCACCCTTTTCTCTATCTACTGACATCTGTTCATCTTTCCACCTCTCTCACTCCTATCCTACCTAAAATTATGGGCCTCACAGGTTATTAATTGATCCTGGAATAAGCATCATTGAATTGCTTAAGATTAGCCTACAACAGCAGGTCCATTGCCTCTAAGGACCTGTTTCCAAGGGTAGATGTTATCTGGTACAAAATAGATATTTATTATGTATTTGGCTATTGAAGCAGATCAAATGGAAAGCAGGAGTGGGTACCTGATATGAAATAGAGGGCACTTGAATTTCTATCATGAAGATAGATCTCTTAATCATTGATTTCTCACCTTGAAAAACAGAGTTGGTTACTAAGGATTAGCACTAACCAGGATCTGGATTCCTTCAGCTACCCTCTGCTCCAAAATGGAGTCTTGCCCCATCTGGAAGCAGAACCCCACTTAGGTTGTAAATCTTATGCTGACCAGTGGCAGGAAGTCCAAAGGGGAACTCTAGTACTATTCAAGGACTCAACCTCACATTGTTAATCTACTGTTAGTCACTGAAACCTAGCTCCTCCAAACTTGAGGCCCTTAAATAACAATAAGACCAAAAATGACAGGCCTCTCCTGCTCAACCTTTAGTAGTTCCCACTTCAGTCATAATAAAGTCAAACTCCTATACATTGGCCTCTAAAGCCCTCAATGTCTGCTGCCTAAACCCTTTCAAACCTCTACTCCTTCTGTCCTCACTCTCATTCACTTTGCTTCAGTTTTACTGGCTTTCATGCTATTTTCCAAATGCTCCAGGATTATTCCTGATTCAGGGACTTTGCACTGGCTGTTTCCTTTGCCTGGAACACTATTTAGGCCCACAGATCGCTTATTAATTTCAAGGAAAAATGTAAGCATACAGTGGAGAAATTGGAAAACATCTTGACAAGATAATCAACAGTAGCATTATCAAAAGGAACAGATGGATATGCTGTGCTTCTATGATGTTCTGAAATGGACACAGCATCACTTATCTTATTTTCTAGCTAGGGAAGCAGATCCTAAATCTAACCACAGGAAAACACCAGACAAACCAAAAATGAGAAATGTTTCATTTTTTTAAAGGCCCTTGTTCTTCCAGAAATGTTTCAAATTTAAAGAGGCTAAAGGGATAGAACCAAATGCAGTATCTGACTCTAGGTTGGATATGCACAGGAGGAGCAAGTAATGCAATGGAGAATATTATTTAGTCAATTGGAAAAATTGGCATAGTCTATAGATTAGGTAAAATATTATATCCACCTTAAATCCACTGAAGATGATAATTATACTGTGAATCTGTAAGAAAATATCCTTATTGTTAGGAAATATACATTGAAATGTTAAAAGGCCATGTTGATATATATAAGTTACTCTCTTATGGTTCAGGAAAATATATAGGAAAGTAGGAGGAAAGACAGAAGAGAGACTATGGAAAGAGCATGTGGATATTTTCTTCTTGCATCTTTTCGGTGTTTGAAATTATTTCTAAATAAAGGGCAAAAATAATAAAACCCTCTCATTCTCCATACCCTTATTGTAATTTTTGTCAGCAAATTTCACTTCTAGACTTTATGTTATATAGCTCTATTTAATACCTTTCTCCTCCCAATGTAAGTATAAGCTCTATGTAGAAAGGAATTATACTGACACTGTTCAATGTTATAGTCCTCGTACTCATACCAGGAACTGGCACATAGTAGGTGCTCTGAAAATATTAATCAAATAGATGAATGAATGAAGGATGGGTGGTAAAATAATGATATCATCTAACTTTTATGGAGCAATTACAGTGTGCCACATCTTGTTAGATACATCATATCATTTCATCTTCAGAACAAATATAACATTATTATTCCTATTCAGAGATGGGAAAACTGAGGCACCATGAGGTAAATCGTTTGCCTATGGTTATGTGGTCAGTAAGTGGGGATAATATTTATAGTCTAAGAGGGACATTAAGCCAAACAAGAGACTTGTGAGAAGGATTTCAGGCCCATGGCAGGCTAGGTAAGGAACCAATTTTCTGTGCCCCTTGGATCACACATCAGATGCTATCTCTGACTCTGGCTCAGATGCTGGCCAGAAAGACTAGCTCAGAGTTGGATTTCCATTTCCTCTGACTATTTCCCACCATGCTCCATGTTCTACACAGTCACAGAACCCCCAACATTTTAGAAAGAGACCATAGTCCTAGTGAGATCATCTAGTCCAATGGTTCTCAAAGTGTGGTCCTCAGAAGATGACACAATCACCTGGGAATTTATGGAAGTGCAAATTCTCAGGCTCCACATTCTGAATCAGAAACTCTGAGGGGTGGACCCAACATCTGGTAACTTAACAAGCCTCTAGGTGATTCTAGTATATGTGAAAGTGTGAAAATTGCTGCTAGAGTCCAACATTCCCACAGCACATTAGAACAATGAGACCCAGGTGTGCAAGTTCACTAAGATGATCCCTGATAGAACCAGTACTCTGACCCTCAGTCCAGTGCTCTTTCCAATATACTAGCCCCAGAACTGTGCTTGCTGACCACCAACGGAAAGGATAGCAACCTTTCCTTCTGCTAGGAAAGAGCTTAAAATGTTATTAAGCATTCCAGTAAACTCAGGAGGGTTACCAAACATGTGGAATGAATCAAATCTAAGCCACATGTGTTCTGAAGGTCAACAAGAGACTCCTCCTGCTTTTAGCATTAATTTTGCCTCCCGTGACATCAGAGATTCTGCATAACAACCACATTGGACAAATATTTGTGGTACTCAGAGCCTTCTACAAGAAGTTGGCCAGAAACAGTATATAAATAACAGAACACAAATATACCCAGTTATTTCAGAAACAGTAAATAGAAAGCCTCTGAAAACTGGCTCCCTTAGGGCACTATGAGAAGCAACTAGTGCATCCAGCAAGGGCAGGCAGCCATACCTCACCATCTCAGAGAGCAGGGTCATTAAGTAACCAAGTCTTTTAAAAGGACCCCAATTAGTGGAACAACTAGGACCCACATACACAGGCAGAGCCAGACTGATGTGACAGCCACTTCCATTCATGTATGCAAACAATGAGCATCCAGAAACCATTCAATTTGTGCCATCAGCACTCCAGAACCATCACTACCACCACCACAATCCAGAAAAATCCTACCTACATCACATTGGATGGTATCAGAGCAGCAGATACAGTTTGAGAAATAATTACAGATGAAGTGTGCAGTATACCACCATAAAGGCAAAAGAAATTATTCAGGGTCAAAAGAGAGAATCCAAACAACCATGCTGTCTATCAATCTTCACTAGAGAACAGGGCTTTTTTTTTAAGAAATTGATAATAAGTTCAAAGTAAGAAAGATGAGGAAGGGGGACTCTGCTCTTTCCTACTCACTACCTTTTCTTTTCTCCAGTTTCCTAAATTTAGGATTCTATGACTTTTGCCTACACCTTGCTTTCCTTCACTCTTCAGCCTTTCTACTCCTCCTCCCAACCCTTGCTTCTTCTCTTAGACTCACTCCCTGTCCTCAAGTCAGGTAAACAACCTGATAGGGGAGGTCTGCAGTCTGTTCCTGTCTCAGAGCAGACTAAGGGAAAATAGGAGCCAGCACTATTTAAACCCAACCACCACAACGGCCACAGCATTGGGAATCACACAGTGCCATAAAGCAGCCTCCTTACAGCCCCCTTGCCAAAGGTATGCTACAAAGCAGCCCTGTAGCACTCTTAACAGGAAGTCCTAAATAGTGCAGACAGTTGAGCCACTGGCCTCTCTATGGGCCCTGCCAGCTTCTGACTCCTGTAGGCCCCAACCCTCATGATGCTTATCTTGAGGTTAGACGGGATCCTGTTCTGACTGAACTCCTGGGCAGACCAGTGTCAAAATGCACAGTGTCATCAATTCTGCCATGCACCCCAAAGAAATGCAATCCTGTCCTACTTTCCATAGGCAAAGAACCCCACAGACCCAAGAAACTAAAACTGTTTCCTTCCTGTTTGGACTTGGTGTTTGGATTGGCTTATGGTTTGGATCTGGAATGTTCCTCAGAGAATCATGTGTTGAAGGCTTGGTCCCCAATACAGCAATGTTCAAAGGAGGGGCTCTTGGAAAATCATTGGATCAAGAGGGCTTTGTCCTCATCAGTGTACTAATCTATTGGTAGATTAATCATTTGATGGCATTATTGGGAGGTGGTAGAGGCTACAAGAAGTGGGGCCTAGTTAGAGGAAGTGGGTAACTGAGAGTATGACCTACAAGGGTGTATCTCGTCTCCAGTCCCTTCTCCCATCTTTCCTTCCTAGCTGCCATGTGCTGAGAAGCTTTCCTCTGCCATGCCCTTCTGCCATGATGTTCTGTCTCACCTCAGGCCCAAAGCAATGGAGTCAACTGATCATGGACTGAAACCTCTTAATGGTGAGCCAAAATAAATCTTATAAATCTTTCCTCCTCTAGGTTGTCTTACTTGAGTATTTTGTCCTAGTAATGGAAAAGTGACTAATACAAATTGGCAGACCTCTTCCCAAGAATCTGGATTTTTGTGTGTGTGTGTTTGTGGTGTTGGGGATTGAACCCAGGGCCTCGTGCATGCAAGGCAAGCACTCTACCAACTGAGCTACATTCCCAGCCCAAGAATCTGGATTTTTACACTATTTTTTCCTTCCTCCCAATCTAGGTTTTATCCTTCAGTCCCCCATCACTCGCTCCCAGCATGCCCTTGTGTCTTTGCCATGCCTTGTTGGAACTGAATGATAACCCTCTTTGCCCTACCTCTCATTTCTTTTCTCCTCACTTTTTCCCCTGCTCTCTAAATCCTTTTGCCTCTTCCCCTTCTGTACCTTCCTTTTCCTTTTCTGAGTATCTTCACCCCATCACAATTATGGCACATTTAGTGCTTTACATGAACAAGACCGAGCAATCACTCCATGAATGCGATCCAGGGACTGAAGTGTCTCCTTATGACCTTGACCATTTTACACAACCAATTTTAAAAGAAGATGGATTAATCAAGGTTGATCTGAACCTGCTGCCCCAGTCAGAGTCTTTAAAGCCAATTGTCCCACCACAACAATTTTCCATTTTACTGAGGCTGTCAGGGATGAGGATGTTAAGACTGTCAAGTGCTCTTTGCTTCCCTCCAGCCACCAAAAAGCAATTTTCGCTAATGCTAGTGAGGATTACATTAAAATTGTGTAAAAGAAAGACATGACCTCATTTTATCTCAGCTGGTACTCAGCAAGGCTGTGAAGGTGCTCTTTCTCACCAGCTCTAGTGGCCGGAGCTGACCTAGAATGTTAAAAGCTCAGTCAGATGTATAGAAAGGAGGGCATTGACTTTGGACCACCATAATCCAGTATGATTGGGTCACTCATTAAACCTCATTGACTCCATGTCTTCTAAATAATCATGCATGCTTCTTAGAATTCAGTCTAACCACTTATTTCTGATCTTTGGAAGAGGAAAGTCTATTCTAAACTGAAACAAAATTTAAATTGGTGATTCCCAATGATTCTGATCAACACAAGGGTGGAGGAATAGGGATAGTGACATCAGTGAATTTGAAAAGGCTTCCTAAGATCAGTGGAGAAGAGAAAGGGGGTTTAAGGGCAGGGAGGAGGGATAGGGAAGGGGAAGAATGGTGGATTGAATTTGACAAACTTATGCAAAGTACATATATGGGGGCTGTAATTGTGGCTCAGCAATAGAGTGCTTGCCTAGCACCGTCGGGACCTGGGTTCGATTCTCAGCACCACATAAAAATAAAGGCATTGTGTTGTGTCCATCTACAAAAAAAAAAAAAAAAAAA
>NW_026000283.1:9412062-9417874 GCF_001458135.2 Marmota marmota marmota
AAAAAAAAAAAAAAAAAAAAAAAAAAAAGATTCTCTCTCTCTCTCTCTCTCTAAAAGTACATATATGAATATACCACAGTGAATTTCACCGTTATGAATATCTATAAAGCATCAATTAGAAAACAATAAATAAATAGAAGGAAGACCAGTAGAGGAAGGGGAATGGGGGAGGGAAAAGGGAGAGAAAGAGTAAGTACTAGGGACCGAAATGGAGCAAAGTATATTCCAGGCATGTATAATTATGTCAAAATGAGTCCTATTATTAGGTATAACTATAATGCACTAATAAAAATTTAAAAAAAGAAAGAAAGAAAAGCCTCCCTAGATGAGTTACCTGATATAGCCAAAATATGCAGCATTCCAATACTGTAACCTACCTTTTTAATTTAAAGCACAGAGTGTGACTTTAGGTGCCCCCTCCTTACCAATCATTGCAAGGTGGAAATCTTCAAGGGGCTTGTCTAAGAAGAAATAATAAAACAAGAATCTTCTAATCACATACTCACTTTTAAAACTCCTAAACGTTTCATGTATATATGTCATTCTTAAGTGAAACAATTAGCCTTGGTAATTTACTACCTAGTAAATCAATGGACTTGGACTTGTGTGGAGTTTTGTTTTGTTTTTGGTACCTGAGACTGTCCTCAGGGCCACATCTCCAGCCCTATTTTGTATTTTATTTAGAGACAGGGTCTCACTGAGTTGCTTAGCACTTTTCCATTGCTGAGGCTGGCTTTGAACTCATGGTCCTACAGCCTCTGGAGCCATTGGGATTGTATGGAGCTTTGTACATTGATATTAGTAATATGGGTACAAGTGTCAACAGAACTCTAATGTATTGATTGCTGCTACTAAATCTTTATTTTGCTGTTGTTTGTTTTTTACAGTGCTGGGGATTAAATGCAGGGTCTTGCACAAACTAGATAACACAAACATTCATACCATAACAGAAACCATATGGACACGTTTTTTTCAGTAGAAAAAAATTTTCCTGCATTTTCAGGCAACTACTTAAGTCCCAAGAAGACCTTCATCAAATCATATCCCAATCCCTTTTTTGGGACAGAGTCTCACAAAGTTGCCAAATCTGGCCTTGAATGCATTCCTTCTAAAACCTTAGAGAGAGGTTTTTGAAATTTGAGAGCGTAGCTGGGATTATAGGCGTGTGCCAACACACCCAGTTCTGCCACTAGATTCTCTATTTGACATTGTGTTCCTAGACAAGAATGCCTGAAAAAGAAGCTCTACATATTATTTATTAACTGAGGGAAGACACGAGGTCTTCCCTCAAAAAGGCTGTTTTAGTTCATTCAGATGTGTATTAGTCAGCTTTTTGTCACTATGACCAAAACACCTGACAAGAACAACTTAGAGAAGGAAAATTTTATTTTGGACTCACAGATTGAGAGGTCTCAGTCCATGGTCAGCCAGCTCCATGCTCTGGGTCTGAGGTGAGTCAGAACATTATGGTGGAAGGGTGTGACACAGGAAAGCTGCTCAGCTCATAGCAACCAGGAAACAGAGAGGGCAAGAGTCTGGGACAAAACACAATCCCCAAAGGCACACTTCCAGTGACCTACTTCATCTAGCCACACCCCATCTGCCTATAGTTACCACTTAGTAGTTCACTCAAATTATTAATCCATCATCAAATGGATTAATTTGCTGATGAAAATACAGCCCTAATCACTGCCTAAAAAGCCCCACCTCTGAACTTGACTACATTGAGGATCATGCTTTCAAACTTTGAGCTTTGCGGGGGACATTTCTAGATCCAAACTGTAATAGGCTGTTATAACAAAAAAAAAAAAACCCACAAACTGGATGGCTCATATATAAAAATAGATTTCTCATAGTTCAGGAGGCTGAGAAGTCAAAAATCAAGATGCTGGCAGATCCCATCAATGTCTAGTAAGGGCTCATTCTCTGCTTCATAGATAGCACCTTCTTTCTGTGTCCATATATGGTGGAAAAGACTAGCTAGCTTTCTGGGATCTCTTACACAAAGGCACTAATCCCATTCATGAGGGACATACCATTATGACCTACTCATATCCCAAAAGCTCCCTTCTCTTTAGACTTTCACTTTGGGAATTAAGTTTCAACATATGAATTTGGGAGAGGGGAGAACACAAACATTCAAACCATAACAGAAACCATATGGACACTTTTTTTTTTTCAGTAGAAAAAAATTTCCCTGCATTTTCAGGCAACTACTTAAATCCCAAGAAGACCTTCATCAAATCATATCCCAATTTACTCAAAGTCTTCTCTGTTTAAAACTAGTAGTGGCCAGGGTTCAGGAGGCTGAGGCAGGAGGATCACAAGGTCAAAGCCAGTCTCAGCAACTTAGTGAGGCCCTATCCAACTTAGCAAGACCCTGTCTCTAAATGGAAAATTAAAAAGGGCTGGGGATGTGACTCAATGGTTAAGCACCCCGGGTTCAAAAAAAAAAAAAACTACCAGGGGAAAATTAACTATTAGTTTTGGTCCTTGGCTCTGGAAAACCAATTTGCCCACAGAATTATTAATATTTCACAGCTGGAGATATTGTAGTTAGGGAAGGCAAATTACCACTCTAATTCCCAAACATTGATCTTGATACCTGGGTTGGGATATTCCCTAGGGTAGCCTTCTAACTTCATGGGGAATTAAGTATGAATATTCTTTCATCTTCTCCATTCATTCATTCAAATATTTTAAAGTGCCTACTACTTGCCACTCTATTAGCTAGGTACTGACAGCAGCAAGCAAAGTAGCCACAAGGTCTTCCCTCAAAGAGTTGAAAATCCAATGTTCTTCTGGACAGTGGGTCACACTGCTTCATTCATGACTGAGATTTCTTTTCTACTTGGACCAGCAGAGAGCATTGAATCTAGTTCACAGTAGGACTCTTTCCTTAACCCTAATACCAAGACCCAATACCCAGCCAGAGGATCTTGAGAAGGAAGCAAAAGGACAGCCATCCCTTCTTAATCTGATCCTGTCTTTTGTCCAGTCATGACCTAGGTGTATCCAGGTTCCTAAAACCTACATCACAGGAATATGATGGCCAGATGTTTTGTTAATTGTGTTCCCTGATACTAACTAGTAAATCACTGACTTGTATAGAGCTTTGTACATTCATATTAGTAATATGGGTACAAACTACCCAGCCTGATGTGGTGAAAATATACTGTCTACAAGAGGCCTTCAGTTTGGAGGGCCCATGTCCCAGCTTGCCCCCTATGCCTGGATCTGCCCTTATTGTCTATGTCTTGCTTGGACTTTCACACTGACCCAGAAAAACTGCCCTCCCATGTTCATTGCCAGCTGGCTGAGAAGTTTCTTTTAAAAAGAAATAAGTACCACAGTCATATCACTCTGGATCAATGTCTCAGACTTGTAGTTGGGATAAAGGAAGAGTCATAATTGAATACATTGAAATGAATATTTTAGAAAGGGATGATGGTTAATAAGTGAACTATTTATAAAGGTTCAGGTAGGGTACCCCAGAATTAGTAATGGAAGTTGGATATTTCTTTACTACCTTGGCCTGACTAAGCAAAGGGGGGCCTTTGATGTCTTCTCCACAGTTACTCTCCCCAGGCACAGTGCAGCATGAAGGATGGAGGGCCAGGAAGAAACTATCTCAGCACTATCTGAGATCAAGGTTTTGTGCATTGATTTGTGAAAATCAGCTTTCTTAAGCAAATGGGTAGGCTAAACAAATAATGAGGAGAGCTTTTATTTATTTATTTGAAAAAGGTAAGCATTTTCAGAGAATGTTAAACCATAGAACTCATTTGTGTAAAACAATGAATGATATTTGCATCAAACAACTAATGATATTTATTTATTTATTTTGGTACTAGGAATTGAACCCAGGGTCAGGTTACCACTGAGCTATTTCACCAGGCTTTTTAATTTTTTATTTTGACACAGGGTCTCATTAAGTTGCTGAGGGCCTTGCTAAATTGCTGAGAATGGCCTTGAATCCTCCTGCCTCTGCCTCCCCAGTTGCTGGAATTATAGGTGTGTCCCCAGCTTGATTTTTATTCATTCATTAAACTAGGTCTCACTCTGACATTTTGTTAGCACTAGCTCAGGTTACTGAAAGAAACAAAACAGTATTTTAAATAGTCGGGATTTCAGATTTATTGCTAATTTGAGCTGGTTTCCTTGCATCCCTACCATCACCACAAATTAAAAGTGGGTATACCAAATAAAAGCTTTCTAACATTATAATAATATTATAACCTTTGCTCAATTAACTAAATATTGCTTTTCTTCAGTTCACTGAAAGAAACAACTAAGAAAACAAGTTGATAATAGGGCTTTTACTTTTAAAAAATAAAATTAAAAAAAGAACACCATTCTAAGGCTGGCATCACACAGCCCAAGTTCCTGATCCTCCCTCTTTGCTTCCATTTCTAACCATGAACAGTGTCCCCAGATGACCAGCATGATGACACTAATGTCCTATCTGAATTCCAGGAACCATTCACAATAAAGCCCCTCATGGACAAAACACTGAAAACAGAAGCTGAGTTCTCAGTATCAGATGGACTGGCTTGGCCATTTACTGGCTGTGCCACCTCTAATGACTTAATTGAATTTCTCAGAGCCTCAGTTTCCTCAAATTTAAGGTGGGGATAAACATAGCATCTATATCCGTTGTTACGGGAATTAAATAAAATTTGTTAATTACCCCATACAGCATCTACCATGTCATAAGCACCCAGTACAATCTATTGTTTTCATGCTCAGAAACAAGAGCTAATGCAAAGAAAAGGGGGGGAAATAGGGGTGACGCACAGGTTACCTTTCAATTAAATACAATGTTACATTGCCCAGACTCCCATTCCCCAAGGGGTCCCATTAAGTCCACATTTATGGTATTGATTTTTTCCAGGACAATGACCATTTTACACATTAAGCATCTCTACCTCCTGCTGCTATTTTACAGGTGGCCACTATAATAAGATCTCCACCGACATCAATGCAGAAGTCGTTATGTCTTTCTCTGTGAAAAGCAGGAAGAAAAGCAGGCTAGAAACCTGGGTCACTCCTGAGGAAATAATGTGTCTAAGAATCCTCAAGGAAGAGGTCAGGAGGGTGATTTGAGGTGGCATAAGAGGAAGGAATTCAACTGCCATGTTGTATTTGGCTCTCGATCCAGAAAAGTTACGGCTGCAAATGTCAGGGACACTTTCGTATCTGATTTATTTCTCCTTTTATTTGTATGGCACAAAGTCCAGGCTCACAAACAACAACCCCCAGTTCCCACGAGGGGAGAAGAGAAGAAAGGATAAGAACACACAAACCAATCAAAATCCAACCCCATCAGAGTCTCTCTTTCCATCCTCTAAAGTCTATTCTCCCCCCCCACAACAGCCACGAGTGATCCTTTGTAATTCAAATCATGCCACTCCTCTGCTCAGATCCATTCAATGTCTTTTCAACTCACTCAAAGTAAAAGTCTGTCCCTACAATGGCCTACAAGACCCCAAGCAATCTGTGCACCCCTACCACTACCACCATGAGTTCTCTGACCTCATCTTCCACCACTCTCCCCCTCACTTATTTCCCTCCGACCACACTAGACTCCTTGTTTTCTAGAACAAGCACGTTCCTGACTTCTACTCTTTGCCCTGGCTGTTGAATCTACCAAGAATCCTCTTCCTCCAGATATCTGCCTGGCTCACATCAGCCATGGCTTTCAGGACTTCTTTAACTGTCCCTTTCTTGGTTAACTTTTCCTAACCATCCTAATTCTAATGAAATCACACACCACCCCTCGAATACCTTATCCCCCTTTGTTACTTTATTT
>NW_026000283.1:9426292-9430610 GCF_001458135.2 Marmota marmota marmota
CTCCCTCCCTCCCTCTCTTCCTTCCTTCCTTCCTTCCTCCCTTCCTTCCTTCCTTCCTTCCTTTCTTTCTTCAACTTGTGATGATTCCTTGAGAAAACATTTGTAAGGGTGTGGCACATATTCAGCCCTCAATAAAATGGGAGCATTCATGATTATCTTTTTTACTGCTCCTATAAAAATAAAGCTGCCCATCCTCATTTTATTTGGGTTCAAATTCAGATTCACAAGGTAGTAACTCCCAGTGGCACTGGCATTCCACTGTGGGCCAGATGGAAGGAAGGGGAAAGGAGAACAGAGAAGGTGAGTTCCTATGCATGGGACTCATCCTGGGTGACAGGAGGCAGAATGGACTAGAGTCCAAGGACTGCGCAGTTGAAGAAGACAAAGAGCTTCCTCCTCAGCAGGAGGGCCATCCTGAGCTGGATCTGCAAACTGTCTTCCCTGGGATCTAGTCAGAAAGACTGAGAAGGGTTCAGGGATTCATGAGCACTTAGAAGAAAAGGGAGAAGGGCAGGAACAGAGTCAAAGGAAAGTAAGTCTGTCCTGAGTCCCTTTTTTATGCCAAGTACTGGGCTGGGTGCCTTCACCTATTGGACAACTATTTTATTATTTATGTCTACAATGTGCCAGACCCTGATTTGAGCACTGAGGATTTAGACATAAGCAGGAAAGAGAGATAAGAAAGAGATCCCTAAATTGCATTCTGGCAAGGGATGGGAATCAGATGATCAAAGGGATAAATAAGTAAAATATTAAGTATATTTAATAGTGATAATGGCTGTAAAGAAAAATAAGGCAGTAAAGCAGCATTTTCAGAAAATGCTGGGGGTATAGTTTCAATATTAAATAGAATGATCAGAGGAAGGTGTTACTGAAAAAGAGACATTTGAGCACAGAAATCATTTAATACTCATAACTACTATAGCATGTAGATACTGTCACCTCTCATGAGGTGACTGGTTGGGGGCAAGTGGGGGAGGATATTGGGAAACAAACTTCCATGGCTATGTTTTGCTCCTGCACTTATTGCCAAGTGTGAAAGAATACAAGGATCTGACTACTCTTTACCAGGGACATTTATTTTTTTCTTTTTTTCTCATTTTTGGTACCAGGGATTGAATCCTGGGGTGCTTAACCACTGAGCCATATCCCCAACTTTTATGGTTTAGATATGGTATCCCCAAAAAACTCACATGTGAGACAATGCAAGAAGGTTCAGAGGAGAAATGATTGGGTTGTGAGAGTCTTAACCCAATCAGTGAGTTAATCCCCTGATAGGGATTAACCAAGTGGTAACTGAAGTGGTAGGGTGTGGCTAGAGGAGGTGGGAAATGGAGGCATTGCTTTGGGTATATATATATTTGTATCTGACAAGTGGAATCTCTCTCTCTCTCTCTGCTTCTTAGCTGTTTCCCTCTGCCACACACTCCACCATGATGTTCATCCTTATCTCGTGCCCAAGAAATGGAGCCAGCCTTCTATGGACTAAGACCTCTAAAACCATAAACTCTAAAATAAATTGTTCCTCCTCTACAGTTGTTCTGGTTTGATTCTTTAGTCACTACAGTGAAAAAGCTGACTATTACACCAAACCTTGTTTATATTTTTACTTAGAAACAGAGCCTTGCTAAATTGCTGAGGCTGACTTTGAACTCGCAATCCTCCTGCCTCAGCCTCCCAGATGCTGGGATTACAAACATGTGCCACCACACCCAGCATCAGGGATGTTTCTTAGGATTATGTCTACAGCAACCAATCTTGAGAATTGAGGTAACGTTACCCTCTGGGACAAAAAGTAGACATGTTCACTGCTTGCTACAATATGCTGGGTTCTCCAAGCTCAGTGTCATTACTCTCAGCTGTGGTATAATCCAAGAATTAAAGCATGGATCTGGGTCCCTCTGTAATCCCTGTGGGATTGGGGACATGGGGAGCAGATGCAAACATACTGACACTTAAGGTGCTTGTTGTGCTGTGGGTAATACAGTCTGTCTCTGATGCTGGAATCTTGTGTTCTCTTCCAACAACCATGATACAGGCTATGTTCTTAGCTTATAAGTAAGTTAAAATCAAATCCCAAGCCTGAGAGAAGACAAAAATTATTGAGGATTGGGCTGGGGATGTGGCTCGTGGCAGAGTGCTTACCTCACACATGTGAGGAAGTGGGTTTGATCCTCAGCACCACATAAAAATAAATAAACAAAATAAAGATATTAAAAAATTATTGAGGATCTATGACATACCACACGCATTTAAAGGCACTGGACATATGTAATAGTGAATACAACAGGCAAAAGTCCTCTCTTAGAGCGTACACTCTATGGGGACAGACAGAATACAAATAAACAAGATAATCAGAGGTTGTGATCACATTGTGAAGTAAGTGGAGGTAAGTGACCCTCAGTGTTCTCACCTTCAAAATGGGGCCAATATTTATATTTGCCTCCTGGGATTGTTGCAAGTAATCATGGAAAGTCTGCAACGAATGTGGTCTTTTGTAATTATCCTTCACTCTTTCTCCCATAGAAATGAGGAGAGGGAGTTCCTGGTGAGCTTTGGAAGAACTGAAGGAGTAAAGAGCAATAAGGAGAGAAGAGGCTCTTTTCAGCTTCCTGGAGAGTTGAGTTCACCAGAGGGATCCTTTCCTAAGCAGACATGAGGTAGGGAGATCCTTGCCACTTGATTTTTAAATCTAATCCATAAATGGGAATGAGCACTTTGAAATAGCACAAACAAAAAGGGACTTACAACTGCAATCCATCTATGACCTTGGCATGCCACTCCACCGGAAGGTATTCATGGAAATATACTGTTCTGGCTCTAGGAGGTCCCTTCCCCTGCCCCTTCCACCTGTGGCTTCCCAGAGCCCAGCAAGGCTGGAGCTCGGCTAGTGACTTCTGGCAGTATGGTATGTGCAAGGCCCTTGCACACCTCTCCTCCTTTCCCTCCCACTTCTACCACCCCAAAGCAGCTGCTCCTGACAGCAGTGTCTCCAGCCTATGCCCTCCTCTCCCACTCCTCCCCAGCACCTGCATCCACATGAAGCTCACAGACAAGGCCCACTCCAATCTAAATGCAGCAGATGGTAGCAAATGGCAATTACCAGCAGGCAAAGGGCTGGAGTCCTATTTTTCTTTCTGAGCCATCATATGATAAACTATTTCAAGGAACCATTTTGTGACATGAAAGCATCCCTCCCTTTCATTAACTCACCCAGACATCACCCTAATAGCTCTATCTCCCTAGCAAACAAGTAGCTGGCCTCCAATTACTCTGACCCATTTGCTGCTGCTGTTCATGTGTGTTCAAGTGACAGTTGACGATCAAGTGGGTAATTCGCAATAATGGTGGCACAGGATGCCTCATGTCTTTGTAGCCGACTTTGCTTCCATATATCATATTTTCAAGGCCTTTCTGAGAATTTTTAAAGAGACCTTCATTATAAGAGCACATTTCTCTTGTTCTAGCATGTCTAGAACTAGTGTCCTGAGAACAAGGATTTTCGCCAAACTGTGTATACGCTGAGCTTTCCCGGGTCTTACTGGACTGTATACATAAAGGCTGTACAGCCAGTTACCTCCCAAATTTTACCAGCTCTTGCCTTTTTCTCTCACATAGAACACAGCCTCTAACTAAAGACCCCTTAGTAATATGAGTCCCAGCCAATGTTTGCTTCCTGTCAGGGGCTGTTACTGCTGCCTTCTTCTTTATTCCTTGGTGCTGGTGCTAAGTAATTCTGTGTCCACTGGGCACCATGATCTGCTACTACAGCTGAGACATTGGAGTCCTTAAGATACAAAGCCAGGACTGGGGCTGTAGCTAGTGGCAGAGCATTTACCTAACACATGTGAGGCACTGGGTTCAATCCTTACCACCACATAAAAATAATAATAAACCAATAAAATAAAGGCATTCTGTCCATCTACAACTACAAAATTTGTTTTATATATGTTTTTAGTTGTTAACAGACCTTTATTTAATTTATTTATATGCGGTGCTGAGAATCGAACCTAGTGCCTCACACATACTAAGCAAGTATGCTACCATTGAGCCACAACCCCAGCCCATCTACAAAAGTTTTTTCTAAAAACAAATCCAAAGCCAGGGGCTGGGGTTGTGGCTAAGCAGTAGAGCACTCACCTCACACATGCGAGACCCTGGGTTCAATCCTCAGCACCACATAAAAATAAATAAGTGAAATAAAGGTATTGTATCCAACTACAACTAAAAAATTTTAAAAATCCAAAGCTAGATCATGTAGAATACTTTTCTTCCCTTTATGATAATGTTTTTTAATGTTATTATTATTGGGGGGGGG
>NW_026000283.1:9443677-9461701 GCF_001458135.2 Marmota marmota marmota
ATATATATATATATATATATATATACACACACACACACACACACATATATAATTTTTTTGCAGTGCCAGGAATAGAACCCAGGGTCTTTCAGATGCTAGGCAAGTACTCTACCACTGAGCTATGCCCCCAGCCCCGCATGTTTCATTTTATAAGAAACTGTATAACTTTTTTTTCAGAATGCCACCAGCAATATGGAAGAGATTCAGTTTCTCCCCATAAGGGCAAAGCTTTTTAATTTAGTTAACAAATATTTTTTCAATCTTGATATAGATTGGAAGAAGGGCACTGAGATAAATTCTGAGGAACATTATCCTTGAGCACAGCCCAGGAATATACTGCTATGCAAATAATAGAGGTTATACACAAATGACAAACCACTGGATGCTTGATTGACTAACAGAGATTGGCAGTATGTCCTCTGATCATGATTCAGTGTTTAAGACAACCACAAAAAATATGAATATAATAAAATTGTGGCCCTTAAATGATATATCTTCCCAGCATGCTATACCAAGAAATGAGCAGCAAATAGCAACCTCCACTCTTCCACAGTAAGCATGCCAGCTGTTGAGAGAAGCTCTTCTCCCACAAGTTGTTGGTACAAGGTATGGGGGAAAAGAGTTTGTGAAAATGATAATGCCACTAAAGATCACTTCTCAGATTTGAAAATGCCTTGTTCAAGAGGTGTTTCATAGCCATATATTCAGAATCTTAAAGAGACTGCAAGAATGATCCCAGTATTCAAATATCACTGTTTCAAATCAAAGATAAAATATGATTTTAAAAGATCAAACTCTTTTAATAGTTTTGACACAAAGAATTGGGTTCTATATGAACATGTAGATATTTTGTTCATTCTTACCTAAAGAAATAGACTCAACATTATTGGTATGTTAAAACCTCACATTGAAGTCTTGTGGTGGAACTTGCAAACACACTTTCTAGAACTAAATGCAATCAAAGAGGCAATTTAGGAATCCACACTTGTCTATCTCCCAAGTTCATCTATTCAAACTCCCAGCTTTTGAGTATGATTTGCTCAAGGATTTTAAAATCTGATGGAGCTCTTTAATATATCATCATGGAAGTGTTGTCAAAATTTATAGGCCTATGTTTGTGCCAAATGTTCAAAATTATATAACAAAAGCTGGGTGTGGTGGTGCACACCTTTAATATTTTTTTAGTTGTAGATGGACACATTACCTTTAGTTTATTTGTTCTTATGTGGTGCTGAAGATCAAACCCAGGGCCTCACATGTGCAAAGCAAGTGCTCTACCACTGAGCTATGACCCTAGCCCAGTGAACACCTTTAATCCCAGTGGCTCAGGAGGCTGAGGCAGGAGAATCGCAAGTTCAAAGCCAGCATCAGCAGCTTAATGAGCTCCTAAGCAACGTAGCAAGACCCTGTCTCAAAATAAAAAATAAAAAGGGCCAGGCACAGTGGCACACACCTGTAATCCCAGCAGCTCAGGAGGGTGAGGCAGGAGGATCTCGAGTTCAAAGCCAGCCTCAGCAACAGTGATGTGCTAAGCAACTCAGTGAGATTCTGTCTCTAAATAAAGTACAAAGCAGGGCTAGAAATGTGGCTCAATGGTTGAGTGCCCCTGAGTTCAATCCCTGATACCAAAATAAAATAAAATAAAAAGGACTGGGGATGTGGTTCAGTGGTTAAGCACCCCTGGGTTTAATCCTTAGTACAAAACAATTATATAATAACACCACTAGCTACTTGATATATTTCCTAGTGACCTAGCATTCAGAGTTAGCAGTTTTAATTTTTTTTTTTCAGTGCTGGGGGATTTTTAACTATTTACTATGAAAAAATTTCAAACACATACAAAAGTAGAGTGGCTACGATAATGAACCTCCATGAATCTACTACCCAGATTTGGTAGAATAGCAAATGCCCTGGTGCCCTCCATCGTTACCCCTCAGTTCACCTCTGATTTTATCCTGAGCCAGGACATAAGCTCAGATTCACATCAGTCTAACAACATCCCCCTTCAAGATCAAGCTTCATTCTTTCTACTTCTGTCCCAGGACCCTCTCCAAAGCCAATCCTCATGAAAGCACAGTCTGAAAGTGTGGAAATGTTAATGCATTTGGGGATAACTTCAACTGATAGAGTACAGAAATCAGCAGACGAGAGCTGTAGCCTCTCATTCATCAGAGAGACAATTCTAGGAGATATTCTATATACTTCTCAGGAAGTCTGACCAGAATCAAACCCTTATTGTCCAATGCAGCAACCTTCTAATGCACCCTTGCATTGACTTTTCCTCCTTCTCTGAGTCTTCCTAGTATCTTACACCTACTTCCTGAAATATCATCCTGTCTTAGTCTGTTGTCTCATGCTGTAACAAGATAGTCAAGGCTGGGTAAATGCATAGAGAAAAGAAGTTTAGCCCACAGTTTTGGATGCTGAATGTCCAAGATCTGGGAGCCCTATCAGTTTATCCTGTAGCAAGGGCCTCATGACAGATGACATCACAATTGCAGAACCAGATGTAGAAGAGATCACACAGAAAGATAGGAAGTCAGAGTTTTAGGGTCTGTGTTCATTCTTTTTATAACAACTTACTCTTGCAGTAACTAATTGGGAGAGAGCTACATTAATCCCTCCAAAGGTTATATGCCCCAGTGACCTAATTACCTTTCACTTGGCCCCACCTCTTAAATAAAAGTCCACCATCTCAACACTGTCATATGGTGACCAAGTTTCCAGCACATAAGCCTCTGAGAGACAAAATAGATCCAAACCATGGCATACCTCAAATATGCTAACTGTAACCCAAGTTCTTACCTCAAGTTCTGCTCTGAGGGAGCCCAACTAAGACAAATAATTATCAAATTTTGCCATCCTTATTTAACCTATCCTGGAGTATTTTAAAGCATTTAAAACACTTTAAAGTATTTTAAAGATAGGATTTTTTTATTTAATAAAAATTGGAAGGAAAGAAAGCAACTCAAAATGGAAACTGATGGGTGATCAAGCTGTGCCTCAGCAAAGCAGACAGACATACCTTGGTGAAATATTGTCCCTGACAACCATCCCTTTCACAGATATAAATAATTAGTAAGTATGTTGCTTTAAATAATACTATAATATGATTGTGATAAAAATGTGATAGAGTTTCTTTTTAACTTACTCCGACTGTGGTCCATGTGTGGGCAGGGTCCCTGCTCATTATGGGGCTCTTGAAAATCAACTCTGAGAAATAGTGACAATTCAAAGACTTCCCGGGGAAGTTCACAGGAGTCTGTGAACCTCAGGAAAATGTATGGTGATGTGTGTATACACATGTGCATTCATTCTTCTGAGGGAAAATGTCAGTATTTTTAACCAGATTCTAAAGGGTTAAGAACCACTGATGAATGGTTATCAGACCATGAACTCTGAGTACGGATGATTTTGTTGTGCAGAGGGAGCCCTGTGGAACTCTTTAAATCATTCTGCATAGCTGATCATCATCTTCATCAAACTGCATAGCTAACCTCATTATGTGAGTCTAACTGGAATTGATATGATTATAATGAAAGGATTTTTCTCTCCTCAAAGTCTAGTTTATAAAGAAGTGGGTTTTTTCCCTCAAGGCCTAGTTTGTAATGTCTTTTTTTTTTTCCTTCTTCAGGCCCGGTTTTCAACATCTGGATTAGATGATCTGGGCCCAATTTTCTTCTCAAAGCTATCTCTCCTGGCCTCAAAGAACTTTTGGAATTTTGCCAATCAACAGGAAAAGGATTTAGATTACAGTACATGCTCTTTCCATATTAGCTGTAGTTCTCCCAGACAGTTCTGTGCCCTTAACTGGTGTACTTCCAAGAATGAGAGCGATTCAGGGCCAGCTGTCAATGAAGCAATTCCTTCCACCTGCATCTTGTCCAGTCCCTCAATTACTAACTCAGAAAGGAAGTTGGAAAGTTTTAAAGTGGCACACTTTTTCTAAAGAGCATTAATTAGGTTTGGCATTTGGGTTTGTGTTTTTCTTTTCCTTATTAACAAAGAACTATTTGTACATCATAAATACAAGCAGGGAAAGAAAATTACATCTTAAAATCATTTCCACTTAAAAACTAAGACAAAAATGGTACAGGTGGCTTTTTAAAAGGAAGAGGAAAAAAACCCTCCACATAAGCCCTTCTCTTGAATAGGCCTCTAACTAGCCCTGGTGCAGCTGCAAGGACGCATTTAATGTTCCTGTGGTTTATTACTCTGAAGAGGATATTCTCAGTCATCATCTGCAGAAGAGCCCTAGCAGGATGAAGAGTGGGAGACCAAGAACGTATTGGAATGGGCTAAATTTTCCATGTGGTTTCCATTTTCTTTCTGATTGAATATCGCAAGTCTTTACAAAAAGATTTTTAGCCACCACAAATATCACAAAAGCACCCTGCCCCTAGGGCAACTTGCAGCAGGCTTGAGTCAGTAACTGAGGCTGATAGAAAGGGAAGGAACTCCAAACATCCTCTATATTGAAAGGTGAAGCTTCCTAATGCTAACTCTTGGCACAAAATACCTTCCCTGACATATGTCCTCCCAGACTTAAACTACAGTGGGGTATCCCTGGACCAAGTCAATAATTCTTAGGTAGTAAAGAGCAGCTAACATCAACTGAGCATTACATGACAGGGAATACTCTGGGCCATTTACATGTATTATTTCATTTAATCCTCAATTTATCATCTCTATAAAGGAGGAGACTTCAGTTGAAAGGTTAAGTCATTTTACCCAGAGTTACAAGCCTGAGAGCAGAAAGCCAGGATTTGCAGGATTCCAATAGTAGTGCTTTTAACTGCCACATAATTTTAACCCCTTTCTTTTCTTCTGGAATTTCTCCTTGATCACAAATACAATGTCAAGAATACCAGTCCTCAGTAACCTAAGAATTCTAACCATAGTAGCCACCTATAGCTGTCTCTTGGAATAATGCCCCATATATAAAGTTTTCCATTTTATTCAAATATATCCTTATATGGATCTTTCAGTGAAATTATTGTACTTTTTATAATGAAAATTACTTCTAATTCTCTTGATACTATTTGTTAAATATTTTTGTATATGCCCATATGAACATACACCCTCTTATTCTACTAGTTCACCTTAATTAAGCACTTACTATGTGCCATTAACCATATTAGTTACTTCACATAAATTTTCTCATTTGATTCTCCACAGTAACCCTATGAAGTGGGTACTTGTTCTCCTGTTTTACATATGCAAAAACAGATTTGAAAAAATTCTATCATTTATATGCTCAAACAAGTGGAGGAGTCAGGGTTTGAATTCAGATGTGATTGAATTAAAAGCCCAAACCCCTATATCATTATACTCTACTTTCACTCTTTTTTGGGGGGAGGATTACTGGGGATTGAACCCAGAGGCAATTTACTACTGAGCCACACCCCTAGCTCTTTTTTAATTTTTTTATTTTGAGACCTGGTCTCACTAAGTTGCTTAGGGCCTTTCTAAACTGCAAGCCTGGCCTCAAAACTTGCAATCCTCCTGCCTCAGCATCACTGGGATTACTGGTGTGTGTCATCACACTTGGCTGTACTTTCACTTTTTTAATAGTTTTTTTTAGTTGTAGATGGACACAATACCTTTATTTTATTTATTTATTTTTATGTGGTGCTGAGGATTGAACCCATTACCTCACACGTGCTAGGAAAGTGCTCTACCACTGAGCTACAACTCCAGCCCCACTACTTTCATTCTTAACAGCAATAACACTTGTTGACAGTATATGCCAATGATATTGTACGGTGAGAATGGCACTTTACCTCTGTGTTCTTCCTTGGTAATTTCATAGCCACAGAATAATCATGAGGAAAACATCAGACAAGCACCAGTGGAAGGACACTTTAAAAAACACCTAACCATTAGTCTTCCAAACTGTCAAGGCCATCAAAAATAAAGAAAGAATCTAGGTGACATCTGCAAAAATGATCGAGTAGGGAATTTCAAAATTTCATCCATCCACAAAAGCAATGAGTAAACTGGCAAAAGCTATCAGAATCGACTTTCTCAGAACCGTGGGTACTAATCAAATGCTTGCAGAATCAGGGGTGTGCTTAATCAAGAAAAAGTAGCTGGATGATAATAAGAAAGTTGTATGGCATTTTAACTTCCCTTGGATCCATCCCTTGCTGCTCCATTCAGCACCGACCTTGAAGATAGTAACCCACATTCCTGGCACAAGTACCCAGTACAGAGGGAAGCAAAATAGACCTTATTCTCAAGAATTGGGTCTGTTTGTTTGATTTGCATTGTGATTCCCTGAAAGACCAACTCAGGGTGCTTACTTTTATTTAGACTAACTCAGAAAGCTGCCAGGGCTGAAGTGTCTACCCAGGGGGTGATTGTCAAAAACAAAGGCAAATATGTTAGTCACTGCTACCTTGGCCAAGGGCAACACTTGAGGCAAACAATAGACTAACCCAAAATCTTAAGAGGAAAGGCTGAGAATGAAATGCTTTGAGGAAAAGGGCTTTGAAAAGCTTTCACATGTTCCTGGGAATCTAAGCTAAACTAATGACCAGAACGTGGCTCATGCTCAGAGACTTCCTAAGCGCTCTTATGTCTGCTTGACAATTTATACTTTTTCATTCATTTTTTCTTTTTGATACTGGGGAATGAACCCAGGGGTGCTTAACCACTGAACCAAATCCCCAGATCTTTTTTAAATTTTATTTTGAGACAGGGTCTCACTGAGTTACTGACGCTGTCCTTGAACTCATGATCTTCCTACCTCAGCCTCCTGAGTTACTGGGATTATAGGCCTGTGCCACTGTGCCTGGCTTTTTTTCATACACAATTTTTTTTAAAAAAAATTAAACAACAGCATCGCTTAGGACATGAGGAAAAATATGAACAGTAAACCTTTTGGGCACAATTTTTTTAGTATTTTCAATATTCCCTATTTTATGTATAGTGCTCAAGCCCACAGCTATGCACTCTTAACCTCCTTTTGTGTTTACAACTAGAAGACAATAATCAAAATTGTGTCCTAGAATGAGTAAACAGCAAAATATCTTGTTTTCTCTTCCTTTTGTATAGCATCCTATTCTAGTGGAGTGAATATAATATCTTACCCTCTAAGAATGTTATGTTTTCTTTGAAGCTTTCTTAAGTTTTTGAGTTTTCTTTTTTTCTTTTGACTTGCTTGGCTTCTGCTTGTTTTGCTCTTTGCCTTTTTCTTCAGATACCCTTTTCAAATGACTGGTCATCCTTGGCTGCTTTTTTATTTTTAAATTGAACTTCTAAGTGCTGAATGGAATGGGGCAGGGCTTGTCAACTGGTGGGTTTCATGTTAAAGAAAACATGTGGCCTTCTGGATTTTTATTTTTATTTTTATTTTTGGTAGAGCTGCTTAAATGTCAACATCACCAGGCTGCTCAGTTTCTCCAAAGAAAGTTTCTTTAATCAACTGCTTGTTTAGGACCTGGGTAAGCCTAATTTACCACACTTGATGTTGAGCAGAAGCAGGCTGGGAATATTTTGGTTCAGAAACAGATTTTCAGTTATTTTATCTGTGTTTGGTTTTATTGTTCAGGGCTCTATCCTGCACCTGATGTACCAGAGCTCAGAACTGCTCTGCTCTAGTTACTCTAAAGGTTATTCCTTCTGTCTCCTGTGTGAATC
Organism: Marmota marmota marmota; assembly: GCF_001458135.2. Lineage (NCBI taxonomy): Eukaryota > Metazoa > Chordata > Mammalia > Rodentia > Sciuridae > Marmota > Marmota marmota. The sequence continues at coordinate 9,451,322 of NW_026000283.1, forward strand.
AGAGGTTTGATGGCAGTGGATGGGGGTTAGGATTTGAAGGTCTAACTGTTCCATTAAAAGACTTTTAAATTATCCTAAAGTTCTCCGTCTCATTATCAAAGTTACATGATTCTTCTAATTCCTGAGAATAACTGGGATTTTAAAGGAAGAATCAGCTTTTATCTTTCATTAGTATCTCCTGTGAGCAAGGGACCTGCTAAGTCATTTCTCTTGCTTATATCTGCTTTTCCTCCCTATGTTAGGAGTTATTAATATGGCCAGGTTTCATAAAGTATAGAGAAAAGGAAGCAAAACAGAATCAAATGAGTATACCAGTCCAAGATGTCCAAGTTCTAACTGGTAGGCAGACTAGAAAAATACAATGGGAAAAAAGGAAAGAAGAAGGAAAATGTTAAAGAAAAAATACAAGATTATTACCCAAATTGAAGGATGTGAATCTCCAAATGGACAAATATGTGGATCGGGAATACTGCTTGGGAATCAGAATTGCATTTGATTTCTCAGTAGCAACTCTGGAAGTTAAACATCGAGGACATTTTTAACCAACCTAGAAATTCATATCCCTTGAAACAATAAGAATCCTAGAGAAGAATAAAGACATTTGCATATGTAAATTCTCAACTACCAATGTATTTTTTCCTTAGGAAACTTCTTGAAAGGAAAATATGAAATCCTGGAAACAGGTGAACAGAATGTAGAAAAGATGCAAAGAAAAGTCCCAGGATGATAATTGTGCATGAGGCCTACCACAGTGCTATTCATTGTGTAGAAATAAAGGTCATATATAATTTGCAGAAAATTATTACAAGTAACAGACTGAAAGATTCTTTCTTTATTGGACAACAGAAACAAAATACAGAACTTAAAAAGAAAAGTTATTTTAAGAGAATTTCTTAAGAAGTTATATTAAAATAAATTTTAGAATATGGCTGAGGAAACATTTTTATATGAACACAATGCTAGGGTCACTCCCAGAGCTTTGGGACAGGCTGATGCAAATAAGGGGCCTTGAGGTTCAAGCTTGATCAGCATCAAGGTAAAGCACACCCCCCCTCATTGGCAGCTTTCTGAGAAAGTATCTTCAAGTAGCTTCTGGAACAATTCTATCTCATTGTGTTTATAATCACATCATCTCTGTCTTAAAATAAATACAGTCACTGCATTCATAATTTTATTGAACACTTAGTCTTTGCCAGGCCCTGTTCCAGGCATCTTACAAACATCATTATGAACACTTATTCTCACACTAACCCTGTTGATATGTACTATAGAAAGTGAGGATCAGAAGGTAAAACTATTTTCACAAAGTCATACAAGTAAGTTGTGGAGTTAGGATTTTCAGTCAAGTCCCTATGATTCCAAGCTCTAGCTCTTTGCACTGTACCCAAATCTCAAAATTCTTTCCATTTACCTGACTTATCCACTTTCCTCATCTGTCATTAAACTTTTCCAGATGCCTCTGACAATACCACTCTTTGTTTATGCCCTTGGTTGCTTCTGGCAGCAACTGTGTCTGCTATGAGCACAATCAATGTCTCCACTGCTCTCACAGCTGTTATTCTAGCCAGGTGGAAAGGAGACTTCCATTTCCTGCTGTAGTTTGTAGGAATTCTGTGTTTAGGATTGGGGTCTTCAGACTTTGTGATTGTGACATGCTTGGTGATTAGGAAGTTTTTGTGCAAAGACACAGAATGCCTGGTTGCTAGGTAATACCTGGCGACTGGGAAACTCCTGTGTAAAAGCACAGGATGCCTGGCTGCCATAGCATTGTCCTTCACGCGTTTACCCTGCTTCCCAGACCTGGGATGCCCTGCCTTCTCTCTCTGAGGTAATAAGAAAACTATGCAGACACTATCTGGTCTCCATAGTGATGCCCCTGGAGAATGGGGGCCCCATGTTTGTTCTAACCTGTACCTTATCTCAGTTAGCTAGCACTCAGGGTTAAAGAAATACTAATTAGAATATAGTCATGGTAACGGGAGGTATGTGTTCTTTGAGTTAATAAACTCCTAGGCAAGGAGGAGCAGACGCTTCATTTCTGTACTTCTTCTTCACCACTTCATTTCACTCTCTCTGCTCCATCCTGTCTGCTTGTACTATTTGTGTCTCCTCACAGGTATTCCTGCCAGGTGTTCCTTTACAGTAGTCACAAGGTTTTTTATTTTTATTTTTTTATTTGTTCTTTTTAGTTGTACATGAGAGTAGAAACAAGATTTTTTTTCAAACCTCTTGAATCTTTCAGGTTCCTTAATCTGTATATTCTAACCACTTATGCATTAACAATAGGGACATGTTCTGAAAAAAAATGTGTCATTAGGGGGTTTATCATTGTGTGAACATCACAGACTGTGCTTACACAAACCTAAATGATGTAAGCTGGGCACAGTGAGGCTGAAGCAGGAGGATCTCAAGTTTGAGATCAGCCTTAACAACTTAGCAAGGCTCTAAGCAACTTTGCCAGACCCTATCTCAAAATAAAAAATAAAAAGGGTTGGGGACTTAGTTCAGTGGTTAAGTGCCCCTGGGTTAAATCCCAGGTACAAAACAAAACTAGGTGATGTAGCCTCCTACACACTTTGGATGCATGATATATGGTACATAGATATATGTATATACATATTACACTGTATACATACAGTATAGCTTATTGCTCCTAGAGCAGTGAAGAACAAAACAATATGAAATTAAATTAAACACAAGAGAAAATGATGCAATCACACATGGTAAACATGAGATGTGTGAGGTTATTGGCAGCATCACACAACATACTATTTTACAGTAAACTTTTTTTAACAAGAATATGTACTCAAAGGGTTGGGGTTGTGACTCAGTGGTAGAGTGCTTGCCTGTCATGTGTGAGGCACTGGGTTCAATTTTTAGCACTACATAAAAATGAATAAATAAAATAAAGGTCCATCAACAACTAAAAAAAAGAATATGTGCTCAAATGATAGAAAGTATAGTGTAGTAAATACATAAACTACAAACAGTTTTGTTTTGTTTTGTTTTGTTACCAGGGATTGAACTCAGAGGCACTCAACCAGTGAGCCACATCCCAGCCCTATTTTGTATTTTATTTAGAGACAGGGTCTCACTGAGTTGCTTAGTACCTCGTCCTTGCTGAGGCTGGCTTTGAACTCACGATCCTCCTGTCTCAGCATCCAGAGCCACTGCGATTACAGGCATGAGCCACCGCACCCAGCAAAACACAGTATTTTATTATTATTATTATCAGATAGTATTACTATGCATAATTTTATGTGCTGTACTGCCTGGCAGCACAGTAGGTCTTACACCAGTATCACCACACACACGTGAGTAATGCAGTGTGCTACGTTATGATAGCTACAACATTGGTAGATAATAGGAATTTTTCAGCTCCACTATAATCTTATGAGAACACTGTTGTATATGCCATTCATGATTGAATGAAATACTGCTATGTGGCACATGACCGTATAGGGCATGCAGTACTGTATACTGATCATTGGATCAAAGCATATACCACCTCCTGAAATTTCATATATAGCAAGCTACCCTAAAAGGTTTTATCCTCTTTAAGATGCCTTAGCTGAGCCTTCAACAACCTAGTCTATTCTGTTAAGCATTCTATAAGCTCATGGCAACACAGGAAGAAAAGGCAAATCCCTTTCTAGAATAGATAACCATTCTCTGAAGAAGAATCACTGCTCCCTCCAAGATAGAAAGGATCCAAGTTATTGACCCAATACCAGGTGGTTGGCTGATCTCCCTGAGGAATGGTGCTGCATGGACAGCTGCTGGCATGTTGGAATCCTAGCCAAAGCAGATGCTATACCATCTTTAGAGAAGAGAAGTCTACCTACTGGGACAGCAATCCATTTCCACATGGTGCCAACATATTCTGCTGACTCGTCTGTGAATCAGGCCTGAATCTTTTCCTCCACTGTCATTTGACAGTAGTGAACACCCCAACATAATACAACATAGAGGAGTGGGTTGAAAGAAGGGTGATCATGTCTGAAACAAGTGACATCTGTCTGAGCCATCTGCTTCTACATTTTATTCTTCCCTGCTGGATCTGCTTGAGCCAGGTCCTCAGTGTACCATGATAAATTGCTGTTGCTCATGCCCAGCCTTACAATTGAGTGGGTCAGACAACACACAGTTTATTATGAGAAGCTCATGTTGCACAGTTACTTGGTGCCTGTGGAGGACACACCCTAGGTACCCCTAATGAGTCAAACCCTTACATAATTCCCTCCCCTTGAGGACAGGCAGTACCTGAGACTTGCTTCTAGGAATTGGAATAGGCAACAGGGATCAGATAGTCACTCCCATGATAAGAGATTCTGTTACATTATGTAAGACTCCATCTTAGCAAACAGGATTAAGTGCTTCTCTTGCTGACCCTTAAGAACTAAATTGTGATGCTGTAAAAGGACCTGTAAGAAGAACACAGGCCAAGAATTATGTGCCATCTCTAGGACCAAGAGAGGACCTTGGTCCGTGACCAGCAAAAAAACAGGGACCTTGGTCCTATTTTGTTTTACTTTGTTGATTTGTGCCAACAGCTATGTGAGCTAAAAAGAGGACCCAAGGCTGGATGCGGTGGCACATACCTATAATCCCATGGCTCAGGAGGCTGAGGCAGGAGGATTGAGAGTTCAAAGCCAGCCTCAGCAATGGTGAGGTGCCAAGCAACTCAGTGAGACCCTATCTCTAAATAACATACAAAATAGGGCTGAAGATGTGGCTCAGTAGTCGAGTGCCCCTGAGTTCAATCCCCAGTACTGCCTCCCAAAAAAACAGAGGACCCAAAGTTCCAGAAAGGAATGCACCTGGCCAACAAGTTGATTGCAATCTTGTGAGACCCTATACAGAGGACTCAGCTAAGCCAAGACCAGATTCCTGACCCATAGAAACTGTGAGATAAGAAATGTGTGTTGCCAGGTGCAGTGGCATGTGCCTGTAATCCCAGTGGTTTAGGAGGCTGAGGAAGGAGGATTATGAGTTCAAAGCCAGCTTCAGCAACATAGTGAGTCCCTAAGTAACTTTGCAAGACCCTGTCTCTAAATAAAATATAAAAAAGGGCTGGAGATGTGACTCAGTGGTTAATCACCTCTGGGTTCAATCTCTAGTGCCAAAAAAGAAATGTGTGTGGTTGTAAATTGCTAAATTTGTGATAATGCTGTAACTCAGTGATAATTAATTTAGAGCCTATTATCAGGCACTCAGTCTGTACCAGCAGACCTACATGGTATTCTTAAAAGAATGGTAGTCTGCCACCAAGGGTATATCCTTATTCCAGAACAGCAGAGATCTGTACTGTGACTTTCCTAGGGGTTTTCCAGAAATATAATCTATCATCATTGGCTCTGATAGATCATATGACCCAGGAAGCAGGTTTTTATTATGTGATCTAGACCTGCTATAGAGCCACCTCATACTCAGAGTCTCACTTGAAACCATAAGCTTCTCATTACACAAGAAATGAGTCAGAATGCAGAATGGGTCAGTATTCCCCCATCTGGCAATATTCTATTCCAAATCCCATAAAAATGACTAGCACTGTGCTATTTTGTGGTTGGAGATGCAAAGTACAGTATTTTGGCTGTTCTGCCCCAGACTACCAACCCTGTAGAAATTCACAATATGAATATATTTATCAATATGGTGAACTAGTGTAATATTTTGTGGAATTTCAAGATGTTCCTATATACAATAGTACAGAAATCAGGAGAGTTAAAATAGCCAAAGTAAGAAAGTTGAACATGCCCTTGCCATTTAAAAGTAAACTACCTTTGAAATTTTTTATCAATGTATACTTTACATATAAAAATATAGAGACTTCAGGAGCTGAGGTTGTGACTCAAGCGGTAGAGTGCTCACCTAGCACCTGTGAGGCACTGGGTTCAATCCTCAGCACCACATAAAAAAATAAATAAAGATATTGTATCCACCTAAAACTAAAAAATAAATATTAAAAAAAAAGAGAGAGACTTCAGTTTTGAAAATAGTATATACCCATGTGGCCACTATTCAAAGTAAAATATCAACATTTCATCAAAATATCAACGCCCCAGAAAATTCCTCATGTCCTTTTCAGTTAATCCCCTTATGCCTACTCAGAGGCAAGCACTTTCTGATTTCTTTCTCCATAGAATAGCATTGCCTGTTCTTGGAAATCATATAAATGTAATCATAAATTGTGTCTGGCTTCTTTCATGAAAATAATTGAAACGTTTTTGAGATTATGACCTGATTTTTATTCTCCCTGTTAATGAGCAGAAAGATTGATGGAGCAGGGTTTGTGTGGTCTCAATCCAAGCTATACTGACTGGAAGGCAATGAGGACAATGAAATGAAACTTGAGAAACCATTCCATTTCAAAGGACACCTAATTTAGGTGAAATCATTACGGGATCTCCATGAAAAAGAAAGCTATTCTCCTCTGGCAAGGGAAGGGGGATATTTCTGCCAATAAGAAATGTTTAGGGAAATTGGGGAGTTTATAATACTTGGATATGTCCACCCAAATGACATCGTACATCTCCATGTTCAACTATTTCTGTCTGATTTTGACATGATGAACCTGGCAACACTGTAGATTGTGCATTCAGTCCTCTTGTAAGCTCTGCCACTCTTCTCCTCAGACCTGAGTTTGAGTTTTAATGTGATGTACCCTGCAGCTGCAGGAGATAAAGATCTCCTCCAAACTACAGAGAGGCAAAATTTCTACTCCAGTCAAAATGTGCATGTATAACTACACAACGGGTGTGATTCTATGTCATGTACAACCAGAAGAATGAGAAATTATACTCCATATTTGATTGATGTGTCAAATGTATAACTAATTACAACAAATAAGAAAATTAGCACAAAAAATAACTCTCAAGACAAATTAAAAGTTACTTTAGAATAATCAAAATAAAAATAATTTTTTTAAATACAGAAACTAAGCGGCTGGGGATTTAGCTCAGTTGGTAGAGTGCTTACCTTGCATGCACAAAGCCCTGGGTTCAATCCCCAGCACCACAAAAAAAAATGCAACCACTATAATCTAAATCCTTATGAATAACATTATAGACCAATTAGCTATAAAAGCCACTTGACCTCCCCATATCTTGCCAGATGACATATATATGTCATACCAATGAAGTAGTATGTCCCACAGGTGAAAGCTGAAGTAATTGCAATGCTACTAGATGCCAGAGGTTATTATCATACCATTTATCATCAGCAATATGGTCCTTATTGCTTTTAGACAGGTGAACAATCCAACACCAAAACCCATCCTGATAGCGTGTTTGCTAGAACTGCTTCTACTATCAAGTGGTCTTACTTAGCTTGGGTCCCCTAGACAACAGACCATAAGGAAACAATTCAAGTACTAACTGGCTGGGTGTTATACACCCAAGGAAGCAAGGATAAGGAAAAAGGGTAAGACAAGGAAAGAAGTAAACCAATGTGATGCAATGCATTATCTCACAGGCCATTACATAATAAAAGTGCAAGAAACCTGCCAGGAATGATTTCTTGGCCCATAGAATTTTTCTAGAAAAAAAAAGAAAAAGAAAACACACATATTTAGAGTAATATATGAAGAGAGAAAGTAGGAGAAATTTATCTGCCTGGCTCCTTCATGCTTCTCGATTTCCACTAGTCAAGGGCTATGTCCCAAGGAACTAACTCCTCTTTTTACTTCCAGATTGCATCATTTGACAACTTCTCCCCAATCTCACAACTATGGTATGGCATTTTACTCAAGTGTGGAAGTCGAGTGATAACTTGGCACACAGAGACTCAGTGTGCATCATTCAAGTGCAGGACTTCAACTTGGACTATCATGTAGCTCTGGGAGCTCAAAAGGAATGCTAAAAACATGGAATGGCAGTGGCACAATTTGGAAAGTAGGATAGCATCTTGGAAAAGAATCTAAGAAGACACACAGTACAGAAGGATAGCAATGGACTAGGGTAGAAACTGTGTAGATGGTGAAAAGAGGACAGATTTAGGGCATATTTTGAAGGTTGAGCCAACAGAATCTTTTAACCAACTAGATGTGAGGGGTCAGGGAAAGGAAGGATTCATGGATAATTTCTACATTTTATTATATGAGTAACTGGATAGACCTAATATATAACATTTCTGAGATGTGGGATTTAGAGGGGGAAATAGACTTAGCAGGAAAGGAATCAATATTTATTTAAATACTGTCCAAATGTTTGATCAAAAACATTTTATGTTAGTAGTTTTTGTTTTTTCTAAACTGAAGTATTGAACATAATAAACACATTCCATAATAATAACATCATTCCATAATTTAGTCAAAGGCCAGTTCAACACATGGATAGGACCAGTTACCATTTACATGGTTAAGTTGGCAATGCATGGAATAGCCTGCCTCAAAAAATCTCCCTCCACCTATTGGCCATATGTGTATCATCTGTATTCTGATTATCCATTGCTATCCAACCATCTCAAACCCAGTAGCTTAAAATAGCAGCCATTTATGTTGGTTGCTGATTTACAACAAGGACAAGGTTTAGCTGATCTTTGCTTCATGTGGCTCCAGGTAGGGTAGCTTAACTGGAAACCAGGGGTTAACTGGCAAGGCAGTCTTGGTTGCTTTGAGGTCAGCTAGGACTAAAGGGTAGGAGCCTCAGTTTCCCTCCACAGGGGCCTCTCTTTGGGTTGTTTGACCTTCTTCACAGCATATGACTTGGTTTCAAAAGCAAACACCCCCAGAGAAAAAAAAATTAAAATCTTTCAGTTTCTTGAGGCACAAACCCCAAAACTGGCATATCCCACCACATTCTCCAATTCAGGCTCTCACAGGAACCAGGGGAGAGGACTGTATGGGAAGAGCTAAAAAATGAAGGGATCGAGTTTTAAAATAGTATAGCAAAGAACTGGTATCCTGGTACTAGTTAATGGTGCCTTTGGTCTCATGTGAGGGGCATTTAAACTACTAATTGTCTGTTTAAATATTTGTCAGATGAGCACTTGATATTCATCTGGTCCCTGAAATAGTAGAAGCCAGTATAGAGATAATAATATAACTGCCACTTTTTTGACATCTACCCTGTACCAGACATTATTTTGAGTGCAATGCATGCAGCAGCTCATTGAATCTTCCCTAAAATCCCATAAAGTAACTTAATATTTTACAGATGAAGAAATTGAGGCCCAAAAGGGTTAAATGATTTACCTGAAATTATACAACCAAGAAATGCTTGAGCTTGGATTTCAACCCAGATTTAATACTCCAAACCATGATGCCATATTGGAAAGGATAGAGAGGTGAGCTTATCAGAGACAGCCTGCCAGTCTAAAGCCCTCAGCAGGGCTGAAGGGTTCATCAAGATTTTATTGTTAGCAAATTTATAGAAAGACACATGTTAAAAAATGAGAATAGAGAAGGTTCCTAGTCTGGGAAAGCATGAAAGGAAACAAATATTCACTGCCAAGCATGTTTTATTTTCAGGTATTACATTAAGTGATTTATGTGCATTAATTTCCTATAATTCTCTGAACAATCATGTGGCAATTATTGTTATTACTATCATTTTACAGTTGAGGAAACTGAGACTTAGAAATATTAAGTAACGGGGCTGGGGTTGTGGCTCAGTGGCAGACTGCTCACCTAGCACATGTGAGGCCCTGGGTTCGATCCTTAGCACCACATAAAAATAAATAAATAAAATAAGATTATAATGTGTCCAACTAAAAAAAATAAATATTTAAGAGAAAAAGAAATATTAAGTAACATGCAAGATCACACAGGTGTTAAGTAGCCATGCTGGGATTCTAGTTCAAATCCAACTCCAAAACCTTACTTTGAATCCCTATATGTGAAACCTTGAGATGCTGTATATAGGAGGATAGGCCCAGGGTTGGGCTGCTGTGTAGAACCCTGGGAAAAACATTGCTGGAAAAGTCGGGAGAAAATGAAGAATACTCCAAGACCATCTAGTCCATCATATTGTGGTTTTTTAATTTGTTTTATTATGTTCTTTTCAGTTTTTTGGCAGAGCTGGGGATCAACATCATATGGCTCTTAACCAGGCATCACCTCCAGCTAGTTGCCTCCTTTTAGAGTGTCTCCCTTTGGGTCTACTTGCTTTTATCGAAGATCTCATTAATAGCCAAGAATATTGACTCTATGAGGCACACTATAGCTGAGCAAATCTGTCTCTAATTATTCTCCTCTTTATTCCCAGTTAATTAATAGCTAACTATTGAAGAGAGATTAAAATAATTGACTTCCTGATGACACTGAACAATTAAGGTCTTAGCTCTCTTCACAACTCTAATCACTGCCTAAGTGGAGATTAATAGAAATGGATCCTGGACGAAGAGCATGAGAAGAAGATTAACATTTAACAGGGATGAGAG
>NW_026000283.1:9464513-9482828 GCF_001458135.2 Marmota marmota marmota
ATGGCAATATGTAAATCAATGGATGTGTAACTGATGTGATTCTGCAATCTGTGTATGGGGTGAAGGTGGGAGTTCATAACCCACTTGAATCAAAGTGTGGAATATGATATGTCAAGAAATTTGTAATGTTTTGAACAACCAACAATAAAAAAATTAAAAAAAAAAAAATGGATCCCTTCTCCATCTAATTCCCATTTTGCAACCAACTACCCATTGCAGGCTTCTGACCCTTCCAAGATGCTTTCCTGGAAGCAAGTTTAAATCTTGACCCAGTCAAGCAAACATTTCCAACCAATTGACTCATCGTTAATCACAAAATAGTTACCTGTCCAGAAAGGGAAGGGGTGGCAGAAGAGGGCCTATATTTTAGGATGCCAGTTGGACTACTTAAATGAATTTTAGAAGTATGCCCAGAGAGATGAGGTTCAATACTACCTAGCTTCCACCTCTGCAGGTTTCTAAGTATTAATAGCCTGGTCTCTTGGCCATCAGCTCCAGTCTGACTTTATTTTGAGAGAGCACAAAATCTCTAGTCCAGACAGTTATAAAGACCTAAGACAAGAAACCCATTATTTGGGGACCATTAATGGAGTCCTAACCTAGGTTTCCAGACTGGTATCTCAGTGTTTAATTTGCTTTTCATCCCACTAATACCTTGGAATACACACATCCAAGTTGGACCTCAATATGCTTCTACTCAGACGCTTTCATCAAAAATAGCTCTCATCAACTAGGAAAAGAAAGAAATTAAAGGGATATAGATAGGAAAAGAAGAGCTCAAACTATCTCTGTTTGCTTATGACATTATTCTATATTTAGGAGACCCCAAAAACTCCACCAGAAAACTACTAGAACTCATAAATGAATTCATCAAAGTACCAGAATACAAAATTAACACCTAGAAATCAGTTGTGTTCCTATATTCCAATGACAAATCAGCTGGAAGGCAAATTAGGAAAACCATCCCATTCACAAAAAAAAAAAATATATATATATATCAGGAATAAATCTAACAAAAGAAGTGAAGGAACTCTGTAATTAAAACTGCAGAACACCAAAATAAACAGAGGAAGACCTTGGAAGATGGAAAGACCACCCATGTTCTCGGATGGGCAGAATTGTCAAAATGGCCACACTATCCAAAGCACTATATAGATTCAATGCAATTCCCTTCAAAATTCCATCAATGTTTTTCATAGAAATAGAAAAAGCAGTCATGAAATTCCTTTAGAAAAATAAGAAGTCAAGAATAGACAAAGCAATTCTTAGTAGAAAAGTAAAGCAGGAGGCATCACAACACCCAGACCTTAATTATACAACAGAGCTATAGTAACAAAAACAGCATGGTATTGGCACCAAAACAGATATGAAGACCAATGGAGCAAAATAGAAGACACAGAGACAAACCTACAAAAATACAATTATCTCATACTAGATAAAGGTGCAAAAACATACATTGGAGAAAAGATGGCCTAGTAGAATGAAATGTAACACCTGTATCTCACCATACACAAAACCCAACTCAAAGTGGATCAAAGACCTAGGCATTAGACCAGAAACCCTATACCTACTAGAAGGAAATGTAGTCCCAACACTCCAACATATGGTCTAAGGAACTGACTTCCTTAACAAGACACCACCTAAAGGGCAAGAAGTAAAATCAATGATCAATGAATGGAATGGCATCAAACTATAAAGCTTCTTCACAGCAAATAAATAATCAATAGTGTAAAGAGAGAACCTAGAGAATGAGATAAAATCTTTGAAACCTACACCTCAGACAGAACATTAATTTCCAGGATATATAAAGAAATAAAAAAACTTAGCACCCCAAAATAAATAAATAAATAACCCAATCAATAAATGGGCAAAGGAACTGAACAGACACTTCTCAGAAGAAGAAATTCAGATGGTCAACAAATACATGAAAAAAAAAATGTTCAATGTCTCTAGCAATTAGGGAAATGCAAATTAAAACTACAGTGAGATTTCATGTCACTAGAGTCAGATTGGCAATTATCAAGAATACAAGTAACAATAAATATTGGCAAGGATGTAGGGAAGAAGGTACAGTCATACATTGCTGGTGGGACTGCAAATTGGTACAACCACCATGGAAAGCAGTATGGAAATTCCTCAGAAAACTTGTAATGGAACCATCATTTGACCCAGTTACCCCACTCCTCAGTATATATCCAAAGGACTTAAAATTAACATAGTATAGTGACACCACCACATCAATGTTTAAAAGCAGCTCAATTCACAATAACTATATCCAATGGAATATTAGCCAGAAAGAAAAATGAAATTATGGCATTTGCAGGTAAATGGAAGGAACTTGGAGACTATCATGCTAAGTGAAATATGCCAATCCCGAAAAAACAAACACCAAATGTTCTCTCTAATATATGGATGCTAACTCACAATAAGTGGCAGTGGGGAGAAAAGAATACAAGTTCACGGGATTAGATAAAGAGGAATAAAGGGAAAAGAGGGTACATTGGAATAGGAAAGACAGTAGAATGAATTGGACAAAACTTTCCCATGTTCATATATGAATACACCACAGAGAATCTCCATATCACTTCCATCCACAAGACTGGGATCCTAATTAGAATAAAATATACTGCATGTTTGTATAAATATGTCAAAATATACTCCACTGTCATATATAACTAAAAAGAATAAATTTTGGGCTAGGGCTGTGGCTCAGTGGTGGAGCACTTGCCTCTCACGTGTGAGGCCCTGGATTCGATCCTCAGCACTACATAAAGATAAATAAACAAAATAAAGATATTTTTAAGAAGAATAAATTTTAAAAAAGAAAACCCTCTTCTTACAATCCTCTTGGGATCTTGACTTAAACACCCTTGGTCCTCTTTCATGTGCTTCCTCTCAAAGATACTGAGGGAAATGGAACTGCCCAAGTATCTCAGTGTGCATGTGTGTTTCACAGGTTGAATATAACTGAGTATGGATTTCCCAGGGACATGGAAATGTGTAACAGGGAACAAATGTCACTGAATCAAACTTTAAAAATGGTAACAGAGAAGCCCAATAAGCAGAAGTAAAGTATTATTGGGTTAATGTCATGATGCTTTGATAATTGGGGTTATTCTGGAGAAATAAGGAAGAAAAGTATATCTAAGAGATCAGCCTGGGTTGCATCTCTGCTGTTTTAGAAGCCCTTTCCCCTCTTATGCATTAGATGTGTCAAAATAAAGTTGGATCAGATTTTAAAGTTGTAGAACCTCATTATGCATACAAAAGAACAGTGGATACCAGGCATGGTGGTGCATGCCTGTAATCCCAGCAGTTCCGAAGGCTGAGGCAGGAAAATTCCAAGTTCAAAGCTAGCCTCAGCAACTTAGCAAGGTTCTAAGCAACTTAGCGAGACCCTCAAAACGAAAAATGTAAACAGCTGGGGATGTGTCTCAGTGGTAAAGCACTTCTGAGTTCAATCCCTGTTACCAAAAATAAAAAATAAAATAAAATAAAGAATTGTGGAAGAACTGGGAAACCTCAAACTCAAAGAGCTAGGAAATCCCATTCACTATATTTTTTACAGTTCTGGCTGCTAGGAATTCCAAGATCAAGGCACATGTAGATTCAGTGTCTAGTGAAGGCCCATTCTTCATAGACATTGCTGTCAGGGGTCCTCACATGGCAAAAGAGTGGAGGAACAAAAAGGGGCCTATGCTACTTCCCTCCAGTCCTTTTATAAGGTACTACAGATGGTCCCCAATTTATAAATTTTTCTTTTGCTTAACAATGGTGGGAAAGCAATGTTCATTCAATAGAAACTGTGTTTCAAATTTTAAATTTTGTTTTTCCAGACTAGCAATATGAAGTCTGATATACTCCTGATGATGGCCAGTGGCACCAAGCCACAGATCCCAGTCAGCTAGTTTATTAAGAAGATAAACATCTGTTCTTCTATAGTGTGTTTTATTGCTAAGTTATGTTGTTCCCATTCAGAAGTCAAGGAGTACCTGTAATCCATTCATGAGGATAGAGTCCTCAAGACTTGATCAATTCCCAAACGGCCATGTCTCTTAATACCAACACTATGGGGATTAAACTTTAATACATGACTCTTAGGAGAAATTCAGACTACAACCTGAAGGTTCAGAACCTTCATCAGATTGTCAAAAAATATCACCATCACTGCCTGGAACAAAAGCAAGGCACACATTGATTCAATCTTTAGTGATATTTTACTTTTTACCTCAACCTAGTAAGTGACATCACTGTTTCTGGATGTTAAAACTAGTTGGCCTCACTTTTGTTTCTTTTGGGTTTTTTTTGGGGGGGGCACTTACTCTTGAAATCTTATATGTCTTCTTGTTCATTTCTCTGACAATAAGACATTGCACTGTGTGCTCATGGTTATATCTCAAGTTCTAAGCCATTTGCAGCTACTGATATTCTCACATCTATTCACCCTGATGTCTATCTCCATCTCATTCTATTTTGGTTGTCCCACTTCCAGGTTCCTACTATTAGGCCTTCAAAGTGTAATGTATTTATGAAGACCCCTGCTTAAAACCTCAGATCTTTATCCCTAATCAATCATGGCCTTAGCTCCTCACTTAGCCCTTGACAACTGAGGAGCACAGAATGATGAAGAAAATAGTCTGGTTGGGAAAAAAAATGATCCAAGTAGGGGATGAAGTGATGATAGTCAAAGGGCACAAAACCTCAGTTAGACAGTAAGACTAAGTTTTGTTTTGTTTTGGCAATGCCCTTAGCCCTTAGCCTCACACATGCCAAGAAAGTGTTCCACTACTGAGTTTATACCCCCAGTACTGATGGTTTTGATTGGGTTATTTTAAGATTCTACTGCACTGCACCATGCTAATAGCTAAAAATAGTGTATTGGATATTTTAAAATTGCTCACACTGCCCTCAGCAGTGAGAATTAAATGGAAGAGGTGATTAAAGAGGATCTATAGAGGAAAACATTTGGTATTGTGGTTAAATCTCTGATAGAAGGCAGAAATTGTGTCTTATACTTCTATACTACAGCATCTAGCAGAGAGCTTTGCATATGAGAGAAATACGCACTTTTCTTGTTACTACAACCATGCATTGCTAGGAATGGAGATGCATTCTGAGGAATGTGTAGTTAGGCAATTTTTGTCACTGTGCAAACATCAGAGTGAACTTATGCAAACTGAAATGGTATAACGACCTGGTATAGTCTAATGCTCCTAGGCTACAAACCTGTACAGCAGGTTACTATACTGAATACTGTAGGGAATTGTAACACAATGGTATTTGTATATATAAACATAGAAAGGGTACAAAAATACACAGTTTTAAAAGTCAAAAAAATGGTACATGTGTATATAGGCACGTACCATGAATGGAGCTTGCAGGATTGGAGGTTATTCTAGTGAGTGAGTGAGTGAGTGAGTAGTGAGTTGAAGAGGGGAGGGGTTCTACGACCTTGCTGTACACGTCGGTTACAACAAATTATTCTTTTTTAATGTAAAAGAAATGGTCTTTATTTTGGGATCACATGTTTATACTATTTGTTGTTTCTAGATTCATTTTATTCAATATTTAAAATTTTTATGAAATGTGCAGAGTGCTGTAGCACATGCCTGTCCTCACAGCAACTCGGGAGTCTGAAGCAGGAGAATAGTAAGTTTGAAAAGAGAACCTATCTCAAAATTTAAGAAAAAACACACACACACAAATGTTTAATAGGCTGGGGCATGCAGTTCAGTGGTAGAACACCCCTGAGTTTAATCCCCAGTACTAAAAAATCTTATGAAATAGGTTACAATAAATTGTTAAAATATATTTTTCTTTCTTTAAAAATAACTATAGCTACTGAAATGTTTTTTTGACTTTATAGACTTGACTTTTTTAAACTTTTGACCCTTTTGTAGTAAGACTTAGCTTAAAACACAAATATATTATACAGATATACAAAAATA
Source organism: Marmota marmota marmota (assembly GCF_001458135.2). Taxonomy (NCBI): domain Eukaryota; kingdom Metazoa; phylum Chordata; class Mammalia; order Rodentia; family Sciuridae; genus Marmota; species Marmota marmota. The sequence goes on from NW_026000283.1 coordinate 9,470,462, forward strand.
TTCTTTCTCTCCTTATAAGGATTTTTTATGTCTAATTTTTTTTTTGCCTTTTAAATTTTCTGTTTAAAACTATGACATGAACACACACATTAGCGTAGGCCTATGCAGGGTCAAGACCACCAATATCACTGACCTCCCCCTCCATATCTAGGGCAATAACACGCATAGATAGAGCTGTCATCTCCTATGATAACAATGCCTTCTGGAATACTCCTGAAGGATGATACAATTAACTTTTTTTTCTGTAAGTAGAAGGAATACATTCTAAAATACTGATTAAAAGTATAGTATGATAGCCAGGCACAGTGGCGCACGCCTGTAATCCCAGCAGCTCGGGAGACTGAGGCAGGAGGATTGTGAGTTCAAAGCCAGACTCAGCAACTAGTGAGATGCTAAGCAGCTCAGCAAGATCATCTCTAAATAAAATATAAAAGGGCTGGGGATGTGGCTCAGTAGTTGAGTGCCCCTGGGTTCAATCTCCAGTACCAAAAATAAAAAGTGCAAAAGTATAGTATGGTAAATACACAAACCAGTAATAATCACTATTATCATTTTCAAGTATTATGTAGTATAATAATTGCATATGCTGTACTTTTATATGACTGGTAGTATCACCGTGAATACTTAACACACTGTGCTATGACATTACCACAACTAGGATGTCACTAGGCCATAGGAATTTTTCAGCTTCACTATAATCTCTGGGACTATCATTGTTTATACATGGTCTGCATTGACTAAAATGTTCTTATGTGACTATATTATAGTTCTAACCCATGGGTTTAATAAACTTAAATTTTCTGTTCAACTTTAAAACCACATTAGTTTACCTAGTATCTTTGTGTAATTGGCACAATTAGCAAAACAGTGCCTCTGCTCTTCCATTAGCTCACTGTCCACATTGTAACTAAAGAAACTGGGAGCTGTTTGAACAGTTTTTTAAATATCCACTTGCAAAAACAGAGGGTGTGTTTTGGTGAAAGCTTTGGAGATGTTTTGCTTGAAGGAAAAGAGAAAGGAGAATAGAAGGAAGGAAACTAAAGAAGGAATATTCTATCATAAGATATTTCAGTTTATTACTCAGTCCCCCACCATTATTCTACCCCAAGAGCTTTCAAGGATATACTTGAGCCAATAGCTATACAGATTACAGTGCAATGGTTAAATGAAAAAACACTCAACATCAACAGTTAACAAATCCATATCAAGAGAAATATAACTGAGGTAAGAAATTCCTAAGCACAATGAGGGGAAATTTTGCTTGGTTAATCAGGGTTTATAGGGCCTGTGACTTTAAAATCTTCATGTCTGAGCAGAATACAACAGACACTAGTATGGCAATATGTAAATCAGTGGATGTGTAACCGATGTGATTCTGCAATCTGTATACGGGGTAAAAATGGGAGTTCATAACCCACTTGAATCAAAATATGAAATATGATATGTCAAGAACTATGTAATGTTTTGAACAACCAACAATAAAAATTTAAAAAAAATCTTCATGTCTGGGTCTTTTAATTGATGCTAAGTCATTTACAACAAGTTGAATAATTCAGGTTGTTCTCCCAAGATTTGGCAGTTGTTTCACATTTCTGGTTGCATCTTTTTTTTATTAGTGTATTATAGTTATAATGAGATTCATTTTAACATATTCATAAACTCATGTAACAGTTTTCTCCATTTCAATCCCCAGTACATCTTTCCCTCTTCTACTCTCTCCTCCTGATCCCTTTCCTCTACTCCTTTGGTTTTCCTGCCATTTATTTATTTTTAATTATTGCATTATAAGTATATGTAAAATTTGAATGCATTGTGATATATTCATACATGCACATAGCATAATTTGGTCAACTTCATTCCCCAGTTCTTATCTTTCCCACTCCCCTCCTTCTTCCTTGGTTCTCCCACTTCTGCTCTACTGATCTCCCTTCTATTTTGGCAAGATCCCTGTTTTTTATTTCTTTTTCCTTTTTCGCCTTTTTCCTTTTCTAACTTCTTAAAATTAGCCAACATGCTTCTAAGGCTTTTCATAACCCCTTTTTGGCAGAGGCACTCCCTAATGAAAGCAGAACAGGAATGATTTCCTAAAGAACACAAATAACCTTCAGACCATCAGTCATGCCAAGAGGCTCAACATAAACATAACCCCAGTTCAGGTAGGGCTTGACTGGACTGGCATCCCCTTTAAAGGAAACATCTATCCCCAAGGGTGCTGCTTTATTAGAAACAACAAAACCAGCCTATTAGTCTGTGCTTCTGCTTTCTCAAAATTGGGATGATACCAGAACCTACTTCACATGGTCAAGATTTAATGAATTCATACACGTAAAATGCTTAGTACAGTACCTGACAAAAATAAGTGCTCAGTAAGTTTTTACTTTTTTCTCATTATTATTGGTAGTGTTAATTAATACAGTCTCAAAATCCAGCAATCTATATATACCCATATAGTGGTTAGCAGAAGGAAGATTTTCTTATAGGAGCATACAGTTTCCCTCATTCAAATCTATATCTTTCTGACCCAGCAATCCTGTATGCAGGTATTTCCCAAAAGATTTAAAATCAGTTTGTTGAAGAGACATCTGCACTTCCATGTTCATTGCAACATCACTCGGAATAGCCAAATTATGGAATCTACCCAAGTATCCCCAAACAGATGAATGAATAAAGAAAGTATGGTGCCAGGCATGGTGACACATGATTGTAACCCCAGCAACTTAGGAGGCTGAGGCAGGAGGATCACAAACTCAAGGCCAAACCTAGCAACTTAGCATGACCCTATAATAATATTTAAAAANTGGCAGAAACTGCAGCGCTGTAACCCTGCGTCTCTATCCCAGCGCGCGCTGCAGACTCTAGCCGCGGGGCGATTTGCTGAATAAGCCGTGTTACCCTCCGTGCGACAAACCTCTCGCGTTTGAGTCCCCGTAGCCGATCCTCATGCGATGGAAATCCTTCCTCCAGGTTCCGGAGCACCCCACTATTGCTGGAAATTCCTAACAAGATATCCTTTAGCCGTCCTGACTTGTCATACTCCCACACAGTGAAGCAGCACACGGGGGTAATGCACTCCCCTCGCCGCCATCTTCGATTTTATAATCTTCCTGCCTCAGCCTCCCAAGTAGCTGGGATGACAGGCATGCAACACTGTGCTGGGTTGCTGTCAACTTCTTTGTCATGGTATAATGAGGATGACCTTTAGTCCAAATTCCAATAGAATCTTCATTTCCATCTGAAACATCATCAACATGGCCTTTATTGTCCAATTTTGCATCAGTGTTCTGGTAACTACCTCTTATTCAATCTCCAAGATATTTTAGCTTTTTTAGTCTCCTCATCTTCTGAATCCTCAGTAGAATCACCATAACACTCCACTTAAGATTATTCTAGGCTTTTTTTTAAGTCTGTTCTTCCAAACTCTTCCAACCTGTGCCAGTTACAAAATTCCAAAGTCATATCCATATTTTCAGGTATAGTAATTGCAATGATCCAAAACCTTGGTACCAATTTTATGTATCAATCAGTTTTTTGTTGCTATAAAAATACCCAAATGCTATAATTTGAATCTAGAGGCTACCAAAAGCACGTTTTTTTAAATACGCTTATTTTATTTATTTATATGTGGTACTGAGGATCGAACCCAGGGCCTCACATGTGCTAGGCTCAGCTCTACTGCTGAGCCACAAGCCCAGCCCACAAAAAGCACGTTTTAAAGGTTGGTCCCCAGCACATGGCTAATGGAGCCTTTAGTAGATGGAGCCCAGTAGGAGGCTTTAGGTCATTGGAGGAATTTGCCTCAAAGAAGGAAATTTCCCTCAAAGAGGACCCTGTTCTCTTCTTTCATTCCTGGAAATGAGGTGAATTGGCTTTCTCAGCCACACACACTCCCACCATGATGTAGTGTCTCATTACAGGCCCTAAAACAATGGGATGACTGACCATAGACGTAAATCTCTGAAATTATGAGGCAAAATAAACTTTTGCTTTTTATGCTGATTATCTCAGGTATTTTATCACAGTAATGGAAAGTTGATTAACACACTGAGGTAAGGCACTTTTACAAAGAGGACTGGGCATCATACTGCAGTGATATATGCACACCATACCCATGTTTATAGCAGCACAATTAATTCATAATAGTCAAACTATGGAACCAGCCTAGGTGTCCATCAACAGATGGATGGATAAATAATGGTGTATATATAACAATGGAGTTTTATTCAGCCATAAAAACAATAAAATTTTGTCATTTGCAGGAAAATGGATGGAACTAGAGACCATCAGGTTAAGCAAAATAAGTCAAATTCAGAAGGTCATATGTTTTCTTTAATATGTGGAAGCCAGAGAGAAAAAGGAAAAGAAATATGGGGGGAAGATCTCATGAAAATCAAAGGGAGATCAGCAGAAGAAAGTTGGGAGGCAAGGAGGCAGGGAGAAAATACTAGGGAATGATACTGGTCAAATTATATTTTGTTATACCACATTTTTATTGGTGAATTAAAGTTATACATATTGATGAGATTTGTTGTTACATATTCATACATGCACACAATAATATAATTTAGCCAATATCACTCCCCAGCATTTCCCACCTCCCTCCCCTTGGTCATTTTCCTCTACAGATCTGCCCTTGATTTTCATGAGATCCACCCTTTCTTTTCCTTTTTCCCTCCCTAGTTTCCATATATGAGAGAAAACATACAACCTTTGACCTTCTGAGCTTCTGAGCTTGAGTTATCACTTAACATGATGGTCTCTAGTTCTATCTATTTTCCTGCAAATTACATGATTTCATTTTTATTTATGGCTGAATAAAATCCCATTGTGTATATAGTCCACATATTCTTTATCTAGTTCATCTGTTAATGGATACCTATGTTGTTTCCATAGTTTGTCTATTGTGAGCTGCTATAAACATGGGTATCATGTATCACTGTAGTAAGATGACTTTAATTCTTTAGGATAAAAAACAAGGAGTGATATGGCTGGGTCATATCGTGGTTCCATGCCTAGTCTTTACAGGAAAGTCCACACTGATTTCCACAGTGGTTGTAATAATTTACAGTCCCACCAACAGTGTAAAAATGTTCCTTTTCATCCACATCCTCTCAAGCATTTATAGTTATTTGTATTCTTGATGACTGCCATTCTGACTGGTGTGAGATGAAATTGTAAAGGTCAGGCGAACGTTGGAGGAAAAGACCACCAAGAGACTGTCTCATGCAACAGCAAAGGGTTTATTGGGGGTCCAGCATGCTGGGGCTCCAAGCCTACTTCGAAGAGTTAAAGAGCAAAGAGCCCCGAGAACAGCTTGAGCATTCTTTGAAAAGGGCAGGGACTTCACATACAGCATAACAAATCACCTCACGCCACGGGAAAATCAAACAACAACTCTAAAACATGATTAGCACATTCACTGGCGGGAACAAGTTAGGTAGGGGTGATTGGTCAGTACAAAAGGGGTATTCGTTTGAACTGATTGGTTTAAGCCAAGAGGGGTGTATGTGCTGAACTACATGGTTTCCCAACAGGTTATCAACTACCATAAACTACTGGGAGGGTTATCTGGCATCCCAGGTATTTCCCTGTCTCATGCTGATTGGTGGCTGCTAGGGGGCTGCTATGGATCCCCACCTAGCCTGACTGAGTCAGGGACACCTGGCGCAGCAGATCTCTCCTGTAGATAAACAACTTAGCAGGGTGGGAATGTGCCTAGGAGTGCTCTGTGGGTTTTTCCAAGGACAAAGGCCATGTCCCTTCCTTGGACAGCTTTGCTCTGATATAGAGGCTGGTTTTTCAAAATCTCAGTGCAGTTTTGATTTGCATTTCCCTAATTGCTAATAATTCTGGTCATTTTTTCATGTATTGTTAGCCATTTGAATTTCTTCTTTTGAGAGGTATCTGTTTATTTAATTTACCCATCTATTAACTGGGTTATTTGGGGGTTTTGTGGTAAGTTTTTCAAGTTTTTTATACATTCAAGATATTAACCCTCTGTATTTATCAGAAGAGTATCTAGCAGAGATTTTCTCCCATTCTGTGTATTCTTTCTTCACATTCCTAATTGTTTCCTTTGTGGTGCAGAAGCTTTTTAATTTGCTGCCATCCCATTTGTTAATGCTTGGCATTATTTCCTGAGCTTTAGGGATCCTATTGAAAAAGTTGTTGCCTGTGCCTAAAAGTCAGAGTGTTGACCATACATTTTCTTCTAGGAGTTGCATAGTTTCTGACCTAATCCTGATGTCTTTGAGCCATTTTGAGTTGATTTTTGTGTAAGGTGAGAGATAAGGGTCTAGTTTTATTCTTCTATGTTTGGGTAACCAGTTGTCCTAGCATCATTTGTTTTAAAAGCTATCTTTTCTCCAGTATATGTTTTGGCACGTTTGTCAAGGGTCAGATGACTGTAGATGGATGGATTTGTCTCTATTTCTTCTATTCTGTACTATTGGTCTATGTGTCTGTTTTTTTGCCAGTACCATGCAGTTTTTGTTACCATAGCTCTGTAGTATAATTTGAAGTTGTGATGCCTCCAGTTTTGCTTTCCTGGCTAAAAATTGCTTTGGCTATTCTGGATCTTTTATTCTTCCAAATGAATTTTAGGACTTTTTTTCCCCTAGTTCTGTGAAGAATGTCATAGTCATTTTGATGCCTCCAGTATCTGGATATCCATCTCATTCTGAAGATTTGGAAATTTTTCTGTTATTTCCCTGAAGAGTTTATCCAATCCATTAGGCCACATTTCACAGCCATTCTTGATTCCAGTAATTGTTAAATTTGGTCTCTTCATGTTGTCCCAGAGTTCTTTTATATTCTAGTTATGGTTACTTTTTTTTTTCCTTAACGCTGCCTGAATGTTTAAGCCTGGCCACTTCGTCTTCCAGCTATGTGATTCTGACTTCAGCATGGTCTACTCCACTAGAGAGACTTTCAACTGAACATTTTATTTGATTTATTGTGTCTTTCACTTTGAAGGTTTCTATTTGGTTCTTTTTCAATATTTCTACCCCCTTATTGAATTTCTCATTCATATTTTGTACTGACTTCCTTGATTCATTCAGTTCTTTTTCTGTGTTCTCTTGGAATTGATTGATCATTTTCACAATTATTCTTTTGAATTCCTTATCTGATATTTCATCCACTTCAATATTTTGGGGGTCATTGGCTGGTGAGCTATGAACCTTAGGAAGTATTGTGTTAGCTTGTTTCTTCACATTTCTTGTGTTCCTGAGTTGAGTTGTATGCATCTGTTAGAAGGGATTTCTCTTCCACTCTTATGTGTAGGCATTTTTAGGGCACAGTCTTCACTTACCAAAATGTCCTAGAGTGATCTAGATTGAGACCCCCTTGTAGGTGTGATATCCATAGCCTTTGTGTTATTTCTGTTTTTTGCAATAGCAATGGATGTCTGTAAGTGGGACCTAGGGACCTACCCCTAGCCATTTCTACTTGGGGCCTGGTCATTAGTTTGTTTTTTTTTTTCCTCTCTTCTAGTTTTTGTATTAAAGTATAGCTGGGGGGTTGTAGCTCAGTGACACAGTACTTGCCTAGCCCATGTCAGACACTGGGTTTGATCCTCAGCACTACATAAATAAATAAAATAAAAGTATTGTATTAAAAAAAGGATAGCTGAAGATTGAATATCATCAATTTGTGGAGCAAGGTACGCTGTCTTTCGGTTGAGTTCAGTTCAGCAGCAGAGTTTCTACTCTGTGAAATTGTATTGTCCCTGTTGGTTCTCAGCATCTCACTTCTGTTTTTCTTTTTTTTTTCTTTGTTTTTAGGGGAAAACAAATAATCACAACAACCAATGCAAACAATATACAGCATTTAACTAAATACTTGGTTCCTACTATGATATCTACAATGTTAATTACCATAAAAAAAGAACAGAATGGTAGGGTCAGCAATTGCCAACATCAAAAAAAAATAAGTAACCATGAACTATATCTGGCATTAAAGCAAAAAACAGGTTTCAACTATGTCATTCATTGCAGAAATAGTTGCAACAGCATTAATGGTGGAAGCAGGAGTTATTACTGCTAAAAGATGGTAAAAATATAGTTAATTAATAGGAAATAAAATGTGATAGGAAGATAGAAAAGAGTTTACAATTTCAAAAAGGGAAGGGAGAGAATGCAGAAGAGGTGTAGCATGTGATGGTTATAAGGAAGGAGAAAATAGAAGTAACAAAGTAAAGGGAGAGTGAAAGAGAGAAAAAGAGAATTTGACTGTTGGCAGAAGAAAAAAAAGACAAATGAAAAACAGTACAAAACCAAAATAAAATAAACTAATCAAAAACCATGACCCTCAAAAAAAAAAGGCAAGAAAAAATAACTACATTTTTAAATGCTAAAAATGAGAAAAAAAAGAAACAAATTTGTATATGTGACCATGATCCAACCAGCACAGAAAACACACACACACACTTCTTACCCAGGCATGGTGACTCATGCCTGTAATCCCAGCAGCTAGGGAGTCTGAGGCAGGAGGATCACAAGTTCAAAGCCAGCCTCAGCAACATCGAGGCTAATTAAGCAAGTCAGCGAGAACCTGTCTCTAAATAAAAAACAAAATAGGGCTGGGGATCTGGCTCTCAGTGGTGAGTGCTCCTGAGTTCAATCCCCTGTACCCCCCAAAAAAAGATTCTTAATGAAAAATAAAGAAATCATTTCCAGTGAGGTTGTCAAAATAGTTGATGAGAATAGATGGTCACTGTCTATGCGCGACTGTATTTCCATTTTTTCTTAGGCTACGTACTGAAAATGAGAGCAAGGGCTGAAGATTGTGAACCCCTTCCTCTTTTTATGTTGCTCACTGAGCTGCCAGTTGGAACAGCCTAAAACTGAAGCTGGTACAAATAAGTCTCAGCTTCTCTTCTCCCCAATATGAGATAGGATGGGATGGGAAGTACTGTCAGCTGGAGTTTTGTCTGCACAGACCAGATCAATGCACTCCTAGGGTGGGGCTGCTACAGAGTTCTATGAGTGGAGTTATGGCAAGTGGGGGTTAGGTCTAATCAGGTCTCAGGGGCTTTTTTGGGTGTTGTCTGCTCTGGAGAGATTAGATTAGCATGCTCCTAGGACTTGGCTCCAATGTAGACTTTCTTCTTTGTTTAATATGCCCAAATTTCTGAGTCTCTAAGATACTCTGAGGGTCCAATATTGAGTTTTAGTGAAATCCCTCTTTCACCCACCTCTCAGAAAAACAGTACTTCTGCTGCTTGGATTCTAAGCCATGGAACAACTAGGAATGTAGCCTTCCTCTACACCACCACTTTTAATCACCCAATTATATTGTTATATTGTGTACTGTGTGCATGTGCAAAGACGTAACAAAAAATCCCATCAGTATGTACAATTATAATGCAGCAAAGTGGCTGGGGTTGTAGCTTAGTGGTAGAGCACTTGCCTCCCATGCGTGAGGCCCTGGGTTCAATCCTCAGCACCACATAAAAATAAATATATTGTGTCCATCTACAACTAGAAAACATAGGCAAAATAAAAAGAGAACTGAGGATGTATCTTAATAGTAGAGTAATAGTCTAGCATGCCCAAGGAAGGCTCTGGCTTAAATTTCTAGGACCAGGAAAAAAAAACAGCTTCTTAAGTGGTTTATTTAGCTCACAAATTTGGAGACTGAAAGTCCCTACATATTGTATGCTCTAGTAAAGGACCCCCAGGCAAATAGCAAGAAGGCATGTTGGAGAAAGCCTCACTTCTTGAACCAGAAATCAAAGTGAGCTGGGTGGGGCCATTCAGTCTATAACAACCTCTCTTGAGAACTACCAAGGGGTTTCACGAGAACTACCTTAGTCTCTCTTGAGGGCTAGGCCCCATCTCTGAAAGATTCACAGCATCTTGCAACACTGCCACCCTTAGAACATGAACTTTCAGGGTCACTCAAACCATATTCAAACTCTAGTGTACTATATACAAAAATTAACTCTAACTGGATCAAATATCTAAGTCTAAAAGCTAAAACTACAAAACTGATAGAAGAAACCATGCTAACAAACCTTTATGACTTTGGTTTGGGCACGGACTCTTAAATCTGACACCAAAAGCACAGGTAACAAAAGAAAAAAATACATTAATTTCACTTTGTTAAAATTTAACATTTGTGTATCAAAGGACATCACCAACAGAATGAAAAGACAACCCCCACAGTTGGAGAGAATACTTACAAATCATATAACAGATAAGGATTTAATATCCAAAATATATAAAAGCCTCCCACAACTCAACAATAAAAGGACAACCTGCTTTTAAAATGGGCAAAGAGTGAGCTGATGGGTGTAGCTCAGTGGTTCTTGCCTAATATGCTCAAGGGCCCTAAGTTTGATAAACAGCACCTCAAAATAAACAAATAAAATGAGTAAAGGGAGCACAAATAAATACTGCATGTTCTCATTCATATGTGGAAGCTAAAAATGTTGGTTTTATTGAAGTAGAGAGTAGAATGGCAGTCACCAGAGGTTAGGAAGAGTAAAGGGTAGGGAGTGTAGAGGGAGGATGAATAACAGGCACCAAAATACAATCACATAGAATAAGTTCTAGCTGGGTGTGGTGGTGCACTCCTGTAATCCCAGTGGCTCAGGAGGCTGAGGCAGGAGGATTGCAAGTTCAAAGCCAGCCTCAGCAATTTAGCGAGGTGCTAAGCAACTCAGTGAAACCCTGTCTATAATTACATATAAAAATGGGCTGGGGATGTTGCTCAGTGGTTAAGCACCCCTGAGTTCAATCCCAGGTGGTCACAATACCTAAATAAAGAAATAAGAAAATAAGTTCTAATGTACCACAGCATAATAGAATGACTATAGTTCACAACAAGTTATTGTATATTTTATTTAAAAAAAAAACAACTAGAAGTTCAAAACCTCCCAACACAAAGAAATGATAGATGTTTAAGATGGAAATATTAATTATTCTGATTTAATCATTATGTATTACATAAATGTATTGAATTATCACATTTTATAATATAAACAGGTAAAATTATTATACGTCAATTAATAATTAGGAAAATTGTGCAAAGAACTTCAACAGACATTTTGCCAAATTAGATATACAAATGGCAATTAAACACAATAAAGACGTCCTACATCGTTAGTAATTAGGAAAACAAAGTAAAATCACAGACTTTACTCCTACTAGGATGGCTATGATTTAAAACACCAAGAAATAACAAGTGTTTGTGAGGATGTAGAGAAATTAGAACACTTGTGCATTACTGGGGATAATTACTGGTGCAGCCACCATGGAAAGCAATATGACAGTTCCTCAAAAAGTTAAACATACCAATATTTATCACACCACAATTCACAGTAGCAAAGTTATAAATGAGTGTAGGTGTCCATCAGCAGATGAATACATGAGGAAAATATGTTATATATACACAGTGGGAGTTTCAATTCGCTATAAAGAAATGATGCTATTTGTAGGAAACGGATGAAACTGGAGGCCATAATTTTGAGTGAAATAAGTCGTACTCAGAGAAAAGCATCATATGTTTTCTGTCACATGTGGAAGCTAGAGAGAGAAAAAAGGATGCCATGAAAATAGGAGGGAGACCTTTAGGGAGGAGGAAGGGAAACCAGAGAAGGGAGGAAGGGATAATGGGAAAGATATTGGGGAATGAAATTGATCATCTATGTTTTTATGTACATACAAATATGCCAATATGAAACTTATCATTCTATATAAATAATATGCACCAATAAAATAAAATTTTAAAAAGTTAAACAGAATTACTATGTGATCCAGATTTCACTTTGGGGTATATACCCATGAAAATTGAAAGGAAAGACTCAGATAGTTGTATACACATGTTCATAACAACATTATTCACAAAAGTCAAGATATGGAATCAACCTAAGTGTCCATCAACAGATAAACGGATAAACAAAATGTAATTTATACATGCACTAGAATATTATTCAATCATAAAAAACAAATTACATATTGATATACTCTACAATATGGATGAACCTTGGGAAAATTATGCAGAGCAAAATAAGCCAAACACAAAAGAACATACATTATATGATTCTACTCATATAAAAGTTGTTGAATAGTTAAACTCACAGGGTCATAAAGTAGATTAGAGGTTACCAGGGACTAGGATGGAAGAGGGGGGCGGGGGGAGGAGTTACTGTTTGATGGGTTCAGAGTATCTATTTAGGGTAACAAAAAATGAGGAATAATGGTTATAGTTGTACAATATTGTGAAATTAATGTGACTGAATTTTATATTTAAAATGGCAGTTTATATCACGTATATTTTACCACAATAAAAAAAGCAGTTGTGGTATCTATGTTAATGGTTCTATTTGAAGTAAGAGGCCATAACAAAAAATTGGGGGGGGGGG
>NW_026000283.1:9482847-9507720 GCF_001458135.2 Marmota marmota marmota
GGGGGGGGGGAGACAACTCAAGGGCATAATGACAGGGCATCTAAGAGAACAATGCCAACAACTCCAATCTTTGGGAGGGGTGCAGGGTTCTAGCGATCAAACCCAGGAGTTCATGTGTGCTAAGCAAGCATTCTACCATGGAGACATATTTCCAACTCCCAACCACTCCAATCATGCTTTTGCACAAGGATGCTGGTGGTTCCATGTGCTGGTTCAACCTCTGTCACATCCTCAACAAATGCTGCCTTGCTGAGCTTCAGAATAGAATAAATAATCCATGACTCTGCAGGAGACCTCTGGTAACCTGGAAGTGGAGGATCTCAGCATTTGCATTAGGCTGTTAGAGATTATGTTCCAAGGACTGTGAGTGAAACCAATGTGCTTTTTGCCCAGAGCTACAATATCTGGAGCCAAGGAGCCAATTCCAAATATGGCGTCCTAAGGATGCCAAGATGCAAGTTGGTTTAAAGCCCAAAACATAGTTCACCAAATCTGAAGGACCAGCAAAAATGTGGAGCCAAGATGTGAAAACAAATCCTGGGGAGATGCAGGGTACAAATTACATGAAGAGAGTTCAAACTGGAGCTGATCACCTCCAGTTTTTTTTTTTTTTTTAATAGGATTCTCATGCCTGGCTTTACATTTAATGGTCTGAAAAGAATAGAAAATTTAAGATATTTTGACATTATAAACCATCATTATTAGATTCTTTCAAGAACACTCCCTTTTAAGGAAAGAAGTTACCTGGGAAACTGACAGGAGCTGTTAGCCTTAGAAGGGTAGAATCAGGGCATGTCAATCTTCTCTTCTTTGCAAATGATCTATACAAATAGTAGCAACCCTAAGACATAATAAAGAACCTAGAAGACAATTCATTGTAAATACAGAGGTTTTAGAAATGGAATAGAGCAATTTTCAATTACATAACTATTGGATATAGGACATGGGAAATTGGAGATCACATGAAACAGAGATGTTCCTGGGGTGCTGGGACCTGCTATGGAAGCCTCACCTCCAGAATAACCAAGCCCAGGCACTAGTTGTCCAGGTCACACTAGAGTTCTAAGGCTAAGAGTGGTAAGCACATAGATAAAATGGGGAGAGCTGAGTGCAGTCCAGGCAGAGAGAGATAAAACCTCTGGTACAGAAGATTTATCACACAACTGGATGGTCTCTCCTTTCGACCTGGGCAATGTTCCCCCAGCTTTTGCTAACCAATTTAGTACAGAGATCATCAGATTGTGAGACCTAATAGACTTATATATTATTACCTAGCAAAGACCTGGGCCCAGAAGAAATGAAATTGTCTTTGTAAAGGAGAAAAAGAGAAGGTATAAAAAAGAAGGGAGGAGGGATACAGATAAAAGAAATGTGAAGTGGAACAGAATTCAACCTGCTTCTTATTTTACAATTCCAAGAGCAGGGCTGGGCTGGCTAAAACCTCACAAGACTCAAAAATTAAGTATTTACATAACATCCAGGGGCTAAAATAGATTATAATATGAAACAAACTGAATTATAAGAATTATGTGATCAGTAGGAAACTGAAATATATTAAAGTCATCCATCAGGCCCTACTGTTATTAGTAAGTGATAATTGACTGAATCTATTTTCTGGGGTTGCCAGCAAAGGTTGCCTAGGCTTCTCTTCTGCCACAGAGTAAAGGAGCAATTATCCCTGCAGATGAAATTTGAAAGACAAGTGCTTCTTTCCTTTGTATTAGGCAGAAAACAAGCACTAAGCAATAAAGTGGTTGTGGGGGAATAGCACGTCACTTAGAATAGGGAATTCAAATGTATTATAAATCAATGTGTCTAGACCTGGGGTTCTTGACCTTTTTTGAGCCAGAGACCTTTCAGACACATTGGTGAAACCTAATAATTTATTTTAAGAATAATATTTTTAAAACACAATGGACTACAAAGGAAAAATATATTTCTATAGAATTACAAAAATGTTTTACATATGTATGTATTTGTTATGGTATGTGTGTGTTTATGAACATATTAAATAACAAGATCTACTAGTGGGTATAATAATTACCATAATTTCAAAACAGTGATGAGGGACTGGGAATGTAGCTCAGTGTAAGAATGCATACTTAGCATAGCAAGACCTTGACTTTGACCCTCAGCACCAAAAACTGTTGAGCATAGAAGCTATTCTGAAACCTCTACAACTTTTGTAATTTGATATAAAATTATTTCTGCTGGTTTCAAAGTTGTAAATACTATTGTCGTTCATTATTAAAAGAAATGTTCTTGATAAAACAAAATGCTAAATTTCAGTTTGAGATCAGTGAAAATTAAGCCATGATTTCCCCGTATAAGCTATAACCAAATACCATATACTGGGTGTCTTATAAACAACAGAAGTTGATTTCTCATATTTCTAGATTCTGAGTAGTCTAAGATTAAGTTGCCAGCAGACTCAGTATCTGGTAAAGACTGTTTTCCTAGTATATAGGTAGAGACTTCTTCCTGTGTCCTGATGTGGTACAAGATGTGAGCTAGCTCTCTGGGGTCTCTTTTATAAGGGCACTAATCATATTAAGGAGAGGCCATGGCTTAATCACCTCCCAAAGGCCTCATTTCCTAATACCATTACATAAATGATTGGGTTTCAGCATATGAATTTAGGAGAACACAGGCATTCAGACCATAGCACCCATAATAAACATGCTTGGCTAAAATTCAAAGACCTGACAAAAGTGGGTGAGGTATAAATGAAAGAAAAGTAACTATATGTTGGTAACTATTGACACTGGGTAATAAGTACATAGGGGTTCTTTCTACTACTCCCTCTACTTTTCTGTGTATTTGAAATTTTTCATATGAAAATGATTGAGAAGTAATAAATAGAATGTTCTTTGATCATTAGAATTCCTCAAATCCATTCATTCTTTCAACACATATCTAATGTTGCCTCTGGCACAACAGAGGTTATAGCAAGACTGAAACAACAACAGTCATGTAGAGATCAGACCAAGAGAAACAGGAGTCAGCTCCATTCCAGAATGAAAGAAAGAAAATGGTGGGTAGAGGCCAGCAGGCAGTGTAGAAGACCCCAAGAAAGGACATTTTGATGGGGTGAAGTTCTTGAAATAGGGAGAAGAGGGATGGATACAATACAGTGATAGAGCAGACTGAGCATTATAAGGGTACAAACTGGCTAGAGGCATGAATGCAGAAGTGCAGAGAATGGTAGAAGAAGTAGGCGGCCACCAACAGCAGCTTTTACAGCCTCCTTCACAGCTACCCTTGCATGAAGGGTTCTGCTTAGTGTCTGCTTTCCACCCAAAAAGATACATCCAAGACGCCATTTGGACAGGCAAAACAAACAAAGGCAGGACACACCAAAGGTCTGTCCTTAAAACATGAATTTTTAAATTCCTCTCTCTCTCTTTCTTTCATACACACACACACACACACACACACACACACACACACATATTTTAACTTTGTGGAACAGGGCCTTAAAAGAAACACAGAATAACTTGAAACTAATGCAAATCAAACATTAGAGAGAAGAAACTAACCCCTGTTTATATTTCATTTCCTCTAACATTTGCCTAACTAGGAAAATAGCAACTAGGTTTTAATAACATTGGAAGATCAAAAGATCTCAGGATACAACCATCTAAACAAGTTTTCTTCCAAAGCCCATTTCAATAATGGTTTGGTAACTATTATACTCACAAGAGAGGTCTGGCTGACACCTTCCAATATTGGACTTCAGGACCCTGCTGACCTCCAGATGCCCACATTGCAAACTCCTGACTCACTCAAGACAAGAAACAAAGTCCAGACTTTGTTTCATCATGAAAGCCTTTGGCAAATAAGAGGAATTCACTTCAAAGTCTTTCTCAATTCCATTAGCTACTATTTGTGCTTCCTTTGGCACTTCCTGTGACTGTGTTGTAACTTGTCATCCAATTGGCAATTACTCCATTCCCTTCAAGGGTCCCAGTCACAACAATCCAACAGTTTGTGGTCCAATCCATGTCCACAAAGGCACACAATTCAGAAGGGACAATAATATCTCTTAAAATGTTAATCACTTAGAAACCATCCTAATACCCATAGTTAGCAGCAAAAAAAAAAAAGAGGTATATTTGCTAGGTGAGCTCATTCAAATACTTTAATGATTTGCAATCAAATTGTCCTCACCTACCCTGGTGAAGAGCACCAGTTT
Organism: Marmota marmota marmota; assembly: GCF_001458135.2. Taxonomy (NCBI): domain Eukaryota; kingdom Metazoa; phylum Chordata; class Mammalia; order Rodentia; family Sciuridae; genus Marmota; species Marmota marmota. The sequence goes on from NW_026000283.1 coordinate 9,487,043, forward strand.
TTAGAGACAAATATCTATATATCAATTTGTCTTCCTTATCCTTTCCCTTTTCTCCTTCTCATTTAAGAGACCCCCACTCATTTAGTTGTCTGACCTCACACACTCAACCCCTCTAAGACTCAGTTTCATGATCAGTAAATAGGGTATAACTATAGCTATCTATTGTATAGTGTTTAAGAATGAAATGAGAGAATTGGGTTGGGGTACAGCTCTGTGGTGGACCACTTGCCTAGGATGTATGAGGCCCTAAGTTCTATCTCCATCACCACAAAAATAATAATAATTAAGTGAGAGATTCTTGTGAAGACCTTCCTCAATACCCTCTCCCTCAGTAATGCAAGCCACCACTCCTCTAGCCAATCAGACCCTACCCAGCCTCCCTCCAGGGGTATGTGACTGGGCAGTCTCTGGTGCCTCACAATAAACCCCCAGTGTGAGTATTCAGAGCTCCTAGATGCCCTAAAGCAACATAAACACTTAGTCACCCCCATGCCACCACCAAAGCCAGAAAACAGGAGAATGATCGCCTCCAAATCAATGACAAGCTAACAGCAACAGGCAAATGGAAGTCTCCACACCTTGAATAGAACAGATAAGGCAGGCCAGGCCACCTGAGGTGCCACTGAGCCACCAGCAACTCCTTAGTACTGGGCTTAATTGAGAGATCCCCAAGAGACTCAGAAAAAGAAAGGAGAAGGAGAGAAAGGAGGAAGGGAAAGTAGGAAAATGAGGAAGGGTAAGAGGAAGCAGAGAAGGAAAAAGGGGAAAGAAAGAAAAATAATCCTCCTCATAGAAGCCTGCTATAGACTGAATGTTTGCAACCCCCACCCCCAAATTAATGTTAAAACATAACCCTCAGTATGATGGTATGTAGAGTCGGGGCCTTTGGAAGGTAATTAGGTAATGAAGGCTGAATTGGAATGTGCTCTTATTAAAGAGGCCTCAGAGATTTCTCTCTCTTCTTCTACCATGTGAATTTATTTCAAGAATATGGCCATCTCTGAACCAGGATATTGGCTCTCAATAGATACTGCATCTGGTAACTTGATCTTGGAATTCCCATCCTCCAGAACTCTGACCAAAAATTTTCTGTTGTTCATAAGCAATCCAGTCTATGGCATTTTGTTACAGCAGCCTGAATGGACTACAACAGTTTCCTTCAAATACAGGCCTATCCATCAAGGGACACCAGAAAGAGATTGAAGATGTTGTGTTTCCCTCCTCACATGCTAAGGGGAAGAGGAAGTTGGATTGGCAGTATTGAACGGTATTCTAAGAAGAAAGGCCACACCACCACCACCCCGCCCAAGAGCCAGGAGTCCAAGGCTACCTTTACCAGTGATTCCAGAGACATAAAGAAAACACAGGACTTTGGGCTGCACAGTTGTCCATCCCCTCTGGTGAGAGACCACTCCCACAGCAAGGACCAGGGAGCAGAAAGAGGAACTGAGTTGGAAGCATACAGGTGATTACTTCTAGGTTGCAAAAACTGCATTGCCATTGTAGAGTCACTGGCTAGATCTGGTGCTCTGGCTTTCTCCCCATGCCATAAAAGTGTTACCGCTGTTGACCAGTGACGAGTCCTTGCTTCCCCAATATTGAAGAATAACACCAGAGAAGCATGCCGAGACAAGGTCAGAATGGAAAATAGAAGTTTATTAAAGGACAGCAGAAAAGACTTCTCCCAGAGGAAGAAGGGGACCCAAGAGATGGAATTCATGGAAGTGCGGTTGTCTCTCCATTTTATAGTTTCTTTCAGTGATGGAATGTAGGTGGGAAGGCCCAAGGGGTTGGACACAGGTGGGCCAAAAAAGTAATCTGGTCAGGAAGTGCTGAGAGCCATAGCCAAGTAGGAATGATACATGGCATTTTTGGGTTGAAAGGTGACCCTGCTCAGGGTTTAGGGTGGCTCCGGGTTTAGGGTGGATCCTGCTGGAATAGGGCTGCTCCAGGTTTAGGGTGGATCCTGCTGGAATAGGGCGGCTCCAGGTTTAGGGCGGATCCTGCTGGGATTAGGGCATATCATTCTGCCTCAGGCACCCACTCCTTGAGTTCCCGTGGAGTTCTCAGGGGGTTCTGAGAGAATTGGTACGCAGAGCCCGGTGGAGGGAGTGTATTTTTCCCAGAACGTGCGTGTAGAGTGCTGGTGAGAGTTCAGGAATAAAGAGTTGCTGTTTGAATCTACAAGGCTTTTGTGGTGTCTCAGTTATTTTGTGCCCAGCCAGACTGCGGCAAGGAAGCACTTCTGAGTCAGCATCTTCAAGTTTGCTGGGGGCTGTTCATTAACACTTCTTTGGGATGGGCTCTGGCCTTGGGCTTTTTCCTGGACTTCATTAACATTCCATGAGTTGTCCTGCGTTTCCCAGAATTCATTCTCAACATGGCCTCCATTTTAGATCTTACTCGATATTAGACCTGATTTACCTAACTACTCTGACTACCTAACTTTAAATCTGGCTTCAAAAGGAACTGGCTACTGCCCACTTCCAGCCACATTTTCCCCTTCTTCTTCCTGAGGAATTTCCCATTATTCATCTACTAGAGAAAAAGGAGCAGCACAGAGAAAGAGTTCCAAAAGTCTGCCCTTAAATCTTTGGCTAATCTGCTGGGTGTGGTGGTCCACGCCTATAATCCCAGTGCCTCTGGAGGCTGAGGCAGGAAGATCATGATTTCAAAGCCAGACTCAGCAAAAGTGAGGCACTAAGCAACTCAGTGAGACCCTGTCTTAAATAAAATACAAAACAGGGCTGGGGATGTGACTCAGTGGTCAAGTGCCCCTGAGTTCAATCCCCGGTATCCCTCACCAAAAAAAAGGTCTTTGGCTAATCTGACTTCCTCATAGGAAGAGGAAAAATTAGGACATGCAAAAGAGATACCAGTGATATGCACACACAGAAAAAAAAAAGGTCATGTGTGCCCATGTTAAGACAGTGGGCATCTAAAATCTCAGGAGAGGGGCCTCAGAGGAAACCAAATCTTGAATACCTTGATCTTAGATTTCTAGCCTCTAGAACCATAGAAATAAATTTCCATTATTTAAGCCACACAGTCTGTGGTATTTTTTATGGCAGCCCTAGCAAACTAAGACACTCATTAGCTACACTATTTAATTTTAGAAAAAGTAATATCAGTTTTCAAAAGGTACACAAGATTATATAATGAAAAATCTCCTTCCTGCCACTGCCCCCAGGCACTTGTTCTCCCCCCACACACACACACACACACACTCTGAAGGTAGTGTTATCAATTCCTTGTATACCCCCAAATGTTTTATGCATAAGAAAGCAATACATAAATTTCAGTAGAGTTATGTGTCATGCTTTACAAACCCTGCTGTGGGCATTGGGAGAAGTGTTAGGGGTTTTTTAACATTTATTTTTTAATTGTAGTTGGATGCAATACCTTTATTTTATTTATTTTTATGTGGTGCTGAGGATTGAACCCAGGGCCTCGCACATGCTAGGCGAGCGCTCTACTGCTGAGCCACAACCCCAGCCCGTGTTAGGGTTTCTTGAGCAACAGAGTAACATGGCAGGCCTAATGGAAAGGCAAAAGATGACAACAATTATTTCCAGCTCAAGTGTGTAATATTTGTTTTTTAGTCATTTTTTCATCGCCATGAACAAAATATCTGATGAGAACTGTTGGCAGCAGGTCCACCCTGGCCCCTGGAGCCCAACCTCCACTAGTTTGTTCTGCATGCCAGTGTGGCCAGCTCACAAGGCCATGGCGAACTTGCGGTTTTTCTGTTCCTGCTTATCCGTCTGAGACATATGTATCCCACGGGAATGCCTTGACCTTTTCTGGTCTGATGGACTTCTTGTTAAGGGAGGTTTCAGTACCTGACAATAACAGATGTTGAAACTAAATTTCTCCCCCCTCCCTCCTGCTTTTGGGTAGTTTTCCACTTCTGCTGCTTGGGGTATAAAAAAGGTGTGTTAGCAATAAAGGGTGTGACTCCTGGATGAAGAACCTTGGTGTCCTGTGTGTCTTTTAACCTCGCCGTCCCTCGCCGGACTCGGCTCCCTTGGCCGGACGTGGCAAGAACAATTTAGGAAAGGGAAAGTTTATATGGGCACATGGTTTCAGAGGTCTCAGTCCATAGATGGTCAACTGCATTGCTCTGGACCTGAGGTGAGGCAGCATATCATAGGGGAAGGCCCCAGCAGAGGAGAACTGCTCAGTTCATGGCAGCCTCAGAAAGCAGAGGGCAGAGGAACCAAAGGGAAGAAGCACCCTTCCAGGAAATGGCCCCAGTGTCCCACCTCCTCCAGTCATGCCCAACCTAACCAGTTACCACCCAATCCATTCAAACTAGGATGAATTGATTAGGTTCACAATCTAATCACTTCAACTCTGAATATTCCTGTATTAACACAGGGCTTTTGGAAGATACCTCATATCCAAACCATAACAGGTTGGACGATGGATAAGGAGCACAGAGAAGATACCACAATTAAAGTGTGGGTAACAAAAGCCTGAACTAGGGCAGTAGCCATGAGATTCAAGTGGCAGGGACATATAAGAAAAATACATTCAACATCACATGAGCAGGACTTAATGGGTTAAATGACTGTTTAGATCACTTTAATTTTTTAACTTAATTAATAATACAGAAAACTGTACCTCAAAGAGAGGACATAGCTCAATGATAGAGGCTTGCCTAGCATGGGTAAGGCCCCGAGTTTAATCCCCAGCACCAGGGGGGAAACAACAACTACATCTCATGACATACACATTATTCAAAAGTCTGTGCTGCCATTATTATTTTTTAACAAAAAAAAAAAAATTTTAAATCCTTTATTGGAAAAAAAATCAGCTCTTTAACCACAGAGAACAATGAGAATGATAACCCTCAGTGGACAAGAACTCACAACTGACAAGAACTCACTACTAGGCAGCTGAAACAAAAGTTTAAGCAAAATTAGAATCAAGGCCTATATTTTGTGACCTTGTTAACGCTTCTGGCTACTCTACTCCTTACTCTCTATCTATAGCCACTTGACCTCTACAGATCTATAATGGTGCTGAACTTCTGCCTGTTTTTTTGTACAATGCTGTCTCTATATCTGCTCCGGAATGATTCTGGGACTCCCCTCATATACCTTATATAAAATGTCATGGTATTTACATATAACCTATGCATAGTCTCCCACATACTTTGTTATTTGTTGTTGTGTCGCGACCCCTCGCCAGCAAGGGAAAACACGACACAGGATTCTTCTTTCAGCAGTTTATTCAGGCCTTGATTCATGTATCATCTTCTAGTGACCCCCCGCCGAGCGCCCAAGCACAGCCTAATAAAGCCTCCCGCATACCAATCTTAAGCTGCCACGTGGACCTTTCTCATAGGGTGGGAAGGGATTGCGTGCCAATTCTCCATATTAGGAGTTGTTTGTCACAGGCCACAGTGGAAGCCGGCGCCATCTTCTAATGGCGGCCACGGTCTAAATAGAACGGCTCACCACATTGTTGCTGTTGTTTTGCAGTGCTGGGGGTTGAACCCGCAACCTTGTGCATGCTAGGCAGGTACTCTATCATTGAGCTATATCCCCAGCCCCTCCCATATATTTTAAATCAACATCAGTATGTTTTATACTTTTGGGGGGAAATAATGACAAGGAAAAAAGTCTGTACATGTTAAGTAAACTTCCAGTTTTTTTTTTTTACAAATATTTTTGATCCATGGCTGGTTGAAGCCCTGGATACAGAGAGCTGACTGTATTTACATAAGGCATACCTTCTCTCCATAAAACTCTATCCCCTCCTCTTTACCTAACTCCTACTTACTCTTCAGGTCCCAACTTCAGCGTCTCTTCAAGGAAATCTTCCCTGAGGTCTCAAATCAGGAAAAAAAAAAAAAATCTGTATTGTTTGCTTTCTAGCACCTTTTTTATTTTCCTTTAGAGTTATTTATTAATGTCTACCTTCCCCCCACTCAGCTGTGAGCTCCATGTGTAAGGGTCAGGCGAAGCGTCAGAGAAAGAGACCACCAAGTGACCACTCATGCAATTGGCAGAAGGGGATTTATTGAACCAGCATGCTGGGGCTCCGTGCCCACTCAAGAAGGGAAAGCAGCACAGAGCCCCAAGCAGGGGCTGAGCACTGCTTAAGTACACTTTTTGGGGGAGGGCGGGGATTTTACATACATCACAGTCTCCTTTAACAAATCATCATACACCGCGGGAAAATCAAACTACAACTCCTAAACATGATTAGTTCATTCATTGGCGGGAACAGGTCAGGCTGGAGTGATAGGTCATTCCTAAGGAGGGTACACATTCAAACTGATTGGTTTTAGGGCCTAAATGACTACGTGACCAGTTACACAGAGTCCCGAGTTATTGGACAACCAGGGAGTCAGTGGGAATATTTACTGGGCAGTTCCAGTATTGTCCTAACAGCTACAGGGATTTCAGGTTTTGCAGGTAGCACAGAAACCTAACAATACCTAATCCTTTACATTTTAACTCAGACCTTGCAGCTTAGAAACTTTACAATACCCGGTCTTTTACCCTTTAACTTTTACGCTTTAACTTCAATTTCTTTTACCCTTACACATGAGAAATAGGGGCTGTTTCTACTTTGTTCACCACAGTATCCCCAGTGCCTGGTACAGTATAGGTGCTCAATGAAAATTTCACTTGAAGGCAAGAAGCAACAGTGTGCCCTAGGAGAGACCATCCCCTCACCCCATAAGAAACCTGAGAAGAGTACTAACCTCACTAAATCTTGTTCTTTCTCACTCTACCATCTCACTGGTTTGGCCCAAGCTCTCCATTCCTAACCTTACCTATTCTTCAACCCATCTGTATCCTTCAATCCTTGAAATACATCAGTCTTCTCTCCTCTTACAGTAGCTTTTGTTTTCCCAATTTTTATTTACTTTTCTTCTCCATATTCTTCTTCTTCTTCTTCTTCTTTTCCGTGCTGTAAATGGAAGCCCCAGGGTCTTGAATATGCTAGGCAAGCACTCTGCCATAAGCTACACTCCTAGCCCTAGATTTTTATGGAAATTTGGCATAGAAAAATATTTCACTTTCTTCTTAATGTCACTGTAAGAACAGCAATTCCAGCTCCATGAAAAATGGTAACCAACTTTCAGAGTCAATGTTAGGTTGATAATAAGGGCTGTCACTATTCAATTCCAGTAAGTTATCACCATGAGGAAAGTGGGTGCCAAGTATCATATTTTCAAAAGAAGTCAGGAATCCATATTTTTTAAACTTTCCTATTTTTGCAACATTTCAACTATTTTTTAAAATGTGAACATGCATTAGCCAAATGAAGCACATATATGGGCTAGAGGTATCCCATAAGTCACCATTTTGCATCCTCATAATTACAAATAATTTAATTATAATACAAGTCAGAATTTAATCAGTGGTATAATAGGAGTAAAAGCACCATGCTACAGGAACACATAGGAAGGAACTGTAAGGGACCGGCAAATGACGGTGGAAGAGACCACCAAGAGACTGACTCATGCAACAGCAAAAGGGGGTTTATTGCAGATCCAGCATGCTGGGGCTCTGTGCTCACTCAAGAAGGGAGAGCAGCCCAGAGCCCCGAGCAGGGGTTAAGCAGTGCTTAAGTACACTTTTTGGGGAGGGCGGGGGCTTTGCATACATCAGAGCAAATCATCATGAGGCGCGGGAAAATCGAACAACAACTCTCGAACATGATTAGTACATTCATTGGCGGGAACAGGTAAGGCGGGGGTGATAGGTTTGTCCTAAAGCGGGGTACACATTTAAACTGATTGGTTTGGGCCCTGAATGCCTACGTGCCAAACTGAACAGGGCCCAGGTTATTTAACAACTAAATGGTCAGGGGGAATATCTACTGGGCAGTCCCGTGAATTGTCCTAACAGCTACAGGAATTTCAGGTTTTGAGTGTAGCATAGGAACTTAACAATACCTGGTCTTTTACATTTTAACTCAGGCTTTGCAGCTTAGAAGCTTTACAATGCCTGGTCTTTAACTTCAGTTTCTTTTATCCTTTCAGAACAATCTCAAAATGCACAATGTCATGTTAAATGGATACACTTTTTAAAAATCGGCCAAATGACCTATTTGCATAAGAGTGCACCCAAGGCAATTTTCCTGTACCCCAACCTTTGTTTGGCCTGGTGACTAACACAGATTGTCCAGTCATGGACCGTGACATGCTCTCTTGCCAATTTTTGCCTACTGGATCTTGGCAATAAAGTCAGGAAATAAAGGAGAATGATGATCAAAACAAAGAAAAATAAGCTTAGAAAAGAGCACCATGTTTTTTCAGGAAAACAGTTCAAGAAAAATTATTCTTAGACTTCCATTAATAGTTCATCAATAACTCATTCCTCGATACATCTGTTGAGTTTAGCTAGTTTGATTGTAATTTCCAGCATTGCTCTTTAAGATCTTTGAATAAGTCCATTGCCTTATTCAAAGTTTCTTTAGTCTTCTAGTTTAGCAGAACATTCCAACCTGGTTTTGCTACTTAATTCTACCTAATCTCAATATTCTAACATTTCCTGTAGTGAAAACACTCCTAAATGCTATTTAAATCTAACCACTTCTTCAAAGCTTAAATTATTCTAACTCGACTTATTTTCCACCCATGATTCATTCTTCTACTTTCCTAATTTGTAACTCTGTTGTGAATATCTCTGTGCAGCTCCATAATTCATGAACTCTTTTACAATTTACCTTAGGTAATTAGTTTCCTGGAATATAGTCATAGTCCACAAAACTCATATTTGTAGCACTCTTGGGACTACAGAGAATGCTAGATGAGCACTTCAGATAACAGATATCTTAGTCAATTTTGTGCTGCTATAACTATACCACTGATGAATTTTGTGTGGAGAAGCAGGCAATAGGGAATGAAACCAGAGGTGCTCTACCACTGAGTCACATCTCAAGTCTTTTTATTTGTTTTACTTTGAGACAGGATCTAAGTTGCTGAGGCTGGCCTCAAACTTGGGATCCCTCTACCTTAGCTTCCCAAATCTCTAGGATTATTATTCTCTATAATTTATAGTGAAGAGAAAATTAGTGACTCGTGGTTACAGAGACTTGAGAAATCCAATATTAAGGGACCAGAATCTATAGAGGGCCTTGAAAGAAAGGCCTTTTGTACCTCCATGCAGTTCGTCCAACAATTCACAGAAGTTTGGGCATTCCCTTCTCTCCAGTGTACAGTCACCCAAACAAAGGGCCATGCATCCCTATGGGAAGGGACTGGAAGAATCATTATTATGTGCCCTTTCAGTAGCATTTTACAATCCTTCCCACTTCCCACTTAGTGCATCACTTTTAGGTTTCAAAACTGGTTCATGTTTAGAAATTCAGAAAATTTCATAACATTATTTTTGAGCAACTGCACTTAGTGTCCTGATCATTCAAGCATGATTGCTTTTGTTTTTCAGAGTAATATCTCTGTTGCCTGCCCATCTATTTGCCCCTAGGGATGCAATAGTCTATTAACCACCTCCATAACTCCCTCTGAGTCAGCCCTCATGCTGCCACTCTGAGTTAGCTCCTCATTATGACTACTGCATTTTACCTAGGTTCTGGCAGTTGAGCATAGCCACTTGGGTTCTATTACTTTGGTTTCTGGTCATCCTTTTTGCTAGTTAAAAGGCCAGCTCTGTGATCACTCCTCCTGCTATCTGTCCTGGCCTGCAAAGGAGAACCAGACTGAATTATTTGTTTGTTTGTTTGTTTGTTTGTTTATTTTGGGTGCTGGCATCGAACCCGGGGCGCTTACCCACTGAGCCATATCCCCAGCCCCCCCCCTTTTTTAATTTTGAGACAGGGTCTCACTAAGTTGCTTAGAGCCTTGCTAAGTAGCTGAGGCTGGCTTTGAACTCATGATCCTCCAGCCTCAGCCTCTAGAGCCACTGGGATTACAGGTGTACACTACTGTGCCCAGAAAATTCCATTCTTTTCTAAGATTACTATTCTCAAGTTGCACGTGGTGGCATACACCTATTGTTCCAACTACTGATGAGGCTGAGGTAGGAGGATCACTTAAGCCCACGAATTTAGGGCCAACCTAAGCAACACAGCAAGACCTCATCTCTTAAAAAAGGGGGGGGAATACTATTTTCCCCATATTCCTCCCAACACCTGATGATGATAATAGCTAATTCTACCACTGAAAGTTTCAACTGCACTGCTACCTGTGTCAGGACATATCATATACTACCTACCACCAGTAATGAGGTCCTCACTGTCAGCCAGGCAGTGAGTGATCCAGGTCCAAATTCCCATTGTACCAACGATTTCCTCAGACCACTTTTGGTATCAACTGTCACAGAGTATGGATTCCCCAAGAAATAGACTCTGAGATGGAAAGTGTGCAGGATGTTTATTAAGGGGTACCCTCAGGATGAACACTTGTTAAAAGGAAGTAAAGAAAAGAGGACTGAGCAGAGGGAGATATGAAGCCGAGATGAAGTTGCAATGAAGGCTTTGTCCAACTCCATGGGAGGTTCTGAAACTAGAATGAGGGCTGGGCCTTTATGCTCCTGCATCGGGTATAGAATGCCCTTGGAAGAAGGCATGGTATTGGGTAAGGAGGAAGTTTTCTTCAGCTGAAGATCCCTAAAGATGGCTGACCTTAAGGACCATCATTTAGACATGCTTCCAGAAACTGGACGAATGTCTTCATTCCTTCTTCCATCTTCTAATAGATATGCGAGATAACACCTTCATTTGATCAATAGCCACAATAGGCTGGGTGCAGTGGCACATGCCTGTAATCCAAGAGACTTGGGAGGATGAGGCAGGAGAATCACAAGTTCAAAGCCAGCCTCAGCATCATAGCAAGGTCCTAAGCAATTTAGCAAAACCCTATCTCAAAATAAAAAAATAAAGGGGTTGTGGATGTGGCTGAGTAGTTAATAATCCCTGGCTTCAATCTCTAGTACAAAATAAAAAGCCATATATACATATATGGCTAGTGTTAATCTGTTCTAATAAAGATATTGAATGTGAGATAACAGTTATAATTGGTTATACCACTTAATTTAAATTGCAATACTTCATTGTCATCAGTTATGATTCATCTGTATTTGTCAGAGACCACACTATGAAATAAAATGGGTATATCATGGGGACTGCTTTGTATAAATGTTTGAGAACACTAAATTCCTTAATTCTCCCTGAAATGCAAAATAGCTTTTAAATTTTATTTATTAATAGATCAAGCCAGGCACCATGGTACACACGTGTAATCCCAGCGACTCAAGAGGCTGAGGCAGAAGGATCACAAGTTCAAAACTCAGCCACTTAGTGAGGCTCTAAGCAACTCAGTGAGGCCCTGTCTATAAATCAAATACAAAAAAGGAGGGAGGGGACTGGGGATGTGTCTCAGTGGTTAAATGCCCCAGGGTTCAATCCAGGTACCTTGGCATATTTATTAATGGACCAAAGACCTAGGAATTACACCAGAAACTATGTAGCTCCTACAAGAAAACATAGGGTCAACACTACAGCATATAGGCACAGGAAATGACTTTCTCAGTAGGAGTCCTAAAGCTCAGGAAATAATACCAAGAGTTAATAAACAGGATGACATTGGATTAAAAAGCTTTTGCATAGCAAAGGAAACAATCAGGAACGTGAATAAAGAACCCACAGAATAGAAGAAAATCTTTGCTGATACTCTTCTGCAGAGGATTAATATCTATAATATATAAAGTACTCAAAAAACTTAGTATAAAAAACCCAGTTAATAAATGGGCAAATTAATTAGATACTTCTCAAAAGAAAAAAATACAAGTGGGCAACAAATACATGAAAAATTTTTCAACATATTAGCAATTAGGGAAATGCAAATCAAAACTAGACTGAGATTGCATCTCAAACCAGTCAGAATGGCAGTCATCAAGAATACAAATAATAATAAATGGTGGAGAGGATGGCGAGAAAAAGAAACTCTTTTACACTGTTGGTGGGATTGTAAATTGGTAAACACTATGGAAATCAGTATGGATGATCCTGAAAAGATTAGGCATAGAACCACCATATAACCCAGCTCTATCATTCCTTGGTATTTATCTTAACGAATTAAAGTCATCTTACTACGGTGATACATGCATACCCATGTTTATAGCAGCACAATTCACAATAGCCAAACTATGGAAACAACCTATGTGTCCATCAACAGATGAATGGATAAAGAAAATGTGGTATATGAATGGATAAAGAAAATGTGGTATATATGAAATTGTCATTCATAAGAAAATGAATGGAATTACAGACTATTATGTTAAGCAAAATAAGTCAAACTCAGAAGGTCAAAGGTCACATGTTTTCTCTCATATGTAGAAGCTAGACAGGAAAATGAAAAAGAAAGCTGGAGGAAGATCTCATGAAAATCAAAAGGAGATCTGTACAGGAAAAGGACCAAGGGGTGGGAGGCAAGAACAGAGGGGGGAACTGCTAGGGAGTAATACTGGACAAATTATACTGTTATATTGTGTGCATGTATGAATGTGTAACAACTACCACCATCAATATGTATAACTATAATGCATCAATTGAAATGTGAAAAAAAGAACTTTTATTTATTTACCTACTTACTATCCTTAGCAAGTGAGGGTGAGGAACTTCTGAGGTTTATACCTGTCTTTTCCTACAACAATAGTTCTTTATTATTTTTTATTCTTTTTAGATATACATGACAATGGAGTATATTTTGACATATGTATGTGTAGTATAATGTATTACCATAGGTCTTATTCTATGGTCAATGTAACAATATAGAGGTCTGCCAAATTCTCAGTTTCTCCTATCCAGTTTTACTTTCTGGAATTAGGGAAATGACTATCACATAGGTTAATAGACCCAACAAATCCATGTTGGCCCATTCCCAGACCTGGACTCCATTTATTACCTATCCCCCATTTTTTACCACTTGAACAGAGAAGCCTGGGTTTCTCTACTGAAAAGTTACTTATTTTTAGTGTTTGTTATAATTTTGATTTTCCATATAATCAATAGAGATCTGTCCCCATTATCAAGCAACCAAGCAGTTCCTAAGAAATAGTGCACTGGTAGCTGCTAGGTTGGTTTACCACACTTTCATAAATTCATTCAAGGGGCTGGGGAGGTGGCTCAAGCGGTAGTGCGCTCGCCTGGCATGCGTGCGGCCCGGGTTCGATCCTCAGCACCACATACAAACAAAGATGTTGTGTCCCCCGAGAACTAAAAAAAATAAATATTAAAAAATTCTCTCTCTCTCTCTCTCTCTCAAAAAAAAAATAAAAAAAAAATTCATTCAATAAGAAGACAATTCACCAAATGGATGCAAACACATTTATTACTTACATAGGCAGCAAAAGCAATATCAGTCCCTACTCCCATAGGATGACATTGAATTGAAGAGGCCAGATGATAGATGAAATGAGCAGTGGGTCACTTTGCTGTGGAGGAGCCAACTCTAAAATTATAGCCAAGCAGCTGAACTACAGTTATACTGAAGGGAGATGTGGGTTTAATGGTGGAAAGCTCTATGCCTTACTGAAATCAAGGAGGCAAATGAGAAACTTCCTAATAGCTGTCTCCCACAAGATAGAAATGTGGATGAGAAGGGGACTAGCAATAGCTTCTCTTACCATATTGCTTATCTTACCATGTTTCAGAGAAGATAACAGAGCATTCCTTCAAGACAGGAGCCAGATTGTGGTTGAACCTTGGCTGTTTAGCCTATATACAGCTAGCTGTCTAAGGTCACCAGGGCACCAAGGCAGAACCATTCCCCTATATTCACAACTAAAATGTAAGTTAAATGAGTCTAAAGTCTGTATCTAGTTTGTTCACTGCTATTTCCCTAGTATCTATAATAGCACCTGACACATAGTAAATGTTCAGTAAATATTTTATTTTTGAATGAATGAATGAACAGGGGTTTATAATGTGTACTCTAATAGAGTGAGAAGGTGGTGTCTGCCATCCCAACCTCTCATTCTCAAAGTAGGATCTCTGTGCTCTTTCCTGGTTCTCTAACTCAGGATTTACCTCCACCAACTGCTATTCAGCTTCCTTGCAATGCTAAGATCAGATTCAATAAATGATATTTCTCATGTGTTTCTTCAAAGTTCTTCCCTCTTCCTCACTGAATTCTCGTGATGTTTGCCAAGACCTGTCTCTGACAAAACTGGATTGTTGGGTCACTGACCTCTCTGCTAGAAAAGTGTGATTCTCAACCCTGACTGCATATTAAAATTAGCTTTTAAAAAGACAAAAAAAAATATCTTTCCCAGGCTCCATCCCCAGAAAATGATTTAATTATTGTCTTGTGGGGCGCCAAACTGTGGATTATTTTTTTCTAACTCCCGGTGTAATATTAATGTACAACCAGGGCTGAGAACCACTGCATCAAGTAGAGTTCAGGCTTATAGCCTATACCAAAAGTGTTTTGGTGAATCTGCTCATGGGATATTGAAATATCTTTAACAGGGAACAAAATACTCATTCCACAAAAGAAAGAGAACAATCAAATGCAAATAGCCCTGGGAGAGAAATTAGACATTAGTGTACAGACTTTGCCTCTTACCAACCATGTGATCTTACACAATGAACTTAACTTCTCTAACACATGAAAGCACCTATCAGTACACCTGGCATGTAACAGGTCCTCAATGTATATGTAATGACTCTGAATTTGAATCTCTGAGCTTCATCTATAAACTGAGAGTAATAATGCCTGGGTGCCTACCTCCTAGGGTTGTTGAGAGACTAAAAATAGATAATAGACAATTATATAGCTTAGATGTTATACAATGGAAGGTATAAACATTTTTCTTTTATGGGAATGTTAAGCATATATATACCACTTTTAAAAAGACTTTTCTAAGAACTTTCATCCCTACAGTTTTACAGTATTATTATAGCCTTGCAGTAAATTGAGATGATTAGTAAGAGAACTGAGACAAGAGAAGTTCTGTGATCTTCACAAGGTTGTCAATAAAACTGAGACTAGATTCTAGCACTGTTAATTAACTCAAAGGTGATTGAGTTAGTGTAGCCATTTTCACTACATTTTTTTTAGTGTTGAAATTTAAGAAATGGCACATGTTAAGACTCTTTAGGTGATTATGGTGAAGTGGGGAAGATTTCTTTTGCTCAGTGTACCAAAAACATGGTTATCTAAATATATAATAAGAGAAAACAGAGGTGATGAGAGCCAAAAAGTGAAGTAAAACACATATGGAAGGAATCACTATAGGCCTGGGAAATACAGTGATTCTGAAGAGAATACAGTGATTCTCTTCACCAGATGACTATTATAAAAGGTCTATTAGTAGACCCCTTTAAAAAAGTAGATTGGGGGCTGGGGTTGTAGCTCAGTTGGTAGAGCATTTGCCTTGTCTGTGTGAGGCCCTGGGTTCGATCCTCAGCACCACATAAAAACAAATAAAGATATTGTGTCTGTCTACAACTAAAAATATATATATTTTTTAAAAAGTAGATTGGTCCTATGATCAGAATTCTAGACTACTGAACATGTGGGAACAGTTTCTTTTACTTAATGTGTTCAGACCATGGATTAGGCCTGAGGGAATCTAATCAGTATTTCCCAGGCCTATAGTGATTCCTTCCATATGTGTTTTACTTCACTTTTTGGCTCTCATCACCTCTATTTTCTCTTATAACATATTTAGATAACCATGTTTTTGGTACACTGAGCAAAAGAAATCTTCCCCACTTCACCATAGTCACCTAAAGAGTCTTAACATGGGCCATTTCTTAAATTTCAACACTAAAAAAATGTAGTGAAAATGACTGCACTAAAGACTAATAACCACAAGATGGCAGAATCTACCATTTTATTTTCTCCTTCTTAATATCATTCATTCATTCATTCATTCATTCAAGAATTGTTGGTTGAGTGTTTACTATGTGTCTAGTACTTTTCTTGGAGTCAAAAGGAATATGAGGTGCTGGGGCTGTAGATCAGTGGTAGAGTGCTTGCCTAGCATATGTGAGGTCCTGGGTTTGATCCTCAGCACCACATAAAGATAAATAAATTAAGAATGAAGGTATCGCATCCATCAACAACTACAAAAATTATTTTAAAAAAAAGGAATACAGGGGCTGGGGTTGTGGCTCAGAGGAAGAGTGCTTGCCTTGCATACATGAGGCACTGGGTTCCATCCTCAGCACCACATAAAAATAAAATAAAGATATTGTGTCCACCTGTAACTAAAAAAATAAATATTTTTTTTTAAAAAAAGGAATACAAAAGATGTACATATGTGATATAGTTCCTGTTCTTGGTGATCCAGGGGTGAGAAGGAATCTGTAAGAAAGAAAATACTTATATAAGAGCATTTAACTAAAGATACAATTATCCCTGGTATTCATGGGGGATTGGTTCCAGGAACCCCTACAGATATCAAAATATAGCCAGGACACAGTGGCACATGCCTATAATCCCAGTGACTTGGGAGGCTGAGGCAGGAGGATCACAAGTTCAAAGCCAGCCTCAGCAATTTAGCAAGGCTCTAAGCAATTTAGCAAGACCCTGTCTCAAAATAAAAAAAAATAAAGATGGGCTAGAGATGTTGGTCAGTGGTTAAGCACCCCAAGGTTAAATCCCTGGTACCAAAAAAAAAAAAAAAACTATGGATGCTAAGGTTTCTTATATAAGTTGGTATAATATTTGCATATAACCTATGCATAACCTCTGAGAAACTTTATCATTTCTAGATTACTTTTAATATTTAACACAATGTAAATGCTATGTAAATAGTTGTTGTGTTGTTCAGGGAATAAAGACAAAAAGTGTGTATGTGTTCAGTACAGATGAAATCATTTTTCAAATATTTCAACCTGTGGTTAGGAATCTACAGATGCAGAACCCATGGATATAGAGGGCCGAGTATACATAGTAAAGTAAGATTAGGACCAAATGAGTGATACAGACTGCTGTGTGGGTTTACAATAAACCAGGGATGTCTGTAGGGAAGAGGTGAGAACTGAGATGGGCTTTAAGGAATAAAATAGATAGGTTGAGAAAGAAAGAATAAATACCAAGTAAAGAAACCAGTTTGGGCCATGCCTTTGAGGTAAGAATGTGCAAACCATGTGCCTGGGTCAGTGATGGAACTAATCTGATTATAACAAACAGATGTTGGGTAAACAAGATTGAAATAAATTAGATCTCGACTGATTTTGTTAGAATGATGCCCACCATGAAGCTAAAGTTGTCTATTAAGTCTGCTACTAACTATAGCTTTTGGGCAGGCATTTTGACTGATCTGGCAAGTTTTCCGCAGTTGTAAATGTGCAGGTTGGACAATTGTGTAGCCCTTCAACACTGGAATAAAGAAAAATAGAAGAGAGGAGGGAGAGAAATTAAAGGGAAGGAAGAAGGAGGAGAAGAAAGAATAGGAAAGGATCAAAGAAGGGAGAGGGCCAGGAGGAAGGGAGGGAAAAAACTGATAATATATTCCCCAGAAATTGCTGTTTGGCCTTTGATGTGGTTCAGTTGCAAACAGGAAGAGTGACAATCTAGAATAGTAGGTAGAGTTTGAGCTGTACTGTTGGCTAGATTTAGTTTATCTTGGATCAATCACTTAATAGCTGCTTAATAGTAGATAAGTTATCTCCATAAGCTTCACTCACTCTTCCGCTCAATAAATATGTATATAACATCTTAGTGTACTAGTCAGGGTTCTCCAGAGAACAGAAAAAATATGTGTACAGTATGTGTGCATGTGTGTGCCTTGAGAGAGATTATATAAATTGGATCACACAATTATGGAGGCTAAAAGTCCCATGATTTGCTGTAACTGGAGAACCAGGAAAACCAGTGGTTTAAGTCAGTCTGAATCTGAAGATCTGAGAACAGGAAAGGCAATAGTGTTAGTCCGAGTTTGAGTCCAAAGTCCTAAGAACCAGTAGCACTAATGTCCAGGGCAGAAAAAGGATGTCTCAGATCAAACAGAGTAAATACATCCTTCCTCCAAATTTAGACCTTCAACAAGTTGGAAGATACCCACTCACATTGGTGAGAACTGTTTTCTTTATAAAGTCTACCAACTCAAATGCTAATCTCAGCCAGGCACAGTGTCACATACTTGTAAGTGACTTGGGAGGCTGAGACAGAAGGATCACAAGTTTGAGGCCAGTCATGTAGTGTGATCCTGTCTCAAAATACAATAAAAGAGCCAAGCATGGTGGCGCACACCTATAATCCCAGTGGCTCGGGAGGCTGGGGCAAGTTCAAGGCCAGCCTCAGCAATTTAGCAAGGCCCTAAGTGACTTAGTAAGACCCTCTCTCTAAATAAAGGGACAGGGATGTGACTCAGTGATTAAGCACCTGTGACTTAAATTCCAAGGACAAAATATACACACACACACACACACACACACACACACACAATAAAAAGGACTGGGAGTGTAGTTCAGTGATAGAGTGGACAAAGCCCTGGATTCAATACCTGGTACCACGTGGGGGGGGGGGGGGAAAATAGGAAAATAACCTCTTTTGGAAATATCCTCACAGACAGACCCAGAAATAATGTTTTGCCAGATATCTGGATATCCCTTAGCCCAGCAAGTTGACATATGAAATTAACCATCATGCTTACTGTATGCTAAGCCCCCTGGTGATCACTGGGAACAGAGAGATAAAACAGACAAGATCCTTTCCTTGAAATTTACAATTTTGTAGAGGAAATAATAAAAATATCTAGCCAGGTTTAGTGGCACACACCTGTAATCCCAGCAGCTTGGGAGGCTGAGGCAGGAGGATTGCAAGTTCAAAGCCAGCCCCAGCAAAAGGGAGGCACTAAGCAACTCAGTGAGAACCTGTCTCTAAATAAAATACAAAATAGGGCTGAAGATGTGGCTCAGTGGTCGAGTGCTCCTGAGTTCAATCCTGGGTATCAAAAACAAAAAAAAATAAAAATATCTAGAAACTAGGTTTGGGACTGGTGATGTAGCTCAGTGGTAGAGCACTTGCATGACCTGTGAGATGCCCTGGGTTCCCATTCCCAGGCTTGCAAGAGGGAGGGAGGGATAGAGACCAGATACAATTTTAATACATGCAAAAACACAGAGTGCTATGAGAGCAGATAACTTGAAGGCCTCAGTCTGGAGATTAGAGGTTTCCCAGAAAAAGGGTGAGCCAGGAAAATAAAAGGAGAAAAGTATTTCAAATTAGAGTGAGAGCAGGTGAAAGGGCTCTAAGACTAGAAGGAGCCTGGCATATCAAGAAACTGAAAGGCCACTGTAGGTAGACTATAAAGAACTAGAAGTAGAATGGTGGAGGTGGAACAATGATATGTTGGTCAACAGGTCCAGATTATATAGTGCCGTTAGTGCCCTGTGAAGCCTGCAGACTTATTCCAAAGCAGTTACAAGTCTCAGTTTTCTTATCTGTAAAAGAGGGTAAATTGGAACATCTCCCACCTATGGTGGCTGTGAAGGTTAAAGGACACTAACCCCTCCCATCCCACATCTTCTTAAGGAATCCATCACCAAGTTCTATCAGCACCACCTTCAAAAATTTTTGTCAGCTGCAAAATTCATTGCCATCTCCACTAACACCACCCTGGTGCAACTCATTATTTCTAACATGGACTATTGCTAACTGGTCCTTTGACTTCCACCTTTACTACTTTTCAATCCATTATCCCTGGAGCGAGTGATCTTGTTAAAATGTAAATCTGGTCATGGCAGACCTTTGCTTAAAAACTTTCAGTTTTTAACCTAAAAGCATTGTTCTTAGGTTAGGGACCAAATCTTCAGGATATCTGCTAATTCTATTTCCCTCCCTGAGATGTATATTTCATCTCCCACTCCCACCCACTACTCACCTAGTTCATTCCAACTCATTCTTACCTCCTGACTCAGGAAAGCTTTCCCAGATCCCACCCCACCATCCATTTTGGATTCTTTTGCTATTTGTAGCCACAGAATCACGTTCTTTCCCTTTTGATTACTTATCTCTGTAATTACAGTCATTGTTGTGAATATTTGTTATTGAATATTTCCTCCACAATTCTATAAGCACCAAGAAAACAAGGAGCACAATATGTTTTTGCTTAATTTTGTAACCCCAGAACCTTGCCTAGTGCTTGACACATAGAAAGCATTCAATGAATATTTGTCATTGAGTGATGTAGACATTAGCTATTCTTACTTATAAAATAACAATAAATTCATTGTTTCATTAACAAATATCCCCCAGGAAGCAGCTCTAAGCAAAATGATGACACAGATCACATTGTTTGTCAGTAAATACCCTGCCACCTTTTCCCAGAGCCCCTACCTATATCTATACTGAGATAAATTTTATTATCTAATTATAGATAACTGTGGTCATGAACACAGACTCTGAAGTCAGATCAGACCTAAACTGTTGTTCTGCTGCTATCTGTGACTTGGAAGAAGTTAGTATTTCTGGGACAGAGTTTGTTCTCAGACTCATGAGAATTCAGTTAGTTCTAGCATGGGAAGTATGTAGTGCATTACAAAGAATATAATATGAATTCAATGATGGTATCATTACATCTTAACAGATTTTTTTTTTCTAATCTGAAAAGTGTCTATTAAAATGTACAGCAAGCTGGGGATGTGGCTCAGTGGTAGAGCACTTGCCAAGCATGTGCAAGGCCCCAGGTTCAATCCCCCTGCTATATATATATATATATATATATATATATATA
>NW_026000283.1:9512158-9552164 GCF_001458135.2 Marmota marmota marmota
GCCAACCTCAGTAATTTGGCAAGGCTCTAAGCAACTTAGTGAGACCCTGTCTCAAAATAAAAAATAAAAAAAGGGTTGGGAGCCAGGTGTGGTGGTAATCCCAGCAACTCAGGAGGCTGGGGCAGGAGGACTGCATGAAGTCAGGCCCAGCAGATTAGCAAGGCACTCAGCAACTCTAAATAAAATATAAAAAAGGGCTGGGGATGTGGCTCAGTGTTTAAGCACCCCTGGGTTCAATCTCTAGTACCAAATTTTTTTTTTTTAAAAAAGGGAGGGGTGATCTGGGAATGTAGTTCAGTGGTTAAGTATCTCTAGGTTCAATCCCTGGTACCAAAAAAAACAAATAACAATAGTAATAATAATAAAAACTTGAAAATAGTCTTTTTGTACATATTGTTATTAGTTATTGATGGACCTTTGTTTATTTGTGACACTGAGAACTGAACCCAGTGCCTCACACATGCTAGGCAAGTGCTCTACCACAGAGCCACAACCCTATACCTTGAAAATAATCTTAATATCTAAAATCAGAGATTAGGCAAATTATCAATTCTGCACCCATATGATAAAATAGTATATATACATTTAAAACATATCAGTAAACAATTCTTAAAAGAGAGATAGCCAGGCATGATGGCACATGTCTATAATTCAGAGACTCAGGAGGCTGAGGCAAAAGGATCACAAGTTCAAGGCTAGCCTCAGCAACTTAGCAAGATCTTAAGCAATTTAGAGACACTGTATCAAAATTTTAAAAATAAATAAAACAAAAAGAACTGGGAAATTAGTTCGGTAACTAAGTGCCCCTGGGTTCAATCCCTAGCACCAAAAGCTAAAATGAAATAAAATAAAAACAGGAAAAATGCATATCTTCCTGAGTGTGAAAAGTTTTAATTTTATATATAGAACAACCTGAGTCAGGTGCAAAGAGGCACATACCTGTAATCTAGGCAGCTCCGGAGGCTGAGACAGGAGGATCACAAGTTTAAAGCCAGCCTCAGCAACTTAGCAAAGCTCTAAACAACTCAGTGAGACCCTGTCTCAAAATAAAATGAAGAGCTGAGATGTGGTTCAGTGGTTAAGCGCCACCCATGGGTTCAATCCCTGGTTCCAGAAAGCAAAGAAAAACCTGAAAAAATATACCCTAAATTTTGGATTACATCCCTGGACAAATTTACCTATTTTTTGAATTTAATATTCCCCAAAAGGGACTATATATCTCCATTGTCACATTGAACATTAGCTATACTCCCAACTTCTCCTAAATGTCATTGTCTGTGGTTTTGCATTTATAAATAGGTCTGACATTTTTAATCCCTTTGGACTTCTGGTTAGTAATGTCTCATTATTACTTTTTTGAACTAATAGAGATTCAGAGAAGGTTGCAAGAAATGTATAGAGAAGTTCTATGCACTCTTTCCTTACCATCCACCAATGTTAGCATCTTATACAGGTTGAATACACCTTTTCCAAAATTCTTGGGACCAGAAGAAGTGTTTCAGATTTATAATTTTTTTCAGATGTTGGAAACCACATATACTTTTTATAATTTCAATATCAACTCAAAACCGATCTTATTACATCTGTACCCCAGCCACATCCCTCCCTTCCAGATTATTGTGAAGCACTTTCTGGATATCATATAATTTTGTCCATAAACATTTCAATATGTAACTACAAGAGATAGGGACTTCTCTACAAAAATTCACAATATTACTAGCTCTACTAAACATACTCACATAGACATATATTCATATAATTTTTCATGTTATAGAAATGGCTGGGGTACAGCTAGCATAATCAGGCCCTGGGTTCTATTTTTATTACAACAGAAGAAAATATATCACATATTCTCTTCTATAACCTTTGTAAAAAACTTACTACATTTTATAGAGCTTTCCATGTTAGTAAATATAGATAATTTCAATCCTACTGTATAGAAGTTCCATGCTCCATTTAACCAGGATTCTATTGTTGGGTTAGGGGTCTTGAGCATTTCATTATTATAAATGATGCAAATTGAATAGCAAAATTGAGTGAGTCAATTAGCATGAATCACTTCACAGAGTGCTCAGCAAATAGCAAGCTCCTTATAAATGTTAGTATTATTTTTATATTGTCAAATTACCCTGTGTTAAGGTTGAACTAATTTATATTCCCAGCAGCAGGGGTGAGGGGGCTTATCTTCCCTAAATCCTCACTAATTGTATTGTATTGTTTGTTTCTGGTGCTGGGACTGAACCCCAGGCCTGTCTTACCATGCTAGGCAAGACACTAGTTGCATGTATTTTTAAAATTAGACTAAAAAAGGAATGTCATTTTANAGGAGGAGGAGGAGGAGGAGAAATAATATTAAAATGGAATAAAAGAATTTGTGATTACCCAGCTTATGACTCTCAGGTGACACATGAGTATTCAGTGAATCACCATGACTAAAAGTGGTATAGCTCATGAATTCATTATTATTCAATAAATTCTGACATTGTGGGGGGAAAAAGTGTTTGGTCTATATTGATGGCATAGCTTACTCACGCTCCCTCACGACACTGAGAAACAAAGGGAAATTTCAGAGAGTCAAGAAAGAGTACAGGAGAAGTTTGTGAAACAATAGAGTTGGCCCCAAAGGGCTGGCTCTCTAAATGGGAGCAAACCCCTAATGGTACTAATATAAAATTTATACTTGATCTACTCTATCTTTCTTTGGACCTTTGTGTCCTTGATTCTTCAAAAGTGATTACCTTGAGAAAACTGAATTAATTACCTATGTCCTTTGGGGAATTTAGCTAACAGCTCATTTTCCTTTACTCTGAAGGGCTTATAGAAACTCATTACTCCTCCTTGGTATTTTTTTTTCTTTCAGTGTTGGGGATTGAACTCAGACTTACACATACCAGCCAGGCATTCTACCAAGCTAAAACCACAAACCAAAAGATAAGTTTTAAAGAGATCTTTGAGTAGGAAAAGCCTACTCAATTGAATCCCAAATGGAGGGGATCCCAAATTTTTAAAAATTAGGAGACATAGTGCAGGAAATAGGTTCAGGAAGAGCACATTGCTCTGTGTTCTTGAAATCAGGTAGGGGTTGGAAGCAGGTATTTGGAATCAGACAGAAGGGATTTCAAAATCATTGTAATCCTAGATCTGCAAGATACTAGCAGGATAATAGAGGTAAATTAATTATGTTATTTTCTTCTAATATGAAATGGGAATAATAAGGAGCTATCTCATAGGGTTGTTATGAAGTTTAAATGAAATGACAAAGTCATTCAAGGAAAGTATGCATGGTTGCCCATCCTGTTTGTATTTCAGGAAAAGAGTAGAAAAAGCAGCAATGACAAGGAGCCTAGACCTCTAGCCATTGGTCCCACTTAACAGGAAATAGCCTCATGCCAGACACATAAAACACAGAAAAAAAAAAAAAACTGGAATTCTCCCCCAAATAAAAAAAAAAAAATAGAGCACAATTCAGAATAATCTTTCCCAGAATTCCGCTGCAATAAATTTGCACACTAGATGTTCTGACATAAAGTCTGCCAGGTAAAAATAATATCCTTAGGGCTTAAAGTACAGTAGCAGGAAACAGGGAGCAGCCAAATATTTCCTCTCTGCTACCTCCCCAACAACTATCCTGACGCCCCAAACACTGCCTCCCTTTCCAGCAAACTGGTGGACCTCCTCAGTCTACCTCCAGAAATCTTTTTTTTAGTACTGGGGCTTAAACCCAGGGGTGCCTAACCATTGGTGCACATCCCCAGCCCTTTTTTGTATTTTATTTAGAGACAGGGTCTCACTGAGTTTCTTAGCACCTCACCATTGCTGAGGCTGACTTTGAACTCATGATCCTCCTGTCTCAGCCTCCCAAGCCACTGGGATTACAGGCATGTACCACCGCGCTCCTGGCCTACCTCCAGAAATCTTAGGTGATTTCTCCTTTCTTTAGCCTCCAGAATTTTCCCAGAACCTTCCTATCAAAATGTACCAATCTGAGCTGGGATTAAGCTCAGTAGTAGTACTCTTACCTAACATGCTCATGGCCCTGGGTTCCAGCCCCAACACAGCAAAAAGAAAAAAATAGTACCTATCATTCCCTCATGGCCTTGCTCTTTACTAGATATCAATGACATAATCCAAGGTTAAAGTATACTAATATTTTGGTTTTGTTTCATACTTGTTCCAAAATTCCAAAGGAAACACTATGAACTATATTAAATCAACAATTATTTTTGAAGACCTAAGATATACCCAGCATTGTATTACATCCTGTAACACTGTGCCAAAGAACAGAAGAAGAGTCACAGTGAATCTACTCAGCCTTAATTTTTTTTTTAGCCTTGTTTGTAACATCAACAATAAAGAATGTGTTCTGGGGGTGGGGGGGAACAGTGTGGAAAACTGACACAAACTTTTCCTCAAGTAAGTTAGCTAAATTGTAGCAAAAGTTTTAAAATATACTTTTTTACCAGTATTGAAGGGGGGGTTACCATTGAGCTACATTACCAGCCCTTTTTATCTTTTAAACTTTTTGAGACAGGGTCTTAATAAGTTGCTTAGGGCCTAACTAAATTGCTGAAACTGACCTCAAACTTGTGATCCACCCTAGTTGCTGGATTGCAGCCATGTGCCACCAAACCAGGCTAAAATCTACATAATCTTTAACCCAGAATTCTGCTCTTAAGAACTTATACTAAGAGTGTCTGGGGGTGAAGCTCAGTGGCAGACTGCTTACATAGCATGAGGACCTGAGATTTTTTTTAAAAAAAGGAATTTATACTAAAGAACTAATCAAAGATATATAAATGTGAAGCTGGTACTGCAATTGGGGGATATTCCCAATGCCCTTTCTATAAATGAAGTTAGAATTTGCCCTGGAACCTCCCTAACACTTGTGTTTCACTGCTGTTCCTATGTAGTGATATATACTGCAGCATTATTTATAATACTAAAAGCTTGCAGGTGCAGTGGTGCATACCTACAACCCCAGGGTCTTTGGAGTCTGAGGCAGGAAGATCTCAACTTTAAGGCCAACCTCAGTAATTTGGCAAGGCTCTAAGCAACTTAGTGAGACCCTGTCTCAAAATAAAAAATAAAAAAAGGGTTGGGAGCCAGGTGTGGTGGTAATCCCAGCAACTCAGGAGGCTGGGGCAGGAGGACTGCATGAAGTCAGGCCCAGCAGATTAGCAAGGCACTCAGCAACTCTAAATAAAATATAAAAAAGGGCTGGGGATGTGGCTCAGTGTTTAAGCACCCCTGGGTTCAATCTCTAGTACCAAATTTTTTTTTTTTAAAAAAGGGAGGGGTGATCTGGGAATGTAGTTCAGTGGTTAAGTATCTCTAGGTTCAATCCCTGGTACCAAAAAAAACAAATAACAATAGTAATAATAATAAAAACTTGAAAATAGTCTTTTTGTACATATTGTTATTAGTTATTGATGGACCTTTGTTTATTTGTGACACTGAGAACTGAACCCAGTGCCTCACACATGCTAGGCAAGTGCTCTACCACAGAGCCACAACCCTATACCTTGAAAATAATCTTAATATCTAAAATCAGAGATTAGGCAAATTATCAATTCTGCACCCATATGATAAAATAGTATATATACATTTAAAACATATCAGTAAACAATTCTTAAAAGAGAGATAGCCAGGCATGATGGCACATGTCTATAATTCAGAGACTCAGGAGGCTGAGGCAAAAGGATCACAAGTTCAAGGCTAGCCTCAGCAACTTAGCAAGATCTTAAGCAATTTAGAGACACTGTATCAAAATTTTAAAAATAAATAAAACAAAAAGAACTGGGAAATTAGTTCGGTAACTAAGTGCCCCTGGGTTCAATCCCTAGCACCAAAAGCTAAAATGAAATAAAATAAAAACAGGAAAAATGCATATCTTCCTGAGTGTGAAAAGTTTTAATTTTATATATAGAACAACCTGAGTCAGGTGCAAAGAGGCACATACCTGTAATCTAGGCAGCTCCGGAGGCTGAGACAGGAGGATCACAAGTTTAAAGCCAGCCTCAGCAACTTAGCAAAGCTCTAAACAACTCAGTGAGACCCTGTCTCAAAATAAAATGAAGAGCTGAGATGTGGTTCAGTGGTTAAGCGCCACCCATGGGTTCAATCCCTGGTTCCAGAAAGCAAAGAAAAACCTGAAAAAATATACCCTAAATTTTGGATTACATCCCTGGACAAATTTACCTATTTTTTGAATTTAATATTCCCCAAAAGGGACTATATATCTCCATTGTCACATTGAACATTAGCTATACTCCCAACTTCTCCTAAATGTCATTGTCTGTGGTTTTGCATTTATAAATAGGTCTGACATTTTTAATCCCTTTGGACTTCTGGTTAGTAATGTCTCATTATTACTTTTTTGAACTAATAGAGATTCAGAGAAGGTTGCAAGAAATGTATAGAGAAGTTCTATGCACTCTTTCCTTACCATCCACCAATGTTAGCATCTTATACAGGTTGAATACACCTTTTCCAAAATTCTTGGGACCAGAAGAAGTGTTTCAGATTTATAATTTTTTTCAGATGTTGGAAACCACATATACTTTTTATAATTTCAATATCAACTCAAAACCGATCTTATTACATCTGTACCCCAGCCACATCCCTCCCTTCCAGATTATTGTGAAGCACTTTCTGGATATCATATAATTTTGTCCATAAACATTTCAATATGTAACTACAAGAGATAGGGACTTCTCTACAAAAATTCACAATATTACTAGCTCTACTAAACATACTCACATAGACATATATTCATATAATTTTTCATGTTATAGAAATGGCTGGGGTACAGCTAGCATAATCAGGCCCTGGGTTCTATTTTTATTACAACAGAAGAAAATATATCACATATTCTCTTCTATAACCTTTGTAAAAAACTTACTACATTTTATAGAGCTTTCCATGTTAGTAAATATAGATAATTTCAATCCTACTGTATAGAAGTTCCATGCTCCATTTAACCAGGATTCTATTGTTGGGTTAGGGGTCTTGAGCATTTCATTATTATAAATGATGCAAATTGAATAGCAAAATTGAGTGAGTCAATTAGCATGAATCACTTCACAGAGTGCTCAGCAAATAGCAAGCTCCTTATAAATGTTAGTATTATTTTTATATTGTCAAATTACCCTGTGTTAAGGTTGAACTAATTTATATTCCCAGCAGCAGGGGTGAGGGGGCTTATCTTCCCTAAATCCTCACTAATTGTATTGTATTGTTTGTTTCTGGTGCTGGGACTGAACCCCAGGCCTGTCTTACCATGCTAGGCAAGACACTAGTTGCATGTATTTTTAAAATTAGACTAAAAAAGGAATGTCATTTTAAAAATGCAATCACCTAACAATAAATCAATCATCTAAATTCATTTCAAATGCCAATTATATTTAAGCCCTGCTTAAAGTAGAAAACTTTATTTTTAGACAACCCCTTATTAACAGAGTTTTGGGTGTTGAAAATTCCATGGTTTGTTTTTGAGCATTTTGAACCATTATATCCAGTTTGGTTTACCTTCCTGTACAAAAAGAATCATTTTTTTTTTCTTTTTTGGCCAACATGGTGGGGAACCCTGTAATCTCAGCAGCTAGAGAGGCTGAGGCAGGGGGATTTCAAGTTCAAAGCCAGCCTCAGCATTTTAATGATACCCTAAGCAACTCAGCAAATTTATAAATAAAATATTAAAAAGGGCTGAGATGTGGCTAAGCAGTTAAACACGCCTGGATTCAATCCCTGGTACCAAGAAAAAATCATTTTATATTCTTCTAGTTTTACTGAGGCATATTTGGCAATGATTACCAAAATCAAGCTAATCAATATATCTGTCATTTCAGGTAGTTACTCTTTTTTAGAAAAAAATTTATATTTTTCTATTTTAGTAAGCTTTTTCACCACTTTGACCAAATGACCTGACAAGAAGAGTTTTAGAAAAAGAAAGTACATTTTGCACTCACAGTTTCAGAGGTTTCGGTCCATAGACATAAGGCTCCATTGCTCTGGGCCCCAGTGAGGCAGAACATCATGGAGGAAGAGTGTAGTGGAGGAAAGCAGTTCAGAACATGACACCAGGAAGCAGAGAGCGAGCAAGCTCTCCTCACCACAAAGTATATACCCTGGCCATACATGGTGGCATGCACCTGTAATCCCAGCAGTTTACAAAGCTGAGGCAGGAGGATCCCAGATTCAAAGCCAGTCTCAGCAAGTTAGCAAGGCTGGCTGTAAAAGCAGTCCATTTTAGGCTTTGAATATAGCCCTCGCTGCTCTGCCAGTGTGACTTAATTTTTAAAGGACATATATCCCTTCCTCTCTCCCTCCTCCTCCCTAATCTCTCCCCTAATCTCAGGGAAAACAGGATCACTTTTCTTCCCCATCCAAGGCAGAATTACCTGTTCTTGAGGACACACCCACCACACGAAGGAAGTAATTAAGACTTTGGGGATGGCACCTGAAGATCTCCAAAGTGACTACCAAATTAAGAAGAAGCATGAGTGCCTATGAGTGAATTAAAACTCTAACAGAGAACAAATAGAGTTTAGCCTTTGCATCACCTGTTTTAAAAGCCCCCTGGTTGTCCCTGATGGGCAGAATACAGCCTCTGTGATAGGAGTCCTCTGGGCTTCTCCTTTGCTACAAAGCAATAAAACTTCTTTTTCTTTTTTCTCAAAACTCTGAACTCATTATTGGACTGGCATCAGGGACAAGGACCAAACTTTTGGTAACAAAACCCTGTCTCAAATAAATAAATAAAAATAAAAAGGGCTGGGGATGTGGCTCAGTGTTTAAGCACCCTTGGGTTCAATCCCTGTGACATAAAACAATATACATACATTAACAAAATATAATGGAGATATTCTTTTTAATGTTGCCTTGCTGAAACAAGGCCTCAAAACCTGGTTTAAAATTTTCTCATCTCCACGGAAATTTTCAGTAAAGGACAAAAGATTTCTACAATTTGAAGAGAAACCAGAGTATACAATGGAGATATTCTGTAGTCTTAAGTTTCTTTCTAGTCCTAGACTTCATTTTTGTGTGTGTTCCTTTAGTGTACATCCCACCATTGTAATGAATTGTTTAATGTCTTTCTTCTCTGCCAGACTGAGAGCTCTATGAAGGCAGGAAACTTATTTTAACATTATAGCCCCAGAATTTAGGGTAGTGCTGCCAGGATAGTAATTGCTTATAATCTATTTGTTCATTGTTTCATTGTTCCCTGAATCTTTCAGTCTACTTAAACTGGATCACTGCGAGATATATATATATATATATATGATTTTAGGAAATCCGGCCTAAGTCTCCACTCAGTGTTATTTGAATGGGATCTAGTGATATATATATATATATATATATATATATATATATATATATATATATATATACACACACACACAGAGTTATATATAGTAAAGTGAATTTTTTTGTACTAGGGATTGAACCCAGGGGCACTTAACTACTGAGTCACATCCCTTTCTTAATTTATTTATTTTATTTTGTATTTTGAGACAGGGTCTCCCTAAATTGCAATGGTTGGCTTTGAACTTGTGATTCTCCTGCCTCAGGCTCATGGGTTGCTGGGATTACAGACATGCCACGTGGAGCACAAAAGTGAATTTTAAAAGACAGATCACATATTTAGTGAAAAGGGAACACTCTTAATTAGGAGCCCTGGATTCTAGTCCCATCTCTGCAGTTATTTTAATGGTGGCCTTTCAAAAGTTCCTTAGTATTTGTGGGCCTGGTTCCTCGTCTGTAGTTCCTACATTAACTCTACAAATATGTACTGTCAACTGCATGCTGGCACTAGCTTAAGTGCTAGGGATTTAATAAATGCTTACTCTACACTTGAACTTTTGCTAAGGGGATCATGTGCACAATCTCATAATCTTCTGTAAAATAGACACTTTTGTGTTATTTTCCAAACATTACTAGAAAGTGGTTGGGGATTTAGCTCAAGGGCAGAGTGCTTGCCTAGCCAATGCAAGGCCATGGGCTCCATCCTCAGTATTGAAAAAAGTTAGGAAAACACACACACATATATA
This sequence comes from Marmota marmota marmota, assembly GCF_001458135.2. Lineage (NCBI taxonomy): Eukaryota > Metazoa > Chordata > Mammalia > Rodentia > Sciuridae > Marmota > Marmota marmota. Next base: position 9,522,208 of record NW_026000283.1, read on the forward strand.
GCAACCAAACTTTACAAAAGAAACCAAAGCATAACAAGGTGAAGTAACTTTCCCTGGTTATCAAAAGACGGGACGACAGGATTGGATTCCAGGCAGAGCGACTTAAAACCCCATTCCAATAACAACTGTGAATCCTTATTCTAGAATTGGATTACTATTTTAATGGCCTGCATGTTTTAACTGAGCCCGGGTATACAGTGTGGAGCACTCTCTGGTCGACAAAAGGGTAAAAGAAGCTGGGTACTTTAGAGAAACCATCTAAAAGAGTGAAACTAGCGCAGCAGGAAGCAAAGCTCTTCGGCGCCGCCGGGGCAGCCTCTCAGCAGGGTAGAGAAGAAGTGGGAGGTGTCATCGAGTTGTACGCACTCACGCTTCTCTGGGCGTCTCATTGGGTACTGATGAACGTTCAGGTCACTCCAGCCCTGCGCGTTTCTCTGAACTCGACGAGGGGCGGGGAGAAAAGGCACGCTGCGTGCGCGCCGACCTTTTCGACGTCTGCGTGGGAAGGCGGCCCCTCCGCCTGGCGCAGAGTTCCTCTGCCCCGCCCCCCTCCTTCGGAGCGTCAGCTTCCTTGATCTCCCCACCTTTAGCTATACCAACGAGAGGACACCGCCAGCATCTAGAGCAGCCTGGCTAGGAGCGGGACTGAGTAGCAAGAACGTGAAAGGAAGCCGTGCCTTCCTATCCCCAAGCCATTCTAGACACGGGTGAGTGCCAAGGTCTACCTCCCCACCCCAAACTCACCCCCGGAGCGGCTGGCCCCCTCCGCTTCTCCGGGGGAGGCCTGGGCCCTAGCTTGTTCCCAGCATGCTCTATGCGGGATGCCCGGGCAGGTGCTGAGGGAGAACCAGTGAGTTAGAGAGATGGAGAGCCACCTTCTTGGTGGCCCTCCCTTGGCACTAACATGGGGTCTTGGGGTGACCCTGTCCTACTCCTCACTTCTCCATTTTGTGGTTCTCCCTTTTACATAATCCACCTCACCCACCTTTACCTTCTAAAGCTACCACTTGGATAGTTTTTGCCTTGTTTCCGTGCGCAGTTTTAAGTTTCCGTCATGTTAAAAAATTCCTATCCTGTGCAGCCCCCAGTGTTACTTTTTTTTTTTTTGCCTCCCCAAATAGGAAAAAAAATCCTGAAATAATTGGTGAAAATAATCCTGTAAAATTTGTAGATTTATTGCGTTTTAATTAATATTTTCTCAGCCAGGAGTAGGCTCCCCATCAAGAAGAATTCCGACACACGTATGCCATAATCAAGCAAAGAGGCGTGTGAATTAGCATATATTGACCAAATGAAAACTGTGTAATACAAAATGCCAAAATCCTATATAAATTAAGTTTAGAGTGTATCTGACAATTCTTTAATTAAGCAGACCTTGTTTTTTGTTGCTTCTCACTTCTTGGAATTGTTTATTGATCAAGTTCTGTGGATGACACAAGAGAACCAACATCCTTCTTCTTTCCCCACCTCACACTCAGGAATTACATCTACCAATCTATTCCACACCTTGGCCTGATAGCAGTCAAAGTTCATTTCCTCTAGAAGAAAACCATGGGAATGGTTTCCTTGTAGCAATGTGGTGCTATTGGGTGCAAAACGTCATCAGAGGGCTGGGGTTGTGGCTCTGTGGTAGAGCACTTACCTTGCATGCATGGGGCACTGGGTTTGAGCCTCAGCACCCCATTAATAAATAAAATAAAAAGGTACTGTGTCCATCTACAACAAAAAAAAATTTAAAGTCATTAGATGCCACATTTTTTAATTTATAGGAAACAAGGTTATTCAGGAACTCATTTATTAAATTCTCAATAATATGGTAGAAGCACTGTTTAGATTATTAGTCCTTAATTGAAAAAGAATTAAACAGGTCAGGAGATCTGAGTTCTAGTCTACTAACACTGACTAGTTTTGTAAGTTTGGGTTACTTAACCTTGCAGTCCTCCATTTCCCTATCTGTAAAATGAGAAAAATGGCATTAGGTACCTTCTAAGGTTCCTTTCAACTTTGAGAAACAAGGGGGAAATCTAAATAGCTCACTAGAGTATTTTTTGTGGAGATAGAGAAGAGATTGGGGGAATTTTCAGCCTTTGCATAGACGTGTGCATACAATTTTCTCAGTAGTTGTATTTAATGTTTTCTTTTAATTTCTAATTGAAATGTATGTGTAGACTTTTCCCATTTTACTTCCCCAAAGAAGAAAATGCCTTTTGAGGAAGTACTAATGTTTATCAATGATCCCTATGCCTATATTTATTTATTAGCTTCATTTTCATTGGGGGCTTTTATTCCATCATTAGTTGGGATGAGGCGAATCACAACCTCTGGGACAGGAGTCTCCTGTTTCTCCTTTGCTAGCAAAGCAATCAAACTTTTTCCTTTTTCTCAGAAATAAAATGGCTGGGATGACTTATTGGAAACCCATAATCTTAGGAACAGGAGGGTAAACATTAACAATACACATTGAAATCTATCAATCTCAAGAAACTTGATTTAGATATACTCAAAACACATAAGACATTAGCCATCAGTTAAAAAAGCAAAGGTCGAAAAGAGAAATGTTAGCACAGATGCCATTGGTGATTTGCCAATTATAGGTGATTTATCTGTTCAATCTAAAGTATTGATCTAAAAGTCCATTTATATCTTCAGAGGTACTTAAATAATATAGTGCAAGATTGGGGTACAAAATTCTTTAAAGAATGATGGACAGATAACCTCTGTAACATTGGTTTCCAGGGCTAATACCTTGATTTAATGCTTGGTTAATTAAATCCTTATAGATAAAGTACAAAAATAACCTTCCCACAGCAAATCCTCCATAGAGGAATTTCTGCAGAATTATATTTTATACGGAATAGAAGTCAGATACCATTGAAAACTAAAGATTCTGAAAGTGCTTAATATTGTCTGCAACTAAATTGATTTCAAGCTTGGGTTTTTTTTTTTTTTTTTTTAGCATTAAGAGCAAAATGTCAGAATAAAGTAATACCAAACCAAATGACTAGACTTAAGTATTTTAAGGGTCTTTTTCTTCTTTATAGGAAAAATGCTTTCTGAAAGCAGTTCATTTTTGAAGGGTGTGATTCTCGGAAGCATTTTCTGTGCTTTGATCACCATTCTAGGACACATTGGAATTGGTCATGGAAATAGAATGCATCACCATGAGCATCATCACCTACAAGCTCCTAACAAAGAAGATATCTTGAAAATTTCAGAGGATGAACGCATGGAGCTCAGTAAGAGCTTTCGGGTATATTGCATCATCCTTGTAAAACCCAAAGATGTGAGTCTTTGGGCTGCAGTGAAGGACACTTGGACCAAACACTGTGACAAAGCAGAGTTCTTCAGTTCTGAAAATGTTAAAGTATTTGAGTCAATTAATATGAAAACAAGTGAAATGTGGTTAATGATGAGAAAAGCTTACAAATATGCCTTTGATAAGTATAGCAACCAATACCACTGGTTCTTTCTTGCATGCCCCACTACATTTGCTATTATTGAAAACCTAAAGTATTTTTTGTTAAAAAAGGATCCATCACAACCTTTCTATCTAGGTCACACTATAAAATCTGGAGACCTTGAATATGTGAGCGTGGAAGGAGGAATTGTCTTAAGTATAGAATCAATGAAAAGACTTAACAGCCTTCTGAATATCCCTGAAAAGTGTCCTGAACAGGGAGGAATGATTTGGAAGATATCTGAAGATAAGCAGCTAGCAGTCTGCCTGAAATACGCTGGAGTGTTTGCAGAAAACGCAGAAGACGCAGACGGAAAAGATGTATTTAATACCAAATCTGTTGGGCTTTCTATTAAAGAAGCAATGACTAATCATCCCAACCAGGTAGTAGAAGGATGTTGTTCAGATATGGCTGTTACTTTTAATGGACTGACTCCTAATCAGATGCATGTGATGATGTATGGGGTATACCGTCTTAGGGCATTTGGACATCTTTTCAATGATGCATTGATTTTCTTACCTCCAAATGGTTCTGATAATGACTGATAAGTGGAAAAAGAGCATGTGTTACTATAGCGGTACATACTTTTTTTTTTAATCTGGTGGCACTGGTGTAATTAGACATTAAAGTTTATTAGTATGTTTTTAAATAGGGTGGTATTTTTTCCTTAAAAGACAATTTAAATGTGTTAAAATGTTTTTAAGAATAATTTTGCAAATAAAGGACATATTTATAAATATTTATGTGATAAATTCTAAACATTAAAAATTTGACATATTTTTGCTAATTGGTTAGAAAAATTTAACATGTCTTTTTAACTTTCTAATATATTCAAGTGAATATCTAGTTGTGAATTTGTGATTAAAGCAAAACTTTTAGCTCTGTATTTCCTTTACTCCTAATGTAGATTTATGTTCTAAGCCACCTCAGGTGCCAGTGGATGTGCCCTCTCAGAATACACAACCAAGCAACCAAGGAAATGTTCCTATCCACTATTAAAGAAAAGTTGAATCCTATCCTTGTGAGAAAATTTAGTGGTATTCCTCAGCATACACAGTTTCTATGTGACTCTGTATTTTGGCATGCAGATACTGAAATTGGAGAGGTGACTATAAAAAATGTAATGTCATTTAACTGTTGTTTCAGTAATCAAGCTCTGAGTAGAAACTTAGATAAAAAGTGAATCAGTTAAAATTTATATATTACTGTTAGGCAAATGAGTTCTGTGGAAGTCTGCAGAATTTGTTTGGGCCACCTGACAGTTTCATTTTAACTGAGTCTGTCATATTTTTTGTTTATTTTTAGTTTTTTTGTACTTGCTCAAATTCTGAAATTTTTCTCATTTAGTGGTTGCACCACACATAACTGTTTTTGCTGTGGAGGCCCTAACCTTGCATCCACATTGCATTACCATACCATTTACTTAATATCAGTGGCTACCCAAAATCTTTACACAGTGGTACCAGATACAATTGTCCCTGCATTACAAATGTGTGAAATACATGGAGCTGATTTGTCCAATAATCTGGCCAGCACATGGTGAATTAAGTCAGATCAATAAGCCCCCATAGGGGCTGGGATTGTGGCTCAGTGGTAGAGCGTTCGCCTAGCAAGAGCGGGACCCGGGTTCAATTCTCAGCGCCACATAAAAATAAAGGCATTGTGTTATATCCATCTACATCTAAAAATAAGTAAATAAATATTTTGAAAAAAAATAAGCCCCTATAGGGTATGAGACCATTACATTTTAGGTATCAGTATTTCTTGTAGGGCTGGGGTTGTGGCTCAGAGGTGGAGTGCTCACCTAGCCTTTGTGAGGCACTGTGTTTGAGCCTCAGCACCACATAAAAATAAAATAAAGTGGGTGGGGGTTGTGGCTCAGTTGTAGAGTGCTTGCCTAGCATGTGTGAAGCACTGGGTTTGATCCCCAGCACCACATAAAAATAAAAACAAATAAAGGTATCATGTCCATTTACAACTAAAAAAATAAAGTTATTGTGTCCATCTATAACTAAAAATTAAATATTAAAAAATATTTCTTGTAGCAGACATCATGATGCTAATGGTCTCCCACAGCTTTAGCAAACTAGAAAGAGAATTTCCTCAGGAGAGCTGTGGGCTTCAAATTATTGATCCTCATAGTAGTGTGTCAAACCCTTTGTTTTAATTACTCTGATCTTCCTCACTGGGACGTTTGGTTAAGATGAAACACTAAAAAAAAAAAAAATTAAAAAGATGAAACAATAATTTTGAATAATAAAACTTTTTTATCAAGCACCCTAATAATATGTGGTTCAGTTGAATTACTGATCAAAATCATGCTCAGTATGGGTACAATGATAAACAATCTCTCTCTGAATGTGACACCCTGCTCCCAATACAAATACTTAAAATTTCCTATTTTTTTGTGTTGCCTTCCCTAGAACAATACTATGTTAAAATTTTTCATCTTATTTACATAAGTATATCAATTTATTATAATAAATGTCAGGATGCATTTATTACTTGGTTTGCTAATAAGTGCTAAGGTAATATATTCTTCAAATCGAGGATCATATTTTTGAACATGAGTATTTTTGTACATGTAATTCTTTGATATTACCACAAATAATGTGCTGTCTCAGCTGGGTATGGTGGCACACACCTGTAATCCCAGTGGCTTCAGGAGGCTGAGGCAGGAGGATGGTGAGTTCAAAGCCAGCCTAAGCAAAAAGCAAGGCATTAAGCAACTCAGTGAGACCCCGTCTCTAAATAAAATACAAAAGAAAAAGGGGGCTAGGGATGTAGTTCAGTGGTCAAATGCCCCTGAGTTCAATCCCTAGTACCAAAAAAAAAAAAAATTGTCTCATTCAACTCATGTATATACAGTCTTGTAGATAAAATCTGAATCACTGACATAGAAAATACTACTACTGAGGTCATGGTTACAGATTTGATCTCCATATATGTTAGTTTACACAGAAAAATAATACATTCAATAGCCAAAAACCGACCCTAACCCTACTCTGTTAATGGGCGAGAATTGGGAAGAATAGATGTTTAACAGAACTTGTATATGTAAATATACTTCACATATGCCTAGTGGCAAACATTGAACAGCACAGGTCTAAACCAATTTTAGAAATGAAATACACATCGCCTATCCTGTAGGTGAGATGTGAAGGTGAGAAAACTTGAAGTTTCTTCCAAAAATTATTTTTCACCTGTCTTGAATGCAGTGGAAACTGCAGACTGAGTTTAAGTAGGCCCCAGGCCATCTCCTTGAATGAGTTCAATTATTGAATCTTCCTTCTTAAAATTAAAACATTGGATCTGGGGAAAATTATAGATTAGACTCCTCAGTGTTTTTTTATTTGATGTAGCAAAAGGGTTGCTATGTATCAAATCTGATTTATGATGCCCAAATTTTTCTATGATGCATTTAAAGAAACATGTCTACTGGATTTTCTCAAAGCAGAACACACCTATGTTGGAAACGATGCTGAAAGCAGTCTAGTGATCATGTATCACTAATTTGCCCTTCATTTGTTGGTAACATTCTGTTCCTTTTGGTACAAGCAGACTTAGATGCATTCAGTGCATGCCTGAGTGATTATGTGAAGAGCATATGTTTACAGAAATTGACTTTCTTTTGGCATACAAAGAATTCAGGGGGCTGGGGTTGGGGCTCAGAGGCAGAGTGCTCGTCTTGCATGTGTGGGGCCTTGGGCTCAATCCTCAGCACGACATAAATAAAACAAAGGTATTGTGTCCGTCTACAACTAAAATAAATTTTTTTTAAAAAATTCAGAAATATTTACTAACTCTCTCTGTAAAGAATGAATTCCCCCAAATTTAAAAATAATCACACCAATTCCAATATCATCAAGATAAAATGCTGGGGCTGGGGATGTGGCTCAAGCGGTAGCGCGCTCGCCTGGCATGCGTGCAGCCCAGGTTCGATCCTCAGCACCACATACAAACAAAGATGTTGTGTCTGCCGAAAACTAAAAAAAAATAAATAAATATTAAAAAATTATCTCTCTCTCTCTCTCTCTTTAAAAAAAATAAAATGTTTCCGGGCCTATAATCCCAGTTGCTTGGGAGGCTGAGGCAGGAGGATCACAGGTTCAAAGCCAGCCTCAGCAAAAGTGAGGTGCTAAGCAACTCAGTGAGACCCTGTCTCTAAATAAAATACAAAATAGGGCTGGGGATGTGGCTCACTAGCCGAGTGCCCCTGAATTCAATCCCAAATACACCCCCCCCCCAAAAAAAAAGACAAAATGCTATAAAACATTTAAAGGGTAATGGGAAAATGACTTGTTTGGAAAGTAAAAAAAAAATGGTGTTTATCTAGGGCTCATATAATGTGTGGTGTTACAGATTGAACCCAGGGCCTTGTGCATAATAGGCAAGCATAGTGCCATTTGGTTACACCCCCACACCCCCATCATAATTTTAAAAAAGGAAAATCCAGCTGGGTGTGGTGGTGCACACCTGCAATCCCAGCAACCCAGGAGGCTGAGGCAAAAAGCTCACAAATTTGAGGAAAGCCATTTGCAATTTAGCAAGACAGAAGTACTGGAGATGCAGCTTAGTAATGAAGTGCTCCTGGGTTCAACTCCCATATCAGAACAAAACAAAACCAACCAAACAAAAAACATACACCTTTATTAGTATGGAGCATATACACTAATTTCCTTGTATATCTATGAGTTCAATACAAGGCCTGGTGATCACTTGGTATAAGCTTTGCATGATCATAGTTTATTAGAATACGGTGGTCCTTTTGCCTTAAAATTCCTAGATCTGATAAATGCCATTTTTAACCTGCATGATTTCCATTTCTTTGGTAGTTTTCATTAATTCCATGCAATAATAATCACATTGGTTATGCCATTGCTTTGGCAGTTGGGCAAAAGTGCTAGTGGTAGGAGGACTTAAAAATATTTAAAATGCTTTTATCTAGATAGAGACATTCACCTAGGTACTCAAAAGTACTGAATTAATGGAAATATTCTAATAGACCACCAGTCATGTACCAGCTGAAGGGGAGAGGGGAAAACTTTCTGGCTTCATGTAAGACTTTGATATGTTGAACATGTGAACCACACATGTAATTTTAAGTTTCCTAGTAACCACATTACAAAAGTAAAAAGAGGGGCTGGGGTTGTGGCTCAGTGGCAAAGCGCTTACCTTGCACATGTGAGACACTGGGTTCGATCCTCAGCACCACTTAAAAATAAATAAAAATAAAGATACTATGTCCCTCTATAACTTTAATTTTTTTAAAATGTAAAAAGACAGGTAAAATGATCTTAGCAAATATATTTTATTAAGCCCAATATATTTAAAAATATTGCCATTTCAACATGTAATCAGCAAATAGTTTACATTCTTTTTTTTTTATTCTTTGAAATTCAGTTTGTATTTTACAGTTACACAACATCTCAATTCAGACTAGTCACATTCCAAGTGCTCAGTAGCCATATATAGCTGGTGGCTACCATGTTGTACACCACAGTTCTAAACAATTCCAAAAATGTGAGAACCGCCTCCCCCCCACCAAGGGTTAAAAGTGAATGGGAGAAAACAAATTTTTCTTCTACAAGTTGTATTTATTTTTCTGATTTTCTTGAATGTAATGGAAACTGCAACCTGATTAAGCAGGCCCCAGGCCATCTCCTTTAAAGAGTCCAATCACTGGCTCCTCCTTCTCAAAATTAAATCATTGTACTTTGGAACAAAATATAGACCTCTAAACTTTTTTACCTTGAATTATAACTGAACCAGAACTGCTCCTCTCATTAATTTTACTATTCACTAACCTCCCCACAACTATCTTCAAAGCAACGTCAAGTCCTGTCCTTGCGTATTACACTGTATTGTATAGACTCGTTACTCCACTTCTTAACTAGCCCTCCCCTTTGTGTTTTATAGATCAAGCAAAGGCTTTTAACCTTTAAAAAGTCACAAATCACCTGGCTCAAAGGTGAATAATAGGAAAAGTTCAGACCTGAGGACTATTCAACTTCTAAAGATTCTTCTAGCATGCCCTGTTGTTGAAGAGGGAACAGGAAAACATTGCCTCGGCAGCACAAGACTGTGTGCATTCCACGACCTGCGTGCATCCCACGCATCTCGTTCAAATCCTATCCATATTTTTCCCACTTTGGAACAGAGGCTTGCCAATTCACACATCTCTCCAGTAATCCATAAAGATGGAGGTTTAACTGTGGGTCGAGATTAACACTTTATAATATAAAAAAGAAGAGATTTCTGCAAAACAGGCTTTGCAATCAGGTGGACCTAAGTTCAGATTCCAAACCTGTTATTTATTAGCTAACTTCTCTGAGCCTTAGTTGTTTCTTCTTCTTTTTGTCTGGTGTGTGTTTATTGTAACTGGGAATTGGATCCAGGGACAGTTTACCACTGAGCTATATCCCCAGTACCATCTTATTTTGAGGCTGGTTTCAACTTGTGATACACCTGCCTCAGCCTCCTAAGTCTCTGGGGTTACAGGCATGCATCACCATGCCTGGCTTAGTTTCCTCATTTGTAAAATGAAAATTATAGTCTACCTCATGGAAGCATCATAAAGATTAAGCAAAATATATAAACAGAACTTGAACACATAGTAGGCACTCAGGGAATGTTATTTCCCTTTAAAGAGTTAAATATCAGTCCTTTGTATGAAATCTCTTGATGGTAAAATATTAATACTGATGTAACAGCTGGTAGTGAATATTCAAATTCACAGGGAAACACCTTAATAATTTTAAGATAACATCTGTACATTTAATCTGTGCTGTGTGATAAAACAGCTTTTTTATAAATATTTTAAGGAGAAATTTATGAACTGCTTTTTAAAGGAAATTAGCTTAGAACATCCACCTTTCACAGTAGATGAGATATTACTGGAGCCAAAGTGCCCAAATCAATATGGTTTCTATCTCCCCACACTTTAACCAAGATGTTTCTCTTCATGTTTGGGAAAAAACTGCTTGAGTGAGACTCCTGCATCCCAATAAATGCATCTGGGCATTTGGTACATGAGGGAGAATTGTGTTTGACAACACTCGGAGGCTAATGAGATCATGTGCCTCCTCTCAGACCTTTGCATTCAGGAACAAGAAAGCAAGATTACTTTTTGGACTCCTTTCCAGACATTTTACAAAATATAGAATTTTAACCTGGTGAAACACAATATGAAACACAAAATGAAATAGTGCAGTATAAGCATCCAAGTTTTAAATAACATTTCAGTCCCTACTATTTTTAAAACAATAAAGCAATGCCAGTGAAAAATATTTTTCCAGTCATGTGCTTTTTGAAAGCTATTGAGATCTTAATGGGTTCAAAATAGCTATTATCCCATTAAGTAAAGCTATTTCTATCCTATATTCAAATATATTTCAAGTTGAACTTTCTTAAATCCAAAATGCTTATATCAGCAAACTTTATAAAGAACTTAAGTCATACAAAAACATACATCTCCCTAACCTTGTATAAGTCAACTCTCTAAGAAAGCAGTCCGGAGCTTAAAGTACAAAAGACTCTCCCCCACCCTGACCAGTCAGACAAATAAGAGTGAATTCTGGCTTTAAAAATGAATTTTGAATGGAGCAGCATTCGCATTGATAAATACTGTATTCAGACTAAAGTACATGCAAAATCTTTCAGATAATGAGAAATTAAAACTTAGTTAAAACATCAATATGCAGAAATAAACATTTCAAGCCCTATAGATAAGGAAGCAAAATGAAAAGTACCTGATATTTTCCAAAGTTGCCTCAAGGCTGAGGGGTATTATTCAGTAGTCTAGTGCATGCAGAGTATGCATTAGGCCCTGGGTGCCACCCAAGCACAGCAAAAAATAATTTAAAAAAAAAAAGGTGCCTCAAATTTAAGCTCATTCAGGACTATTAATAGACAGTGTCAGAACAACATGCAGTTTCATCATGAAAAGCATCTTACTTGTTTATAAGCCTCAGGGCTCCATCAGGAATCAGTGTAGGACAACCAAAGATTTTGGGGACAAAGACAGAAGGCATTCCCTTTCAAAACAGAAGTTGGTAAGAATAAAACTGGGTTGCCAGATCTCTGAAGACTCCCCAACATGGCTTCCCCTGAGGCAAAAAAGGAACTGGATTTGTTTTCAAGACACATGTTTGGAGAAATGACACTTTCTCCAAACAAGTGCTTAGTTAGAACCAATGATTTATTGCTGAAAACCAAGTCTTTTGCTCACATGCTTGTAAAAAATCAGAAGAAATCACTTGTTTTACCATCGGAGATTACATGATAGTTAATAAGTATCATTGACAATCAAGTCTTGTGATTAAAAATTAAAATAAGAAAAAATAAATCTTGGTTATCTTTCAAATCTTTATATTCTTGGCGGAGTTTTGAGAACATTTACAATAAACTTGAAGGAAGTAATTCATTATGCTTTTGAAGTCCTCCATGTTCACATACTGGCTGAAATTAAAGTATTTGAAAAATTGGGGAATAAACAAAAGTAATAAAAATTATGATATATAAATTATGGGGTTTCTCCTATTTTTAGAATGTGATTTTAAAAAGGTTTGAGTGGTTTGGTAAATTTGATTTTTTTATTTTCTGTTTTTGCCTAAGAGATGAACCAATTTGGTATATGGGGACATGAAGAAGTTTGCTATATTTTGGAAATCATAGCCTGTTGAATTACAATCTTCCACATAAGACTGATGCCCACAGCCCAATTTTTAATTAACTACTTTTGATGGTTACACATCTTTTACTTCGTTCCTCTAATCAAGTCTAAATTTTAGTCATTTGAAACATCAGTTCTGTTTGGAATATTTCACAAATTGCCAAAACAATCCATCTAATTAGAACTGAACATTAATAATGAGGCATGCCATTCTTTGTTACAACTAGGATTTTAAGTATAAACTACTTTACTAATGCATCTCTCATTTCTCAAAGTCTTCAAGGATAAAATTTGGAATTCTTTAATTTTCACTTCAAGAGGCAAATATTAATTGTACTAATGAGTTTTTCTTTAACTTTTCCTCCTCATGACCTATTCTTAGTAAACATGATATTATTAGAAAAAATTCCATTCATCCTTCTTATTTTTTTTCCATGAATAAATTATATTCTCTAAAAGGCTAGCCTCTTAAACAAAAAAACCTGCCTTATAATCTCAACATTGATTTAAAAACTGGCTTCAAATCTGTTCATTCACCCCTGATCTGATGGCCTTGTGGTCCTTTACTAGTACTTAATTGGTTTTAATCAATATTGAACAAATTGATGTTATCGCTGGTCTTTCAACTCATTATTTTACCTGCCATTAAAAGTATACATACAATGTATAAAATACATACAAAAAATAGAATACATTTACATGCATCAGTCTCAATGTTGACAGGTATGGTTTCTTTAGGAACTGCTGCTTAAAGACTGATATTAAGAGTATAATTATATTTAGTCTAATCTTTACTGCCTTGAGACGACTAGTAACATACCAAACATAAGTGTTCTATAGGGCTTCCAAAATATTCTAACTGCCTAATTCTTATAGTTATTGAATAACTTGAGTAAGTTTCTGATTGCTTGAGACCTCAGATGTGATGGTTATATTGACATAGGATGCATACATTTTCACTGCTTTTCTTTCATTACAAATCTGTTTTAGTGGATACTCCTTTAGATATTGGAATCATTTTGAGTTTCTTGAAGAGCTTGAGATATATTCTCAAAATTAAGGAACCTAGATAAACAAAGTTAAAATATTTACCACATTTTGTTTGGGCATACAGTCATTTCCATTAATATATACTTGCTACATAAATATTTTCATGAACAACAACAAGTGAATTATAATGAAATACCTCAGCAAATTTAGTGAATTGCCATTGTTATGTCTTCTTCTGAAGTACTGTACTTAGAAATAATGTATCCACAGTTGCTGATTTGTATAGAGAGAGGGAACTTGGCTGGATGTAATCATTGTTTGATAAACGCCATATGAACTTCTGTTTGGGGAATATCAAGTCCTCAAATTGGAAATGTTCACAATTATCCCTGGGATAAACCCAGCTGCTTTTGTTTGGGGTCCAGAAAACACAAAAAGACAAGAGAGAAAATGAAAGAAAAAAATGCAGCTGCCAACAGAATGCCACCAAACCACTGTCAACAGTCTGCCAGAGAGGACTGGTCAGGCCTCTATTCCAATGGACAATGGGACAACCATCAGAACTGGAACAATGAATTGTTGCAACTACAAAATATGCGGACTTTTTAGCCTCATATTGAGTACAACCTAAGGGCTATTTTTGTGTTTGGTTCATGTGTAATTTGCAAGTTTTGATGATGGAAATTGTAAAAGCATTTATAAATTCCTACTGACTTCATACTGGTGTTAGGCTGCCACCATTACCCAGATTTTTTTAAAATATGAATTTTCTTTCTTTCTTTTTTTTTGGGGGGGGGGGTTAACAGGGATTGAACCCAGCGGCACTTAACCACTGAGCCACATCCCCAGCCCTTTTTATTTTTAGACAGGGTCTCCCTAAGTTACTCAGGGCCTTGCTAAATTGCTGAGGCTGGCTTTGAACTTGCTCAACCTCCCAGCCACCGTGCCCAGCTTAAATTTTCTTTACTAACTAGACTGGAAGCTTCTTAAGGGCAGCTACTAGTGTATTATTCATCTTTGTGCCACATCACCTAAAATCTAGTAGATAATAAATACCCACTGAGCTGAATTGACATTGGCTAAGTAAAAGTGATTAAAATACATAGGCATGGCTAGCTGGTAAAGTGGTTTGACACAAAATTAATTTTGAAACTTAAAATGAACTGGAAACACATTGCTTGAGAGAAAACAGGCTCCCCTGTATTCCTACTCTTGGGGATATGGGTAAACAAGTTTCCTTCAACCACAGTATCTAAAGAGGCTGATATACCTGCTAGTTTAACCTCTTTGAATTGGCTTCCATGCATGACCTAATGTTGAGAAGCTGAAAAAGCCTGTACATTTAGAGTGATAACCCTGATTAAAACAAATGGATGAGCTGAGGACTCAGACCCAGGGGAGGTAGGGAACATACATATTTAGTTCACATCACCAAGGCAACATATTCAGTGTACCTCAGCATAGTAGAAAAACAAGCACAGATGTTGATGTTGAATATTTAAAAAGTGTTCTCTATACCCACTGTACTAATGGTTAGATACAAGGATAAATCATTTCAGAAACCAGGCAATTAAAAGTTGTAACTTCTCCAATATGTGTTTGTGTGTACTTTGTTTTTCATTGCTAACTCTTCACAGGTAATCTTGGCCAATTAATGTTATCTAAGCATCAAAAATAAAAGTTCAGGGCTGGAGTTGTACTCAGGGTAGAGTGCTTGCCTGGCATATATGAGGCCCTGGATTCGATCCTCAGCACTGCAAAAAAAATAGAAGTTCAAAGCTTGGCTTTTTTTTTTTTTTTTAGTGAGAGAGAGAGAATTTTTCAATATTTATTTTTTAGTTTTTGGCAGACACAACACCTTTGTTTGTATGTGGTGCTGAGGATCGAACCCGGGCCGCACGCATGCCAGGCGAGCGTGCTACCGCTTGAGCCACATCCCCAGCCCCAAAGCTTGCCTTTGATACAAATGATACATATATTCTTTTTAGGAATATAAGCTACAGGCCTCAAATAGTGTGTTTCCTCCCCCAAATGGGGAGACAACTGATTCTGAAACCAGTAAGCTGGCATATATCTGATGAAGACACCTCTCCTGAGAGATGATTTCTAACTATATTACTGATGAGACTATTCATACTTTTATATACCAGGAATAATAAACCAAAACAATATGCTAAGTTCAAGAATATAACTGGTATAGCAAAAGGAAAATATTATACATAGAACTTGAAAAGGATACAGGAAGTAAAATATCAGGGCATTTTTATAGAAATATCTTAGAAAAGATAAGACTTTAGCAGATAAGCATTCTGAGTAATAATGAAGCAGGAAAAATTCTCCAAAACTTACCCCAGCCCAGATGAAATATTATCCCAAGTTATCAACCTTTGTTTACTTTTTCCATGTTTACCAAGAAATGTTCTATTTACTACTGTTTACCCTAGGTAGACCTATTGCTATAAATCAATACATTTACATTCTACCTGGGAAAACTCCAAGTCTTACAAGTTTCATCAATGAGAAATGATTTCTTAATCTGAGGGTCAGACTCTGGATCTATATTCACCTATGTGAGACCCAGAGAGGCTGAGCTGGAACAGCCAGCAGAATAATCTCTCTTTTTACTATCCACCCTCACCTTTCTCACCAACTTCTAACTGTAACACGATTCACCACAATCTTGTAAATGTCTGTATCCATCTGAAAAATAAAATCACATGTCATATATTGGTAAACAACCAAATGAAGATGGCTGAGACACTAAAATAATAGCAAGGTTATGAGGAGGAAAGGCCTTTATCACTAAATAAATTCACAGCTGCTTTTTAAGCTCTCAAAACAGATTACTGTTCTTATTAAAGTAGATCCATGGCCCTTAGGAAAGGAGATACATAGTCTTTGGGGAATAAGGTGGGGACCTGAATGTGGAAGTTGTGAGTGTCCTTTGGTATGATTTTACTTAAGGCACTAAAATAATTGAACCTTAATCTGATTCAGCCTTCAATGTGTACATAGGATACATAGGGGACATAAAACTTATGTTATATGACTTCATAGTGCTACAAAATCCAGAATGTATGGGAAAACTTTACAAATGAACTATACTTCTTAAATAATTACTTCAATGGATAGGGCTGGGAACAGAGCTCAGCAATAGAGCACTTGCCTAGCATGTGCAAGGCCTTTGGGTTTGATCCCTAGCACTATAAACCAACCAACCAAACAAAAAGCTGAGATGTAATTTAAAGGATAAAAGGAGAGGAATTTACAACAACCATATGCAACATACAGATCTTATCTGGTACCTACTTCAAGCAAACCAACAACTAATAAAATTTAAAGAGAGACAACTGAGGGAATTTGAACAGTTTAAATGATCATATTAGGAAATAGTTAAATTTTTTAGGTGGGATCATGCTATTATGGTTATTTTTATCTTTTAAAGATACATATTAATGTAGTTATTGATGGCCAAAAATTGAAGCTGGGTGATGGATAAAAAAAGGACCATTATACTATTTCCCATGCTTTTGAGTATGCTAGGAACTTTCCATAATGAAAATTTAAACAACAACAAACAAACACACACAGGCATACACACACAGACACAAAAGTACTGCTGGGTGACCTGGGATAACAGTATAAAATTCCCAATCTGGCTTCAAGCCCCATTAACTTGACAAATTATTTGGGGGTCCACCATAAACTGGCAAGTCCAGTTACCAATTCATCTTCTATCATTAACCTTATAGGACATTAAGTCGTCTGTTTAGTTACTTACCAGATACCCTTTAATGTCCAAGTGTGCTACCCAATTTTGAGTTTAAAAAAAATTAAAATAATTTCTGAAGCTAACAGAATTTTAGCATCTGTAGAATTTATTCAGCATAACCACAGAGGCATTGTCTTCATGCTGTCACACACAGACACAAACACAGATACAGCACAATATCCATATTTAGCCCAAGTGCATTCCTTCTGAGGATCACTTATATGTCTTCATATGCCACAGCCCATCATTTAAATAATGGATATTTTCAATGCCAATTCCTTTGTTGACTTTCTCACTGTAGAAGGGGAAAAACACATAAACACATTTTTATGCATTTTTATAGTTTTATTCATGGCAAACAAAGTGCAATGTTATTTTCTAGTTATTGAGACACATGTAGGGAATTTATTTTTGTTACACTTATTATCTATTTTAGGCTCATTACTCTGCTGCAGTTCATGTTCTAAAGTGATTTAAGCAATCTAACTAGTGAGCCTATACAAACTCAGTAATCATATCACAAGACCAGGAGAATATCAAAGTATTAAACCTTAAAACAAAATTAATAGGACTAATTTTGCTCATCAAATGGGTTCCAAACTTTTAAAATATATTGCCTATATTTTGGTAATATACATTTAAAAGTTCTAATATTCTACATTTCATATACTACCAAATTAGAATGTAAGACAAATATTACATAGTGCTGAACTGTGTCATTTTTAAAAGCTAGCAGCAAAACATATTTTTCCCTTCTCAATTTATAAGATATTAAATAAAAATTCCTAAAGTACCATATATACATATAAAACACCTGTGTAGGCATATGGGTTCTTTTCATAATACTTAAGAAAGAATGTGGGGGCTGGGGATATAGCTCAGTTGGTAGAGTGCTTGCCTAGCATGCATAAGGCCCTGGGTTCAATCCCCGGCACCACACACACACCAAAAAAAAAAAAAAAAAAAAAAAGAAGAATGCAATACTGAAGACAAAAGAGGCTTCAATGGCTTTCTAAATGTTAGGAAAAATCAAAAATTAGGCTTCTGTGCTTAGTAATTTGTAAGATGTGGTATGAATGAGCAAATTTCATCTGTAATTCTGATACTTCCTAGGCTCCATATCTCAAAAGCTAAGGGGGCCTAAAGTGAGACTTACATATCTTCTGCAGACATCTTCATGACTCCAACACATAGAGCATGCTGTTTTCCTTCTGCCATGATTGCCTGAAAACACATAGCTAAGAAAACTATCTCTCAAAATGCCTTGCAGGGAGGGAAATGTGTCAAGTATTACTTGTATTACTAGTTAGCCACTTTGAACCCATCTTGTGTCCTCTCCTGACTACTGACTCCTTGAGGGCAGGGGATATGAGTACATTCAAGAAATGTTAAATAAATGTTCTTAATTATCATTTTGGTTAAGTCAAATATTAATACTACATACCATGTTAACAAAACCATGTCATACAAAAAAAGATAAAATTTCTTGCACATAAATAAATAAATATCAATTATTTTAGTGTCTGTCTTGTTTTTTCCTTTTTATTGGTGCATTATTACCAAACAGTAGGATAACTTGCATTCCACTATTTTGACCATTGAATGGTGGCTTTATGTAAAGTACACACTGAAGTAACAATTGTAGCTGGGTATAGTGGCACATACCTGTAATCCCAGCTACACAAGAGCATCACTAGAGCCCATGGAGTCCAAGATCAGCCTGGGCAACACAGTGAGACCTTGTCTCAAAAAAAACAAAACAAAAACACAAAGTGAAATCTAGTATTAAGGGGCTGAGGATATATAGCTCAGATGGTAGAGTGCTTGCCCTGCATGTACAAGGGCCTGGGTTCAATCCCCAGCACCCCCACCCACCCACCAAAAACAATGTCTACTACTAGGAAAACGTTCCACTTAAAGGAAACTCCAAAACTAAAAACCTACCAACACTTAGAGAAGTCATACATATGAAAAAGAATACTTTTCTCCATTAGTCTTCAATTCATTCAATGTTCCACAAATATTTGAGCACCTATTATGTGACTAGTATCTATAAAACACAAGTTGTTCCTAAAAGAAAACACACAACTTATTCTAACCTTTAGCTAAAACTGCCAAAACAGAGGATAGCCTCCTTTTGAGCATAGGACATACTCAACTCACTCCAATGGCATTCCCACTGTATAATAATGTCTTTATTTCCACCAATGATTTCCTTATTTCTTTCTTTTTTTTTTTTTATTTCCTTATTTCTCAACCTGAGGCAAATGGCCACTTTGCCTATGGCAAAGGAGATGACTTCCTGGTACAGACTCGTTGACAAAAATCTATTTAATCCAGAAATATAGTTGAAATAGCACTACATAAAGAAATACAAATAATGCAGAATTATTCAACTACGTCAGGAGTTGAACAGATCCTTATATCTACTTGGGAGCTAGGTGTAGTGGTGCATACCTTTAATCACAGCTTCTTAGGAAGCTGAAGCAGTAGGATCACAAATTAATTTGAGGACAACCTGTGCAACTTGGTAAAACCCTGTCTTAAAGAAAAAAAAAAATTAAAGGCTAGGGACAGGGGACTGGGGATGTGGTTCAAGCGGTAGTGTGCTCGCCTGGCATGCGTGCGGCCCAGGTTCGATCCTCAGCACCACATACAAACAAAGATGTTGTGTCCGCCAAAAACTAAAAAATAAATAAATAAATAAATAAAGGCTAGGGACATAGCTTGGCGATAAAGTGCCCCTGGTTTCAATCCCCAATAAGAGAGGTAAGTTAATGTCCAAAATACTAATCCACTCATATCACCTGTATTCTTCTGATTAGTAATCAAAAGTTAGATTGTGTTAGATTGTATCCTGAATCTAGTAACAATAAGCCCTAATTGGGCTGGGTTGCAATGCAGTTGGGATTTTTTTTTTTTTTTCTCTGCACTGGGGAATGAACTCAGGGGCACTCTATCACTGAGAAACATACACCCATCCTCCCCCCAGACACATTTTTTTGGGGACAGGGTCTCCCTAAGTTGCCAAGGCTGACCACCTTGTGATCCTCGCACCTAAGCCTCCCACGTAGCTGAGATTACAGAATGCACTGCTACCCAGCAGCTGTGACTTATAATTTATAACTTGATTCCATTTAATTTCTATGAAACTACCTCAAATGAAACAATTTAGAATCAAGAAATAAAAAGTTACTCTCATTACTTCAACTATAATCAGAAAGGCATGAGACAACAGGAAAGTATCCTCTAAAAAAGTACATATAATGTGTTCTCTTGGATGATAGATCATTCATTAATGACAAGAACACAATGAATACATTTTTTAGCAGTTAGAGCCTGGGAAGGATACAACAATGGTATCTACTGCAGCAGGATAAAGCTTAGCTCCAGGAGAAGTTAAGCCTGGACACATGATATTTGCTCCACTGAGTACAAATTTGATGGCTCCTTTATCAACCTGCTGGTGTGGCAGAATAAAAGGATCTAGAAGAGAAGAAATAAATTATATAAATTAATAAGACTGAAGACTCAAAAGTTAAAGGCAAAGGGCATGCACAAATATTTCAAAAACTACATTACTCTGACAAATGAAAAATAAAACTAAATCACTATCCTTTACTGATCAGACTGGTATTTTTTAAGAAAAGTAATCCCTGGTGCTAACAAGAGGGTAGGAACACTAGAATTACCATAAACTGGTAGAAGACTTGTAAATGGGTGTAACCTTTCTTAAGGACTACTTAAAAACATGCAATGAGACCCCTGACTCTACCCTAAGGAAAAATGAGAGATGTACAATATATTAGGTAGAAAGATACTGCAGCACTAACATTTCTAATTGAAATAAACTGAGATCAACCTAAATATCTAACAATAAGGTAAAGATAAATGACTTAAGGTATGTCTATGAAAAAGTCATGCACATATATAATAAAACATTGTTTTTAGAGAACACTTAATGCCCTAGGAAATGTTCATGATGAATGAAGAAAGCAAAATAAAAAACTGAAAAATATCAGAGGTTACTAGGGGTCAGGGTAGAGGAGAAGGAGGAAGGATGAATAGGTAGAATAACATGAATGTTTTACTATGATGCTGTAACACTGGATACTGGACACTATATATCTGGCAAAACCACAGAACTGAACAAAAGGAAGAGCAAACCTGAATTTAAACTATAGACTTTCATTAATAATAATGCATCAGTATCCGTTCAGAAATTGTAACTGTATAGTACCAATGTAAGATGTTAGTAATAGGGGAAACTACATTTAAAAAGAGCCCAATCTTAAGAGGACAAACAGGCTGGGGGTATAGTACAGTGGTAGAGTGCATACTTAGTATGCACAAGGCCTCAGGTTCAATCCCTAGCACCAAAATAAGCATTTACACATATTGTTAGAGTCTGTAAACAAGTCTGGATGGTGCCTGGCAAAATGTCAGAGGGAGTGGTTTGAGAAGTAACAAAACCGAGCCATTAGGTGTAGAGATTCCTGATTGGTTGACTGATGTATCTAGTTTATGCTAATTAGATAAGCTGTGTGGAATGTATAAATACTGCTCCTGTCCTGCAATAAACGGCTCCTACTCCTGCTGTATCAACGTACACAAGTTATTCGTCACCCCCCGATTATTCTGCTGCAGCCGGACTGCGGCAACATATTACAGAAAACAATTGGATGTAAGTAATAATTGGATATAAGTAATCCAATATGCTAACAATAGTTAACTCTAGGTCATAGAAATGTGCACATATCCTCTTGTAATCTTAAAAAAATGCATGTGTGTGATGTCTACTAATAACTCATAACCAAGTAGTTAAAGGATCCCTAGAGGGTTTCAAACAATGGGAGAAAAACTTTTTAAGCTTTTCAGCACTCTCTAGAAATGACAATAATAGGTAAAATTTCTTAATTTTAATGTCTTACCACTAGATTTCTCACTAGTGGAAGAACAGATTAAGTCTTTTTCTTATTAAGATCACAGATTAGCCAAATGTGGTGGCACATGCCTGTAATCCCAGCAACTGGAGAAGCTGAGGCAAGAGGATAGCAAGTTCAAAGCTAGCCTCAGCAACTTAGTGAGGCCTTAAAGAAACTTAAAGAGACAATGTGTCTAAATAAAAAAAATAAAAAGGGCTGGGGATGTGGCTCAGTAGTTAAGCACCCCTGGGTTCAATCCTCAGTACCAAAAACAAAAACAAAAAAGATCAGATTAATTTAAACTAGCACCAAAGTAATTGAAATAACTATTGTTAGTGTATTGGATTACTTACATCCAATTATTACTAAAGTACAAAAACAAGGGAACCTGACTGAATGTATTCACTACTCACAAACCATAATTTGTTTCCTAGATCTTCAACCTCATTAATAACAGTCCCTTGATGATGATGATGATGATAATCATGATAAGTAGTAGTAAACACTTATTGAACAATTACTACTTCACTGTAATAGTTGTCATATAATGAATGCCTGCTGCTTTCCAGGCATTATGTTAGGTATATTATATGCACTGTTTCATTTAATCCTCACAACCCACAGGAGATACACAATTTTTCAAAAAATATTTATTTATTTATTTATTTATTTATTTAGTCAGTCAGTCAGTCTTAGGTGGATACAATATCTTCAGTCAGTCAGTCAGTCTTAGGTGGATACAATATCTTTATTTAATTTTTATGTGGTGCTGAGGATCGAACCCAGTGCCTCACACGTGCTAGGCAAGTACTCTTGAGCCACAATCCCAGCCCGGGAGACACATAATTATAGTGTCCGTTTTGTGTCTATGTGTGTGGGGCTGGGGATTGAACCCAGGGCCTTGTGCATGTGAGGCAAGCATTCTACCAACTAAGCTATATCCCCAGCCCACTTTAGTGTCCATTTTTAAAGATAAGAAAACAAAGCTTGAAGAGGGTAAGTGACTTGCCAAATGATATGTACCGGGAATAGAATCCATGTTCATGTTTTAAACCACCATATTATTCTATTTTTTACAAAATATTTTTAGTTGTAGATGGATACAATATCTTTATTTATTTATTTTCATGTGGTGCTAAGGCTCGAACCCAATGCCTCATACATGCTAGGCAAGTGCTCTACCACTAAGCCACAACCCCAGCCGCTTATTCTACTTTTTCTTTTTGGGGGGGGTATCAGGGATTGAACTCAGGGGCACTCAGCAACTGAGCAACATCCCCAGCCCTATTTTGTATTTTATTTAGAGATAGGACCTCTCTGAGCTGCTTAGCACCTCACTAAATTGCTGAGGTTGGCATTGAACTCTCAATCCTCCTGTCTCAGCCTCCCAAGCCACTGGGATTATAGGTATGCTCCATGGTCCCAGTCCTTATTCTACTTTTTGCATAAAAATAAGTAAGATGTTCTAAAAGGCTGATCCCACACAATATTATTAAATAGGAACATCCTTTTCCCCAAATTTATGATAATGCTCAATTTATAGAAAAATTGAAAGAATAGCTGGACACTATCCACCTACATCTAATAATTATTCATTAACACTGTGCTTTATTCGCTTTATCTCTATTTATACACACATATTTTCTTCTATCATTTGAAAATTAGTTCAGACATAATGCCTCATCATAAATAAGCAAACCTAAGAATAAAGCCATTCTATACCACCACAATTCTATTGTCATACCTAAAATTTAATAATTCTACTTTACCATTTTAGAGCCAAACCATATTCAAATTTTCCCAATAGTTCAGGAAAGTCTTTTACATTTTGGGGGGAGGGGCTTGAATTTTTGTTGGTTTTTCAAAACAGAAATACATTTGATTTTGTCTCTGCTCATAGTTTAATGGGCATATCAAAATGTCTTAATGTCACCAAAATATTCTCATTTAAAAATTTTTCTTGAGGCTGGGGATGTGGCTCAAGCAGTAGCACGCTTGCCTGGCATGTGTGGGGCGCTGGGTTCGATCCTCAGCACCACATAAAATGTTGTATCCACCAAAAACTAAAAAATAAATATTAAAAAATTCTCTCTCTCTCTCAAATTTTTTTTTTCTTGTTGCATCAAGACTCAATTTCACTCCATCAGTTTTTTTGTAACCTGACAAAACCAATACTTAATCAAATAATTCTAACTATTCCCTTGGTTTTTTGTTGTTATTTTTGTTTTTGGTACCAAAGAGTGAATCCAGGGGTAGTTAACCACTGAGCCACATCCCCAGCTCTTTTTTGTATTTTATTTAGAGACAGGGTCTCACTAAATTGCTGAGGCTATTTTGAACTTTGAATTCAGGATCCTCCTGCCTCAGCCTCCTGCTGGGATCATAGGCATGCACCACCACACCTGGTGTAACTATTCCCTTATAAAGACTTGCCTAACAGATTTACTTCTCCTGACCTCTGTACCACTAAATAATTTCAAATTTATCTCCTCTTACCAAAAAGCCAAATTCATTCAGTCAACAACAACAACAGAGCCTGCCATTCATTCCCTTTCCTTCTGCCTCTTGGCCAGAATACCAGACTAAAAAGCAGAAATTTTGCTTCCCATTTTGAAAACCTCTTGTGTACACTGGCATTATATCTTCCATGATTTTCTTCTGTAATATACTCAAATAACTATAAATGTGGGTATGAAATAAACAGTATTTGGTTTCAAAACATACGATCATGACACTCAACTAGTAATAACTGGGACTCCCACATTTAGCCAGTGCTCTCCCATATACAGAATTATCTCTACTGACCATTATCACAGTTTATGGCTACATATTTGTGTGATTATCTAATTGCTATAAATTCTCTCAGCTAGCTTCATAAGGACAGGACCATGTTTGTCTTTGCTTCAAATAGTATTCTCAGATCCTAACTTAGTGCCTGGCATATAGTAAGTTCAATAAATATTTGTTGAATGAATGAATGCTTTTTTCTTGGGCTTTCTGGAATGCAAAATTGGAAATTTTGCATTTTTCTGATTTACCACAAGATGGGCATTCATTTTAGCTTTATATTCCTTATTATTTAGTATTAATAAATAACAAATTAACTATCAGCAGTCACTTTCAACACCTTTCAAATGTGCATTTCTAATGAGACTTACATTTGTGAAGTAACCTTAGGGTTGGATAAAAAGGTCCTTCTCTTTGTCTAAAAAATAGTAATTCTCCGTTTACTGTAAGGATTTCTATATGTTCATGGCTATAAGACAAATGTCAGAAAGTACCAAGTTAGATATTCTTTCGAAAATGAATGTAAATAAAATATCCTTTAAAATTTACAACATGAAATAGGCATATACAGAGATACAGTAAACTTTTAAATAAAGATCCTGGCCAAAAAACATTGTTCACACTGTTTTTCCTATAGTATCAGTCCAGTAGAGAAAATATGTCCTGCTACAACCAATTTTATTTTACATTTTATTATTTGAATTCCATTGTTAGATAATAAAACATCTCTAAAAAAAAACAGGAATAAGTTCAACTCTAAATTTACAATTTAATCCTTTAATAAAACAATCAATACATAAAACCACACTTTTCATGCATAAAGGAAATATCTGAAAATACAAATACATGGTAAGTTTTATTGTCACTGTGTCTATTATTATCATTAATCTATCAATAGTTAATGTGAAAATAATTTCATTTAGAATAAGAGCAACATAAACATTAAACATTCAGCTACTCTAAGCTTTACACAGAGAAAAGCAAAGACTTACCATCGGACTATTTTGACAGGATCTTTCTTAGGCATGATTTGATTAAGCCATGGTTCAATACCTGGAAATTGCTCTATCAACTGGTTCTTAATACCCTTAATAACAGATGTTTTCAGCTGGATGCAGTTGGAAACATTTTCTTTTTCATCAAACCTGCCAAGTGATTTTTGCAAGAAAAAAAGGCATTGCTAAGCAAAATTATTAGAATATCTAAAAATTACTGTTCTAATTGGGTAATCTATTGGCCATCTATTCCCAAGATAGTACTCAATCCTTAGAATAACTATGAAATACACTGTTTTTTGAAACACCATTTCCCTTTTTTGCCCAATACAAAACCATGTTTTAATAATAAAATAAATTGTCACATATACAGCAATTAGCTGGGGGAAGGGGTTATGGATAAAACACAGTTTGCACTATAACCTGTAATCAGCTACCTAATCTTACTCAAAGGAAGAAACAGATTCCCATCAATAATAAAACCTGTTAAGAAAAAAAAAAAAAAGCCTTAAGCATTAAGTTGCAAAAGGCCAAAACCAAGCATAACACAGAAAAATCAGCTGTTCTTAGGCAGTGTAATCTGCTAACATTTTTTTTAAAGTGGTGAAGATGATATAATTTTTAAGATCCCTATCTATTTTTCTCAAATTTTCATGCACAAAACCCACCTTCCTTTGCCCATGTTCCCCTTTGCTTTTTGCCTCTACCAAATGTGGAAGGTAAACCCACTAGGTAGGTTCCCAAGGAATTCTGTCTTCCTTACACTGAATAGCCTACGGGGCAATCACGTTATTTCCAAGACAAGGTTAATCTGGCAGCTAGGCAATAGGCATGACAGGCCGCTTGCTTCCTGTCACCCAGACTCCTTCACTCCCATGATCCAGGAAGTCAAGCCTTCTTTTATTCAGTTCATAACTAATAAACATATGGCAGCGAGTGCAGGGCTCCCCTCTCACCTAAAGAGGATATGCCCCTAAATCACAGTGCAAGAATGTGATTGGTAGAACCCTAGGAATGGCGAAAGATTGGGGGGGGGGGGGCAAAAGAACAGAGTTAAGGAGAAAGAAAATGGAAGTGGAGGGACCGAAGCCAGATTGAGGATTAGGGATTGAAAATTTAAAGAAGTGTTGCAAGTTGCGAGTGAGAGCATATACTATAGAAAACCTTAGGGAGTCAGGATGGCAGGGGCGGGGGAGAGAGAAAGAGGATTGTTGCTCTCGCCCTCTTCCCCACCCCACTCCCACCGCCTTTGTGAGCAGCCTATGGAGGCCACACATGTCCTTACTTCTTGAACATGATCCAAGGTGAAGGGGGCGACGATAGGGAAGGGCCCGGAAAGGGAAAGAAATTGAATTAGCAAGGGTCCGGCAGATCCCCTTACACGAGGAAGGCCGGCACTGAGAGTCGGAGCTGTTGTCGTTATCCGGAAGGTGAACAAGCCAGACGCGCTTTACGGCTCTCAGTGACATCTGACGACTTCCGCTCCTCTGAACTCCACGTCGGCGCTCTCGCAGGCTCCTTTTGGGTAACCGATTCCTCTCCATTGCGGACAGCTGAAAGGGCGGGACTTGAGAAGGAAGAAGTGTTAGAACAGTTCTTTCTTGTTGCAGGAAGGAAGAATGGAAGAGGCGGGGAATCCACCAAAACAGCCTTTATGACAGTTGCGTCAGTTATGGGTTCCTCAAAGGGTCAAGATTCTTTCACGCTTTGGTGGCACCTACGTTTAACCTCATTTTTTTTTTTTTTTTTAGTGGGACTGGTTTTGTTCCCTGAGACACCCAAATGGATTACTGCATACCAACCAGCATGAACTCAAGCAAGTCTCATAGCTTCATGTTAATATACTGGTATGGTTTTCAAGTTTAGCAAATAAAAATGCAAGACTTCTAAATTTGAATTTCAGATAAACTATGAATACTTTTCTAGTGTAAGTATATCTGATATTTGAACATACTTACACTGAAAATATATAGTACTCAATTGTCTTAATCTAATTGAACATCCTGTTTGTTATCTAGTAACTCCACTAACCATAGTAAGGTACCCCATTGAATTTTTTTTTTGGGGGGGGTACCGGAGATTGAACCCAGGGGCACTCAGCCACTGAGCCACATCCCAGCCCTACTGTGTATTTTATTTAGAAACAGGGTCTCACCGAGTTGCTTAGCACCTCACTTCTGCTGAGGCTGGCTTTGAACTCGCAATCCTCAGCCTCCCGAGCCGCTAGGATTACAGGCATGCGCCACCACGCCCAACCCCCCATAGAATTATTAAATAAAAGTCACCAGGTTCCAGTCCTCTACCTCCCCATACTTAAAAGTTGAACTATAAACCAAGAGAGATAATTTACTTGAAAGATAGACAGCCTCAGCTGGGCATGGGAGTGCACACCTGTAATCCCAGCGGTCTGGAGGCTGAAACAGGAGGATCTCAAATTCAAAGCCAGCCTCAGCAATTTAGCAAGGCCCTGAGCAATTTACCAAGATCCTCTCTCAAAATAAAACATAAAAAAGAGCTGGGGATATGGCTTAGTGGTTAAGCGTCCATGGGTTCAATTCCTGGTACAAAAAAAAAAAAGCCTCTAGATGAGCACTACTGATGTAATCTGACACAGCTAAAAAACACATTTTTGTGTGTGTGGTGCAGGAGATTGAACCCATGGCCTTGTGCATGCAAAGCAAACACTCTGCCAACTCCAGCCCTAAAAAAACACATTTTGATGATGTAATTTTTAAAAGAAAAGCTAGTTGAAAACAAAATTATGCCAGTTTGAGGGTTTTGGTCATCAAAGAAAGCATAGAAGAAATTGTCTAAAAATCTGAGTTAGGTACTACTCAAGAAATCGGATAGGTATGCCCTGATCAATAAAACAAATACACAAGGGAACAAATACTCTAGTTAATATTGGGGAGACGAATTTGAGGGGGAAGGGAAAAAAAAACCAAGAGAAAGAATTAAATTACAACAGATGGGGTAGAGAGAGAAGATGGGAGGGGAGGGGAGGGGGGATAGTAGAGGATAGGAAAGGTAGCAGAATACAACAGTTACTAATATGGCATTATGTAAAAATGTGGATGTGTAATTGATGTGATTCTGCAATCTGTATTTGGGGTAAAAATGGGAGTTGATAACCCACTTGAATCGAATGTATGAAATATGATATGTCAAGAGTTTTGTAATGTTTTGAATAACCAATAAAAATAAATAAATAAAATTCATATTGAAATGCAAAAAAATATTGGGGAGATGGACAATTAGAGCAATCATAGCAAATGATATTATGCAACTAACTTACCTTGTCTTGATTCTATGGTACCAATAATCTTCAGATTGTAATTTGGCTTCCCATGAAGACCCTCCCACAGGGAAAAACTTTGCTATTTTCAAATCTCTGTAAACAAATATGTTTGTCTTTATAAAAAAAAAATGGCCTTCTGATTTACATATCAATCTCTTGTGAAAGTCCTTAGTGTGAATCCACATTCCCAGCATCAATCTACTCTGTGACATTTACAATATTGAGTTTATAAACATGCAAAAAAGCCCAGACCCCAAGCTGTCAGGTTTCTTACCAAACATCCTTCCTGTCCTGGCAATGCTCATATTACCCTGGGAGCCTGTCATTTAATAACAAATACATTATAAACAGATATTGTTACAGTTTGAGATGAGTGAAAGTAGATAATATGCTTTAGATTATATACAGTGCTCCTTGATTTACAATGGGATTATGACCCCTAAAACCTGTTCATCATTATTTATCATAAAGTATCATTAAATTGAAAATGCATTTGACACACCTAACAAACTTCATAACTTACTAACACAGAACTTGGTGGAGTATGGATTATTTCCTTATACCCCTTATCACATGGCTGACTGGAAGCTGCACCTGGCTCACCAGCATTGCCCATCATAGCTACAAACTATCATACTGCATATCACTAGCCTGGGAAAAGATGAAATTCAAAATTAGGTTTCCTACTGTATATGTATTGTTTTTGCCCTGTTATAAAGTTAAAAAAAATTTAAAGCTGAAACATTATAAGTTGAAGACTGTCTATATACGCTAACACTATATGTAATAAGTATATATTCCACTAGTAAATGAAAGTTAATTTTATGGACCCAGAAATTAATAACACCTGGATGGTCCTCCTAGTTTCTTGAGGTTACTGTTTCTGAAACCTACTAATTTTAGACTTATTAAAAAGTATTGAGGGGGCTAGAGTTGTGGCTCAGCTCTAGGCTGGGGTGTAGTTCAGAGGTAGAGCACTTGCTTAGCAGGTGCAAGGCCCTGGGTTCCATCCCTAGCAAACAAACAAACCAAAAAAAAAAAAAAAAAAAAAAAAAAAA
>NW_026000283.1:9552189-9556558 GCF_001458135.2 Marmota marmota marmota
AAAAACAAAAAAAAAAAAAAAAAAAAAAAAAAAGAGAGAGAGAATAAAAGAGGGGGAAAAAAAAGAAAATTTAAAGTTGAGTCTAATTGTAGTCCCTGTATCATTTGGAATCTTCACTTGTTCCTCATTGCTTACATCAAAGATCATTTCCCTGCCTGGTATAGTGGTACACCCCTGTAATCCTAGCTGCTCAGGAGGCTGAAGCAGGAGGATCATAAGTGCAAAGACGGCCTCAGCAGTTTAGAGAGGCCTTAAGCAACTTAGCGAGACGCTGTCTCTTAAAAAAATATATGGCTGGGGTTGTGGCTTAGCAGTAGAGTGCTCACCTAGCACATGTGAGGCCCTGGGTTTGATTCTCAGCACCACATAAAAATTAATAAATAAAGGTACTGAGTCCAACTACAACTAAAAAAATAAATATTTAAAATAAAGTATGGGGTGGCTGAGGTTGTGGTTCAGCAGTAGAGCACTCACATGGCATGTGCGAGGCCCTGGGTTTGATCCTCAGCACCACATAAAAATAAATAAAATAAAAGTATTGTGTCCAACTACAACTAAAAAAATAAACATTTAGAAAAAAAAGTATGGGGGGCTGGGGTTGTGGCTCATAGGTAGAGCACTTGCCTAGCATGCATGATGCACTGGGTTCGATCCTCAGCACCATATAAATTAAAAAATAAAGATATTGTATCCACCTATAACCAAAAAATAAATATTTTTAAAGTATGGGTGCTGGGGTATAGCTCAGTTGGTAGAGTGCTTGCCTTGCATGCACAAGGCCCTGGGTTCAATCCCCAGCACACACACAAAAAAAGTATGATGGTGAAAATTTGTACTGCTAGAAATAATAGCTAACTTAATTCCATAAAATTATACATAGCTGGGGATGTAGCTCAGTGGCAGAGTACTTGCCTAGCATGCACCCTGAGTTGGGTCCCTAGGCTCCGATTTGGATTCCCAGCATAAAAAAAAATTATCTAAATTATAAAAAATATAATATCTATGGGAATTGACATATAGCTATGTGTGTATATTATATATATAATACAATATATAATATATAATAATATACATTATATATATAATAATATATTATATATATATATATTAGCCTACTTTCATACACTCTTGATGTTTACAGAATCTAATATGAATTATGAGAAATGCCCAGTTAAGTCCTTAATATTAATGAGATATTCAGATCTATATGTGTACATAAGTATGTTCATTCATGATCCACCTACACAGATACATTACCAGTGCTCACTTTTCACTTCAATGAATTTCTAGATATTGTGTTGTAAATGGTATAACTTTAAAGTGGATAATTTTTCCAAGGTAATTATTGGGACTTTGCTCCCAGAAAAGGATTCAACTTTAAGTAAAATCATGACTACAACAAACCATGTCATAAAATGTCTTCACAAATTAAAAATGAACTTCATGTATTCATGTAATAAATAGTTATAAAGGACCTTTATGTTCTAGACATACACATTCTCTATCCTTCTTTTGTGCATAAATGTTTTGTGCAACTTATAAGGGTCCCCAATGCACATGTAGCACAGGATCCAGAAACCCCAAGTCTATCATACGTTTTACTAAAAGAAGTAACCCAGGTATAAGAAACATTAAATGTTTAACAATTGTGTTTGTCTTCTTGGGATTTTGAAAGTTTGACACAAGGCTCTAAAATGCTGCCTAGGGAAGTTTGCAGTAGGTCTCTTTTTCTTTTTTATAAACTTCTTGAGCACTAAGCATAGCACCCAAACCCCTTAGAGAGTGCAAGGAAAAAAGGTTTCTCTAGGAGCTGGGCCACAGCTTTGAACACTGGAGTAGCTTCATTCACTGCAAGAAAGATTTGGGCCACTACCAGATCCCTGCTGGGCCTCACATCTCTCAAAATCTACAGCCTGTGAATTTCTTTGAATAGGCTCACATTTCCCACAAATTGCCTCTCAGACTAACACTTTAGAGTAGCTGCAGCCTGGCTTTAGATCCACTATCACTGCAAAACATACCTGAGAATCAAACCACTCCCCACCCCCACCCCCAAAAATCAGTCTCAGGGCAAAGATGAGAAAATGCATTGGTCTGCCTAATTGCCTGGCTCCTTTCACACCAACAAAACAGATGCTCCCAACTCCAATCCCAAATATAGCTAAAATCTGGGACCTAATACCCTCTTTTTATCAGAAGACTATCAAGATTAACCATCTAGACCAACTTAGTAATAAGCCAAACCCACTATCCCTGTTTTCCTCTATTATTGCCAAGCATGTAAATATCCAGTTTGACTTATTTGCTATGTGACCACGGGTAACTTATTTAAACATTGTCTGTATTCTCATGTGTACAATGAAGACTCTACTTCATGAGGTTGTTATTAGAACTAAAGATAATCCATGCAAAATACTGTTAAATTGTTATTTTTATCAAGATGGGGAGATGATACCTCTCTAAATTCATGTTGCTGGCCTCAACTGAACCTTTCATTTATCTGGAGATACATATCATGTTTTTAGCTCACTTTCTCATTCTCCCCAGTGACACTCCCCAAGCTTCTCCATTCTTCTCAAAACTCAAATTCCTGCCAGGTGTGTTGGCTCATGCCTGTAATCACAGCAGCTCAGGAGGCTGAGGAGGACCACAAGTTCAAAGCCAGCCTCAGCAATTTAGCGAGACCCTATGCAACTTAGTGAGACCCTGTCTTAACATAAAAAATAAAATGGGCTGGGGATGTGGCTCAGTGGTTAAGTGCCCATGAGTTTAATCTCTGATACCAAAAAAAAAACAAAAAACCTCCAATTCCTGGACAGCCCTAAATTATGGACACTCTAAAAATAAGATAGAAGTCTCCTGATAGACAACCACTTCCTACTACCAAACTAGAAATATTTTCACAGCCACTCTTTCCAACTGTTAAAATGAAAGATATCACTTTTCCAATCTAGGTCTAACTCCTCCAGCTGCATTCCAAATACCAACCAAGTATGGGTCTCTCAATAATCTTACTTAACCTATTATTATCTCTTTTATATTTTCAACTTCTCCCTCTCTATGGGCTCCTTCCTCTCAGCTTTTTCAAAGGAAATGCTTGATGATTTTCACATTATGTAATGTTCAAACAACAAAGAAGTATACTAACAATAATAAAAGCTAATGTTTATGGAGTACTTACCCTAAGCCAGGCACTGTTGCAAATTCTT
The DNA here is from genome assembly GCF_001458135.2 of Marmota marmota marmota. Lineage (NCBI taxonomy): Eukaryota > Metazoa > Chordata > Mammalia > Rodentia > Sciuridae > Marmota > Marmota marmota. The sequence goes on from NW_026000283.1 coordinate 9,555,399, forward strand.
TCATATATTAACTCACTTAATTCTCAAAGTGATGTAAAGTCGATGCTAGTTAGTATATCCACTTTATAGATGAAGAAACTGAGGGAAAAGGGAGATTAAGTAACTTGGCCCAAGATTACCCAGTTATGTAGTACAAGAATCTGGCTTTGAAACCAAGTAGTTACAACTTTCTCCTCTCTAAATCACAACACTTAGTGCATTGGTGCAGGCCTATAATCCCAGTGACATGGGAGGCTGAGGCAGGAGGATTGCAAGTTTGAGGCTAGCCTTGGCAACTTAGGAATACCCTCAGCAATTTAGAAAGATGCTGTCTCAGAAATAAGAAGGGCTGGGGATGTAGCTCAGTAGTAAAGTGCACCTGGGTTCAATCCACAGTTAAAAAAAAATACAACATGTAATCCCCACCTCTTCCTTCTATGCCCTGCTCTTCTATTCCTCATCAGCTCTTCCCTTCCAACCCCATAGGTAATCAATGATAGTTTTATGTATAACTTTCCAGAAACTTTTTGGTGCATCTACATATATAGTATACATATTTGATTTTAAAAAACATAAATTAGCAGGGCACAGTGGCACATTCCTGTAATCCCAGCTGTTCAAGAGGCTGAGGCAGAAAAATATACCCTGTTCATGGATAGGCAGAACTAACATCATCAAAATGGCGATATTACCAAAAGTTCTTTATAGGTTTAATGCAATGCCAATCAAAATCCCAACAGCATTCCTTGCAGAAATAGAAAAAGCAATCATGAAATTCATATGGAAAAATAAAAGACCCAGAATAGCAAAAGCAATTCTAAGCAGGAAGTGTGAATCAGGCGGTATAGCGATACCAGATTTCAAACTATACTACAGAGCAATAGTAACAAAAACAGCATGGTACTGGTACCAAAACAGGCAGGTGGACCAATGGTACAGAATAGAGGACACAGAGACCAATCCACAAAATTACAACTATCTTATATTTGATAAAGGGGCTAAAAGCATGCAATGGAGGAAGGATAGCATCTTCAGCAAATGGTGCTGGGAAAACTGGAAATCCATATGCAACAAAATGAAACTGAATCCCTTTCTCTTGCCATGCACAAAAGTTAACTCAAAATGGATCAAGGAGCTTGATATCAAATCAGAGACTCTGTGTCTGATAGAAGAAAAAGTTG
>NW_026000283.1:9562481-9568203 GCF_001458135.2 Marmota marmota marmota
GCTGGGGTTGTGGCTCAGTGGTAAGAGCACTTGCCTAGCATGTGTAAGGCAGTGTGTTCAATCCTCAGCACCACAAATAAATAAATAAAGGTATTGTGTCCATCTACAACTAAAAATATGTTGTTTTTTTTTTTAATGACAAACTGAGAACAGTGGTGCATACTTGTAATGCCAGTGACTCTGCAGGCAGAGACAGGAGGATCCTGAATTTCAAAGCCAGCCTCAGCAATTTAGCAAAGGGCTTAAGCAACTCTGCAAGACCTTGTCTCTAAACAAAAAATATTAAAAAGGGTTGGGGATGTTGCGCAGTAGTTAAGCACCCCCTGGGTTCAATCCTTGGTACCAAAATAAATAAATACATAAATATAAAAAGGGCTGAAAGTGTAGTGCAATGATAAATCTCTCCTGGGTTCAATCCCCAGAACCCAAGAAAGAAAAAGAAAAGTAAAGTCTCTTCTCTGCTTAAACCTCTCCAATGGCTCCCCACCTCATTTAGAGTAAAAACAATACCTGTACTATAGGTTACAAGATGTTAAAACATTAAAAGAGGTTGGGGATGTGGCTCAATGGTAAAGCCCCTGGTACAAAAAAAAAAAAAATGGATCTTGGCACCCATTTGTACTCTTGTAACTTATTGAGGATACCAAAACTTTTGTTTATGTGGATTATTACTTCTATTAACATTTAGTGCATTATAACTCATAAATTTATATTTTTGTTTCTAGTAAGTGAAAAACTCGTAAACTTAAAAAGACATCTATTTCTTCATAACTGGTATAGTTTGAATATGGTTCGTCTCTTCTGAAGCTCATGTTAGAGTTTATTCCCCACTGCAAGTTATTAAGAGGGTAGAAACTAAGCCAGGCATGGTGGCAGTTGCCTATAATCCCAGCAACTCAGGAGGCTGAGGCAGGAGGTTTGCAAGTTGGAGGCCAGCATGGGCAATTTAATGAGACCCTCAGCAACTTAGCAAAACCTTGCCTCAAAAAAAATAAATTAATTAAAAGGACTGGGAAAGTAGCTCAGTGGAAAAGAGCCTCCTGGGTTCAATCACCAACACTGCAGGGGGAAAAAGTCATTACATTGTGATCAGAGAACACCATTTATATGATTTCTGCACGTTTTTTCATTTTTTTATTTGTTCTTTTTAGTTATAAATGACAGTAGAACATATTTTGACATATTGTACATACATGGAGTATAACTTCCCATTCTTTTTTTTTTTAAAGAGAGAGTGAGAGAGAATTTTTTAATATTTTTTTTTTTTAGTTTTCGGCGGACACAACATCTTTGTTTGTATGTGGTGCTGAGGATCGAACCCAGGCTGCACGCATGCCAGGAGAGCATGCTACCACTTGAGCCACATCCCCAGCCCTAACTTCCCATTCTTGTGGTTGTACGTGATGTGCAGTTACACTGGTTATATGTGAACATAGGAAACTTATGTTCAATTCATTCTACTGTCTTTCCTATTCCCATCCTTCTCCCTTCCCAACTTCTGTGCTTTTTAAAGAAGTGATTCCCTTTTGAAAATGTTCAATGGATATTTGCAAAACATAATTCTATGTATAATGTAACTTCTTAATTTATATATGACATATATGTGTATGTATTGTCAATTTTATTAAGTAGTGCTATGAATTGGTTTATTTACTTGCTTATTCATGTAATATGTTGATTTTTAGAGAAACATTTTACTTCAAATGTGCCAAAAAGTCTGTCCAGCTATCCTAATTCATATTATGGCAGATAACAATATATTTGGTCAACAATATCTTTTTTCATTCTATACTGTTTCAAACTTTCTCCATTTTCCTCAAAGTACCCCTGCCCCACATTACATACTACTTTATACATAAAATGGAAGGGAAAATGGGATTGGCCTCATCTACTTGTTGCTTTTTAAGTTTTCTCATCCTTATAGCAATGGAAGAGCTGTCTTTCTGAGATCAGTTTTCACACCTGGATTCCATACTCTTGAATTCTATACCCTTTTACTTTCTCAGAAATCATAACAGTGATTTCTTCTCCCCTCCCCTTATGTCCCCTCCCCTCTCCTCTCTTCTCTTCTCCTCTTCCATTGGAGTCTAATTCCTCTTCTCTTCAGTCTGGGCTGCTCTTAGGGACTTGCTTAAACAAAATACAATAGAAGTGATATTCAGGGATTTATAGAAGTGATATTCAGGGATTTATAAGACTTCATCATAAGAATCCTGGTTAGCATCCACCTGGGCTTTTTGGAACACTCACTATGGTACCTTCAAGGCACAATGTAATAACTCTCTGCTCAGAGTCTGTCATTCTGTGAGGAGACTTTAGCTAGCCAGATGGAGAAGCTATCTGGAGAGAGATGTGACCAGTCTGCCCATAACTGTTCTACCCAGCCTGGGACCCAGCAACAAAGAAGCAGAAATGAGCCATCTTTTATATGCCATATCTGAATTCCTGACCCAAATAATTGTGAGATATAATAACAATAAATTGTTTCAAGTCCCTAGGTTTTGGGATTGTGTTATGCAGAACTAAGTAACATTACCATCTAAAAATGACCTTCAGGAACTGGTGGGTGTAGCTCTGTGGTAAAGGTTCACCAGCATGTGCAAGGCCCTGGGATTGATCCCCCAGCCCTGCAAAAGAACAGTAATAAAATGACCTTTATTTTGTGAAATTTAATAGACACATTTTAATCTTCATTTGTTTGACTTGTCATAATTCGGCTACAATTAGCTATTCCCTTTTTTGTAGCATTCTTGTCATGTGACATATCTGATACATCCTAGTTTTCCCCATCTATCGTCCTCTGGTTCTTCTTCACTTTTTTTTTTTTTTTTTTGGTAGTAGGGATTGAACCCAGGGACACTTAACTACTGAGCCACATCCCAGCCATTTTTATATTTTATTCTGAGACAGAGTCTTGTTAAATTGCTTAGGGTGTTTCTAAATCACTGAGGCTGGCTTTGAATTGATGATCCTCCTGCCTCAGTCTCCCAGCCACTGGGATTATAGGCATGCACCACTGTGCCCTGCGCTCACTCTCCTTACTCAACCACTAAATGTTAACAGTCAATTTGATTATAGATTCTCCTCTCATTTTGTAATTTCTTTTTAGGAGATCTTACTCATGGCCTATTTTTTTTAAATACTGGGGATTGAACTCAGGGGTGCTCTACACTGAACTGCATCCCCAGCCTTTTTTTTGTGACAGGGTCCTGATAAATTGATGAGGGTCCCACCCATTGTCCAGGTTGGCTTTGAACTTGTGATCCTCCTAACTTGGCCTCTCCAGGCACTGAGATTATAGACATGTACCATTATACCCTGCATAACTCCAGCTTTTCCTGAGTTTTAGATATTTTTATCCAAATACCTGCTATATAACTTGTGATGGTTAATCTGAATTGTCAACTTGATTGTATTAAGAGATACCTAAGATTAAGAGAATTCTGAGTGTGTCCATGGTTCCAGAAATGATTGGCATGTGGGAAAGCAAACTGAGGGGAAAAACCTGCTCTAAATGTAGACAGCACAGTCCAATAGGCTAGGGGCCTGCATGGTACAAAAGGTAGAAGAAGAGGAAGCCAATATAGATACGAGCTATGTTCATTCAAGTGGGTGCTTCAATTGCTGCTGTGATCATTCAAGGACATTGGCCCTTAGCTCCTTCACTCTTCCAAAGTACACTCTGACCAGCGATTCTCACATATTATGTGTACATATGCATATATATGTATGTATGTATATGTATGCATGTGTGTGTATATACACATGTGTGTGTATATATGTAAATATCCTGTTGGTTCTGTACCAGGAGTGGTTCTAGAGAAACAGAATTATAAGAATGGATTTTCATTTTCTCCATTGCTTTTGTAATTTTTGGAGTTGTCTCTCTAAATTGGTTGTGCCTAAAGTTTCTAAAGTCCTGCTGGTAGTAAGGAGAGCACTGATAATTGATGGTATGAACTATTTAAAGGTATTTACAAAGTAAATGCATTTCATGCTCCTAATTCACCACTTGTGAGAAGTAAGTTGTTTAGTGACTATGCATGATACTTTTGAATAGTTCTAGAAAACTAAGGAATATAATTGTTGCCAAAAGCTCAGTCCTTACCCTGATGCTAATGTAATAATGAGGACACGATTTTGAACAAAAAAAGGAAAAAGAAGAATTATTGCTCTGCTAGCAAAGGAGAAACAGGCTGTGACTCTGCCCATCAGCAGGAACAGGGGGCTTTTAAAGAGGTGACTCAAAGGCTACATTCCACGTGTTCTGTTAGAGTTGTAATTCACATGTTAATTTGCTAAATAGTCATTTCTGAGATCTCCTTGTGCTATTCTCAAAGTATGGATTACTTCAGTCCCATGGTGGGTATGCTCAAGGATAGATAACTGCCTAGGATGGCGAAAAAAGGTAATCCTGATTCTCCTGAGATTAGGGAGGAGCAAGGAGAGAGGAACAGAAAGAAACATGTTCATTTTACAAATAAATTGCCGTGGCAGAACAGCAAGGGCTACATTCAAAGCATAAAGTGGACCACTGTTACATAATGATGTTGACTGGTTGCTTCTGGCTTCACTGGACAAAGTAACAAAGGAGAAGGAACAGTTCCAGATGCACATAACTAATCTAAAACTGCTCAGTGTGCTGTGAAGGAGAATTTATTTTCTCTAACCATAGGGCTGAGGTTACCAAAAACCAAACACAGACCTTCATTTTGCAATTTGCTGAATTAGGATGCAAGCTTAACTCTCAGCCTGAGAGGGTACCTGCAGTTATAGAGTGAGGGCACTGCTTGGAAAAGAATGGGATCATGTAATTTGGGACGAAAATGTTTGGAGGACCTCAGAGACTGCAGACATTAACTCCTACATTCAGATGAGTTTATTTTGCCTGAAAAAGTGGCCTTCCCACCTTAAAGGACACCCCACCCCCCACCCTCTGAGAGTTAGCCCCTCAACCTCCCCCTGAGGGAACTAATCCTTCATTGCCCTTACAAACAGTTTGACCTTTCTTAATGAGGTTGCTGAGCATGACAATGCTGATACTCTTCAGGATCCACCCTTCCCATCCAAGTTTGCCTCTAGGCTATAACTAGGTGCAAGTCTAAGCAGGACCTTAAGGTGAGGTACACAGTGTGACCTAGGAGGAGACTGCCCTACACTCCAAAGGAACTTGAGTGAGTTTTCTAATTCATACGAGTAGAAGTCTGGGGATACAGATGTGATAATGAATTTTAAGGTGTTGGGATAATGGAGGAAGAAACATAAAATTAGTGCAGGCTGAATTTATTGATATGACCCCATTCAGCAGAGATTCTGGATTTAATGTAACAGCTTGCAATGTAAAGAAAAAGGTATTAATATCCAGGTGTGGTGGTGCAAGCCTGTAATCCCAGCAGCTCAGGGCTGAGGCATGAGGATTGAACCTTCAAAGCCAACCTCAGCAACTTCATGAGACTCTGTCTCAAAGTAAAATACAAAAAGCCCTGGGGGAGTGGCTCAGTGGTTAATTGCCACTGGCCTCAATCCCTGGTGCCAAAAGAAAAGATACTAATATTTGGTTGGCTGGTTGAAATATGAGTCAAAAGGTGGCCTACTGTGAATAAGCTGGAAATGTCTGATATCCTTTGGTTTATAGTGGAAGATGGGATTCAGAGGCTGACTGAGAGAGACTGGAATGCTGGAGTGGATTTGCCATGTACAACCTTCTTTTTTTTTTTTTTTT
>NW_026000283.1:9569767-9574375 GCF_001458135.2 Marmota marmota marmota
TTTTTTTTTGTACTGGGGCTTGAGCCCAGGAGTGCTTAACCACTGAGCCACATCCCCAGCCCTTTTTATATTTTATTTTGAGACGGGGTCTCACTAAGTTGCTTAGGGACTTGCTAAGTTGCTGAGGCTGGCTTTGAACTGGTGATCCTCCTGCTTCAACCTCATGAGCTGCTGGGATTACAGGCATGCACCACCGCACCTGGCCATCAATAGAGTTTTGGCCAAGATCCAATTCACGGTGTGTCCAGTGGGTCCCCCAACTCATCCTGTGGTTATTTCCCCAGTCCCAAATAGATTTACTTAGCACTTGGCAGAATCCCCACACTGGTTTCCTAACCTGTAGAATGAGGCCTTTTATTTGGGAAAAGCCAAATGAAATCCATTAGAGTTGGCTCTACTGATAGACCCAACCTGATCTTTTCTTAAAATTGGGAGCCATCTCGCCACAAAGCCATGAAAAGATAATTTTGGCTTTACTATAAATTACTGCAAATTCTGAACCTGCTTGGAATGCCTGCCCGTGCCTTGAACTCACCCATGCCTGGCTCTCTGACTAGATAGCAGCCCTCTCTGAAACTTTAGTGACACCTCATAAATATTGGCCTTCCCTGGCCAGATAATGACCCTCTCTGAGGCTCTAATGGTCCTCATAAATTCTAATGTTGGGGCCAGCAAAAAATGTAAACTACTATTAGTGTGATGCTTGTCAGAGTTCTGTTATCTGTAACCCCCCTTTATGAAACTTTCTGGGCTATAAAGCTGGGCTGAAGGAAAGCTGGGGTGCTGTCTTGTTCCCGCCGTTTTGGGAGGGAGAGGCAGCCCAGCCGGTCAAAATAATAAGCTTGCTTTAATTTGATTTTAATTGGAGTCAGTGGTCTTTTCCTCCGTCCTGGTCTAACATCTACCTGTGAAAAAAACAATATCACATCCCTTGGAGGGATCACAGAGATTAATGCCATCACCAAGGATGGGGTCAATAGCTGGTCAGAAGTTACTTTAGAGCCGAGCATGGTGGCACACACCTATAATCCTAGTGGCTCAGGAGGCTGAGGCAGGAGGATGGCGAGTTCAAAGTCAACCTTAAAAATGGCAAGGTGCTAAGCAAGTCAATGAGACCCTGTCTCTAAATAAAATGCAAAATAGGGCTGGGGATGTGGCTCAGTGGGTCGAGTGCCCCTGAGTTCAATACCCCATACCCCTCCCTAAAAATTCTTCTATTTTCTACAAACTAACTACTACTCTTTGTTTTCTCATCTATTCTGGAAGTAGTTTTTAAAAGATCCTGAAGTAATTTAAAGACCACTTGTGACCTTGCCTGCATTTCCCTGCTCATTGCTAGCTACTACCTAAAGGTTTCTTTGCATGACCTGATACCTGGTAAGCAGCTATTGATCTGGTAAGTCCTTTTTTCCATATCTATTCATAAGGCCCTTTGTACCTACAATAATATACCTGTTCATAAGCAGTTTGCTTTCAGCTGGAAAGGCCAGTAATATACCTTCACTGACCTTCCTGAGGGGTATGTCAACTCTCCAGCCCTCGTCATAATTTAGTTCACAGTGACCTTTATTCCCTTTCTCTTTATTTTTTTTATGTGATGATGAGGATTGAACCCAGTGCCTCACACATGCGAGGCAAGCACTCTACCACTGAGCTATAGCCCCAGCCCTTGATCCCCTCTCTCTTCCACATGGTATCACACTGGTCTATTACACTGACGACGTTATGTTGACTAGACCAACTGAGCAAGAGGAAGCAACCGCTCTGGACTTTCTAGTTAAGCATTGGTATATCAGGGGATGGAAAATAAATTCCATTACAATTCAAGGGCCTTCAACTTCAGTAAAATTTCTAGGAATTTAGTAGTGTGGGGCCTGTTGGGATACCCCTTCTAAGGTACAAGATAAGTTGTTGCATTGGCACCTCTTATAAACAAGAAGAAAGCTGTGGCACAGGCCTCTAATCCCAGGAGCCCTGTAATCCCAGTGGCTCAGGAGACTGAGGCAGGAGGATCAAGAGTTCAAAGTTAGCCTCAGCCATTTAGTGGAGCCCTAAGCAACTCAGTGAGACTTTGTCTTTAAATAAAATACCAAAACAAAGGGCTGGAGATGTGGCTTGTGTTTAAGCACCCCTTAGTTCAATTCCTAATACAAAAAAAAAAAAAAAAAAAGAATCACAATATATGGTGGGCCTATTTGGATTTTAGAGACAGCATGTTCCTTGCTTGGGTGTGTTACTCCAGCCAATCTATCAAGTGACTTGAAAGGCTATTAGTTTTCACTGGGGCCCAGAACAGGAGAAGGCCCTGTAACAGGTCCAGGTTGCTGTGCAGGTTGCTCTGTCCCTTGGGCCATATGACCCATCAGACCCTATGGTACTTGAGGTGTCAGTGGCATATAGGGATCTTGTCTGGAGCCTTTGGCAGACTCCCATAGATGAGTCACAGAAGAGGCCATTGGAATTTTGGTGCCCAACCACTTAGTAGCCAGTTGATTATATTTGACCACTTCCATCATGGAAGGGACAACAGTTTATCCACACTGCGATAAACACTTGTTCTTGCTATAAGATTTGATTTTCCTGCACATAATGCTTCTGCCAAAACTATGATCTGTGGACTTACAGAAAATCTTATCCACCATCATGGTATTGCACACAGCATTGCTTCTGACCAAGGAACTTGCTGCACAAAGAAGTGCAGCAATGGTCCCATGCTCATGGAATTCACTGGTTCACCACTATCCTGAAGGAGATAGTTTGATAGAACTGTGAAAGATAAATTTTTGAAGATGAATTTTTAAAGATGACTTTTGAAGATGAATTTACAGCACCAGCTAAGTGGAAATACCTCACAGGGTTGGGGCAAGGGTCTCCATAAGGCTGTATATGCTCTTTTAATTTTTTTGGTAGTGGGGATTGAACCCACAGGTGCTTTAGTAAGTTATATCCCCAGCCCTTATTTTTATTTTTAGACAGGTTCTCACTAAGTTGGTGAGTCTGGCCTCAAACTTGTGATCCTTCTGTCTCAGCCTCTGGAGTTGCTGGTACTAAAGTTGTGCACCACTATGCCTAGCTTATATATGCTCTTAATCAGCACCCACTATATGGTACTGTCCTATACCTAGGATTCATGGGTCCAGAAATCACAGGGTGAAAACAGGAATGGTACTACTCACTATTACCCCTGGTATCCTACTAGCTAAACTTTTGCTTCCTGTCCCCAAAGTTTTATACTGTTCTGGCCTAGAGTTATTGTCTTATTTCCAGAGGAAAAATGCTTCTACCAGAAGGCACAACAATGATCCCATTGAACTGGAATTTAAGACCTCCCCCTGGCCACTTTGGGTTCCTCAAGACTCTGAGTCAACAGGCTAATAAGGGAGTTATGGTGTTGGGGCTCTTGATCCAGATTACCAGGGGAAACTTGAATTATTACTCCACAATGGAGATAAGGAAGAATACTCCTGGAGTGCAGGAGATTCCTTGGGGTGTCTCTTAGTATTACCATGTTCTGTTATTAAGGTCAATAGGAAACTAAAAGGTCCCAGTCCAGGGAGTATTACAGATGTCTCAGACCCTTCAGGAATGAAGGTGTGAGTTACCCATGCAGGTAAAGAATCAGAACCTGTCGAGGTACTTCCTGAAGGCAGACAGAATACAGAATAGGTAGTAGAAGAAAGTGTTTATAAATATCAATTATGGCCATGTGACCAGACACAGAAATGAGTATTGTAATTGTCATGGGTATTTTTTCCTATTTTGTTAAGAACATGATTGTGCATATATATACATGTGTTAAGTGGATATGTTTGTTTCCTCTTATTCCTTTATCATATAACATAATATTGATTAACTTAATATCAGTAAAGTGATATCGAATAGACATTATAGTATTTAATGCATTAGTTATACTATTTAAGAGTAAGGCATCATTTAAGTTTTGCCTCCTATTTTGGGGAATGAATTAGTATATTTTTGGTTGTACGAAGGACAGTTATATCATGTTAAGTTTTTTTTTTTGTTTGTTTGTTTTTTTTTTTTTTTTTTGGTACTAGGGATTGAATGAACCCAAGGGTTCTCAATCACTGAGGCACATTGCCAGTCCTCTTTATTTTTTATGTAGAATTAAATTTTTAAAAAGTTGCTTAGGTCCTTGCTAAGTTGCTGAGACTGGCTTCAGATATGCAATTCTCCCACCTCAGCCTCCTGAGTTCCTGGGATTAAGGTGTGTGCCAACATAACTGACACTTATTAGAATATTAAGTAGGATTTTAAAAAATCATTTTGGGCTGGATGCAGTGACCCATACATGTAATCCCAGAAAATGGGGAGGCTAAAGTAGGAGGACCGCTTATTATTGTTAAATTAACAAAGGGTAGGGCTGGGGATGTGGCTCAAGCGGTGGCGCACTCACCTGGCATGCGTGCGGCCCGGGTTCGATCCTCAGCACCACATACAAACAAAGATGTTGTGTCCGCCGAAAACTAAAAAATAAATATTAAAAAATTCTCTCTCTCTCTCTCTCTCTCTCTCTCTCTCTTTAAAAAAAGTGTTGTAGTTTTGAAAAAATAAATATTAAAAAAATTCTCTCTCTCTCTCTCTCTCTCT
>NW_026000283.1:9577132-9580612 GCF_001458135.2 Marmota marmota marmota
AAAGAAAGAAAGAAAAGAAAGCAAGCAAGCAAACTCTTTCTCTTCTCCCCAAAACTAAACCCAAACCCATAATCTGGTCCTCTTGCAGTGTTCCTTAACTCAGTAAGTGGCACCATTTTTTTATTTCTGAAACATTAAACACAGGGGTGCTCTACTAATGACATACATCCTCAACCCTTTTTATTTTATTTTGGTGGTGCAGGGAATTGAACCCAGAACATTGTGCCTGTGAGGCAAGTACTATACCAACTGAGCTATATCCCCAGCCCTTCACATTTGTATTTTGAGACAAGGTCTCACTAAATTGCTTAGGGCCTCACTAAGTTGCTGAGGCTAGCCTTGAACTTGTGATCCTCCTGCCTAAATTGAATTTCTGGGGTTTTGTTGTTTACCACTGCACCTGGATTTCCTGGTATTTCTAATAGACTTTGCTTTATATGTCTCTAAGTCATGTTGTTGTATGCATAAAAGTTTACAACATGTTTTTTATGGCATATTATGCTTTTTATGAATATTAAATATCCACTTATCTTTTTTCATATAATTTTTGGCTCTGAATTATATTTTTGTCCAATTCAAACATTACTTCTTTTGCTAGCATTTGTATAATTCAAAGTTTTACTGTTTCTTTGCTCACCACTATTTCTCAAGTTCCATGTTTCTCCTTTCAGATTTTTTTTTTTGGTACCAGGGTTTGAACCCAGAGGTGCTCCACCTCTGAGCCACATCTCCGGCCCTATGTATGTATGTATGTATGTATTTAGAGACAGGGTCTCACTGAGTTGCTTAGGGCCTTGCTAAATTGCTGAGGCTGGCTTTGAACTCGTGATCCTCCTGCTTCAGCCTCCAGAGCCACTGGGATTGCAGGCATGTGCAACCATGCCTGTCTCCAGATTCATTTTTTTATTTTGCAGTAATAAATACTTGAGCAGTTACTAGAGGTCCTGAATATATGTGAAATGTGTTGTGAATCTGTCTGAAAATTAGAATTGGGAAATCAAGAGTTTTGTTCCTCCCATCATTTCACTTCTTCACCCCAGTGCCTTTTCCCCATGCAGGGTCAACTGTTCTACTTATTAGTTTTGTCCTTCTCTTTTGTGCTGTAGATTTTCTCTACATATTTCTGGAAATCCTTTGTTGACTGTGCCTATTAGTGAAGAAGGGACAAATTGATGAGCAAACATAACTTGCCTAGTTCCCTCTGCAGTTCTGTCAGCCTGTGTTCCTGGACTGGCCTGTCTGCTCAGGGAGAGAGCTTTGTGTAAGTGGATTGAATGTGTTGACCAGTGAGACTTCACTTTAAAGTGGGTGGATACAGAGGAGACAGAAAAGCCAGTCCCTTCCCTCCCTGCAAATTGCCCAAATAACTACTGTGGCAGTGGGAGGACTTCAGTATATTTCTCTTCTGGTCAAAATTGTGTCTATTTTTTCCCCTACATTTTCTGCTATGTCCAGATTTTATTGAAGTTTGTTATTTTTTTCCCTAGGATCCTACACTCACACTAGCAAACTTTGGAAAGGAAATATTTTACTTTCTTTAGTGTGAAATTCTAGAATCAGTTGGGGGAAGGTGGGGCAGGGCAGTCACAGAGGCACCCAAGTGGCCTTTCTTTTCTGAATGCAATTCTTTAATTATCTACAGGGGTCCCTTGATCTTTGCATTTATTCATTCTGAGATTTGGTTTTCTCTGGATTTGCTCCAGTGATTTGTTCTTGTAGGTTTTGGACTGAAATCCTCCTCCTCTCATCAATATAATTCCATCTGATTTCTATCCTCAAGGTATTCTTTATACTTTCTGGATGGCTGCTGGTACACTTTCCTTAGATGATACCATTCTTGTTCATTTTGTTTTTCTGATATTTTAAGGGATTTGGGGGGTGGGTAGGATGGGAACAAAGTTACAAGTGTTTATACTGCCATCTTAATCTAATCTGACAAAGTAATTTTCTTATTTCGATTTGCCTGTGTCAAGGACACTGGCCAGGGCTCACAAAGGAGGAAAATGATTTGAGGTCAAGGGTATAGCACTTGGGTAGAACACTTGCCTAGCATGCACAAGGCCCTGGATTCCATCCCCAGCACCCTCCCTTACTCCAAAAAAAAAAGAAAGAGAGCAAAGGGGAAATCCAGTGTCACCTGATTATAGGACTTCTGATAAAGGACTCTTCTTACTTAGAAATCTAGTATCTATATATCAGTGCTTCTGAGAGCCAAATCTGCAGTTAGAACATAAGGCCCCTTGGGGCAAATTAGAAAAGTGCATGACCCTCAGAGCAGAAACTTTGCAAAACATAAAAACATAGTTCCCCCCATCTTAGGGTAGGTAAATTAGAGAAAGGTACTCCTTTGGGTGGCCAGTTATTTAAAAAAAAAAAAAAAGCTTGCCTTTTTATGTTGACAATGGCATTTCTGAATTAGAGCTAAAGGCTTGGTTGACCAGCAGAGTATAGGCTAAATTTCATTCCCCTACAAACACCCCTTGTGTAGGGCTGAGAGTGTTGCCGAAAGCTCAGTCCTCGTCCCCAATGCCAATGCAGTAATGAGGACATGGATTTGAGAAAAAAGAAAAAGAAGGTGTATTGCTTTGCTAGCAAATGAGATACACGGGGCTTCTGCCCATTGGCAGGAACAGGGGGATTTTATAGAGGTGATTCAGAAAAAAAAATTAAGCTTAGGGAGAAGACATCAGGAAGGAGAAGATCAGGGAAAAGAAGTATAGGGAAAAGAAGATCAAGGGGAAAAAGTAGATCAGGGAGGAGAAGTTTAGGGGAAAGAAGACTGGGAAAAAGAAAAAAAAAAAACACAAGGGATATAGTCAAAACATCAATGAATCCCTGTTACAAGAGGGCAGACTGCAGCTCAGAGAGACTTTGCTAAAGTACAAAGTAGGCCTCCTAAGATCACAACCTTTGCTGCCCACCATTCACCACACAAAAAGAGAGGCCACTGACCTCGCTAAGCCCTTGCAGAGCATCCTAAGACCATCCTTCCAACAATCAGGGAAATTGGGTTTTAAGGACTAGACCCATGGGACACAGTGGCACATGCCTATAATCCCAGTGTCTCAGGAGGCTGAGGCAGCAGGATTGCAAGTTTGAGGCCAGCCTCAAGAACTTAGTGAGACTGTCTCAAACTAAAAAATAAAAAATAGCTGGGGATATAGCTCAGTAGTAAATAACTCCAGGGATCAATCTCCAGTACATAAAAAAGAAACTAATTAATTAAAAATTAGGGCCTTGGGGCTGGGGTTGTGGCTCAGTAATAGAGTGCTTGCCTGGCATGTATGAGGCACTGGGTTCAATTCTCAGCAAGAGATGTAAATAAATAAATAAATAATTTCATCAACAACTAAAAAAATATTTTTAAAAATTAGGGCCTTCTCAAAAAAAAAAAAAAAATAGGGCCTTCTCACGCAGGCTTCTAATAGAGTCACTCTGGGCAACAATAAGAGAGTTCTTTTTTTTTTTTTTTTTTTTTTT
>NW_026000283.1:9585822-9590861 GCF_001458135.2 Marmota marmota marmota
AAAAAAAAAAAAAAAAAAAAAAAACACGCCGGTTGCGGTGGCGCAAGCTTCCAACGGCTCAGTAGGCTGAGCCTGGAGGATCCTGAGTACAAAGCCTTCCTTAACAACTGGAGAGGCGCTTAGCAAATCAGTAAAACCCTGTCTCTAAATAAAATGTAAAAAGGGATGGGGTTGTCGCTCAGGGATTCAGCGTCCCTAGGTACAATCCCCAGTACTAAAAACAAACAAACAAACAAACAAACAACAACAACAAAAACCACCGGTTGCTACAGCACACACTCCCAACAGCTCCGGAGGCTGAGGCTGGA
The DNA here is from genome assembly GCF_001458135.2 of Marmota marmota marmota. Lineage (NCBI taxonomy): Eukaryota > Metazoa > Chordata > Mammalia > Rodentia > Sciuridae > Marmota > Marmota marmota. The sequence continues at coordinate 9,586,131 of NW_026000283.1, forward strand.
GGATCTGAAGTACAAAGCCAACCTTAGCAACTCAGCGAGAGACCCTGTCTCTAAATAAAATGTAAAAAGGTCTGGGGATATGGCTCAGTGATTAAGCATGCCAGGGCTCAATCCACAGTACTAAACAAACAAAAAACAAAAACCCACCAGTTGCTGTGGCACAAGCTCCCAACAGCTCAGTGAGGCTGAGGCAGGAGGATCCTGCGTTCCAGCCAGCCTTCGCAACAGCAAGGCGCTTAGCAACGATGAGAATGTAAAAAAGGGCTGTGGATGTGGCTCAGTGGTTGAGTGCCGCTGAGTTCAATCCCTGGCACCAAAACAAACAAGGCAGTATAATTAGAAGGAGTAAAAGAGAGGAGTGTGATTAGCAATCAGTTTGTTCAGAAATTAGTCAATGAATCCATAAAACCATTTAGATATGTGGGAGAGGATTGCTCCAAAAGTGAATTCTCTGTTTTCTAACATAGCCCTAAAAGATAGAAGATGTCTCACTCATCTGAATCAGGAGAAATGAATGAGGATCGGGCACCCTCAGAAGGCAATGGTGAGTAAATTGGCTAGTAAAGCTTAGAGTTAAATGTAAATAATTGTTGACAATAGGTTTAGGAAGCATACGTAAATTATAAAGAAATTATACCTAAGAAGATCAAGCACAGTGAAACAAACATAGCAAGGTGGAAGTAAATTTCTCCAGAAAAAATTGGCATGAGGCAATGGTGGTCAAGAGGGCACTTCTTGTTTTACAATGAGTTATTCTTGTTTTACAATGAGAATGAAGTCATGTAACATTTTGGCAAACTCAAGTTTGATAAAATTTAGTGTTGCTAAGGGTGTGGAGCAATAAACATTAATTCAGAAGATGAGATTACATATTGGGACAATATTTCTAACAGGTGTCATGGCAGTCAAATTTTTAAACATATCTTTCCCTCAAACAAATTCTACTATTTTGAATATATGCTCAGAAATACTTTTGTACATGCACATAGATAGATGTTGCAGGATACTAATTGCAGCATGTTAGTCACAGAATATTGGAAATAACCAAATATCCCCCAATAGAGGAATGGTAAAATAAAATGTGGGGGGCTGGGGATGTGGCTCAAGCGGTAGCGCGCTCGCCTGGCATGCGTGCGGCCTGGGTTCGATCCTCAGCACCACATACAAAGATGTTGTGCCCGCCGATAACTAAAAAAAAAATAAATAAACATTTAAAAAATAAAAAAATTAAAAAAAAATTAAAAAAATAAAAAAATAAAATGTGGTATATCTTTACTATGAGATAATATGCAGCCCTTAAAAAGAATGAGGTTAATCTCTATACACTGTTGTGGAAATATCTTCAATTTCTATTAAGTGAAAAAAGCAAATGATATAGCTATATATATAGTAATGATACCATTTTTGTCTAAAAATACCAAAGCTTCGTGTTTGTGTGTGAATACATGTGTATACACACATATATATGCACATGTATATAAATGCCATAGATGGTGAAGGAAATGCACCAAATTCAACAGGGAAAGGACACTTGTGCTTTTTATCCTATATTCTACTATATTGCTTTTTTTTTTTTTTTTTTGTAGTGGGGATTGAACCCAGGGTGCTTAACCATTGAGCCACATCCACAGCCCTTTTTATATTTTATTTTGAGACAGGGTCTCATCTCATTAAGTTGGTTAGGGCCTCACTAAGCTGCTGAGGCTGACCCCAAACTTGTGATGCTACTGTCTTAGCTTCCTGAGTCACTGAAATTACAGGTGTCCACCACCATGTCTAGCTTTGATTTTTTTTTTCTTACAAGAAGAATGTTTATGCATCATTTGTACAAGTAAACAAAAGTGAAAGGTATGTACTATGTAGAAAGTATATACTATGTAGCACTTTCCAAATACAATTAAAAGGGAAAGTCAGTTCAGCAAAAGTAAAGAAAAGGGAAAAAGAAACAATAAAATGTGATAGACTTTTTTAAAGTGATAATTTTTTAAAAAGTGATTGGATAGGGCTGGGGATGTGGCTCAAATGGTAGCGCGCTCGCCTGGCATGCGTGAAGCCCGGGTTTGATCCTCAGCACCACATACAAACAAAGATGTTGTGTCCGCCGAAAACTAAAAAAAAACTAAAAAAAAATAAATATTAAAATTCTCTCTCTCTCTCTCTCTAAAAAAAAGTGATTGGATAGGATACATACATACATATATATGTATACACACACACACACACACACACATATATAGTATATTATGCTCTCCTTAGAAATAATAAGGTAGATCTATGTATACTAATAAGGACAGATATCTGTGATAAAATATTAAGGAAGGAATAAATAAATAATATCATAGAACAGTTCATATAGTGTGAACTCTTTTAAGGGGTGCCAGAGATTGAATCAAGGACCTCACACATGCTAAGTACACATACACCAGCCCCCACGCCTTGTTTTGACAATTCTGGGGATTAGACCCAGGGGCACTTTGTCACTGAACTACATACCCAACCATTTTTTAAAAAAATTTGAGATAGGGGCTGGGGATGTGGCTCAAGAGGTAGCACGCTTGCCTGGCATGCGTGCGGCCCGGGTTCAATCCTCAGCATCACATACAAACAAAGATGTTGTGTTCACCGAAAACTAAAAAATATTAAAAATTCTCTCTCTCTCTCTCTCTCTCTCTCTTAAAAAAAATTTGAGATAGTCTCACTTAGTTGCCCAGGCTGACCTTGACCTTGAGATCCTCTTGCCTCAGTGGCTGGGATCATAGACATGCACCAGAGCTCCAGATTATAAAAATGTCTTTGATCAGCAAACCAGTAATTCAGGATTATTTTTGAAGAATGGGTTTAGTTTGGGAGCCAGGAGTGAGAGGAGAAAAGATGATACTTTACTTTGTAGTTAAAAGTTTGTTAAGATCTGGACATTGCTAAATGTATATTCATAGTATTCCCTTCCCTGTTAGAAGCCCTTTAGTGATTACTTAGGACCTACTGGATAGAATACAAACTCGAGGATGGCATTTGATCTGAACCCCACCTGCCTCTATCTTCATCTCCCACTGTTTGTACAGGCCTACTGCACATATCCACCCAGGATGGTAATGTTTATGTATGCCTAAATGGTACATGATCTTTCTCATGCATCTATGTCTTTGCATACACTATTTTCCTTTTGATATATTTCCAGATATCACCATCTTGATGCTACAAATTAATTTTGGATTTATATGATATGATTAATATACATATTACAACAACACTAAACCCCCATTATGTGGACCATAGAAAGTCCATTCTTCACCAGGTTGGGGAATATGCCCCTCCTCCCTGAGTAATTTTAGGGAATGTACAAAACAATCTTTAAAAATTTTTTTTAGTTGTAGATGGACACAATACTTTTATTTATTCATTTACATATGGCGCTAAGGAGTAAACCCAGTGCCTCACACATGGCAGGCAAGCGCTTTACCACTGAGCCACAACCCCAGCCCCCCTATAAGACAATCTTTTTTTTTTTTGATGGTGCTGGGGATTGAACCCAGGGCCTTTTGCATTCAGGGATACAAGACAATCTTAAATGTTCCAAAAATCAGCACTAGTTGTCATTTGCTTTCTCTGTCAGTTATTTTCTCCAACCATCAACATGTTCTAGCCATCAACAGGTTGCAACTTGCTTTGAAAATCTTTAAGTAATTTTAATACATATAAAAGAATATGTATTGTGTATAATTTATTAAGAATAATCAAATGATAGGGCTGAGGTTGTTGCTCAGTGGTAGAGTGCTCACCTAGCATGTGCGAGGCCCTGGGTTTGATCCTCAGCACCATATAAAAATAAAAGGTATTGTGTTCACCTAAAATTAAAAATATACATATATATTTAAAAAGTTATAAAATTATATTTATATTGTGATTTGCTTTTTTCATATAACATTCGTTCTGAACTTATAGCTTATAGCTACACTCCATTTATCTTTCAATGCTGCGTAGTATTTCTTTGTATGATTATCAACGAATATTATCTTGCCATCCTTTGATGTCTATATTATTGATAGTAGAGATTAGGAATAGAAATTCTTAACATGTTTTAGTTTTCTTTCTCCTGTGTGCCACACACAACTAAACATTTTCCAAATCTCTCTTTTTTAGCACTTAATATATTCAAGTGCAAAGATCAGCAATTTTCTTTCCTGTAAAGCACTAGATAGAAATATTTTTGGCTCTGTGGGGTATATTTGATCTCCATTAAAACTCTGAACTTGGGGCTGGGATTGTGGCTCAGCGGTAGAGCGCTCGCCTTGCACGGGTGGGACCCGGGTTCGATCCTCAGCACCACATAAAAATAAAGGCATTGTGTTGTGTCCATCTACACCTAAAAAATAAATATTTTACAAAAACAACTCTGAACTCTGTTTTAGCACAAAAGCAACCACAGAAAATATGTACATGAGGGGGTTGGGGATATAGTTCAGTTGGTAGAGTGCTTGCCTTGTATGCACAAAGCCCTGGTGCTGCAGTCTGGCTGGGCACAATCAGAAGCCACTTGTCAAAAGAAACTAACTTTATTTTTAGAACCACACACGCCAAACAAAACAGCCTCTCAGGAAAAATCCTCAGAGCCTCAACTGCCACCACCGGCTTTCCACAAGCCTCTCTCTCCCACACAAGCTTCTCTCCACCTCCCCCAATCCTCCTGCTCTTGAGGCCGATTGGCTGGGTCACGTGGGCGGAGCCAAAAAA
>NW_026000283.1:9592072-9599133 GCF_001458135.2 Marmota marmota marmota
TATTTTTTGTAGTTGTAGATGGACAGAATACCTTTATTTTATTTATTTTTATGTGGTGCTGAGGATTGAACCCAGTGCCTCAGGCATGCTAGGCAAATGCTTTGCCACTGAGCTACAGCCCTAGCCTGGGTCTCAGCTATTTCTATGGCTGAGCCCAACCTTAAGTCTATTTCTTAAACCAGTATGGCTCAAGGCAGGAAGTATTATCAATAGCCACAGCTCCAAGAGCAAATACGGTATGAGTAATATTTGGTACTAAGAGGCCTAGGAATTGACGTACAAGATTTGAGACTTGGATGCTTTCTTTTTAAAAAAATTTTTTTTGTAGTTGTGTATAGTCAGCATGCCTTTATTTTATTTGTTTATTTTTATGTGATGCTAAGGATGAATCCCAAAGCCTCAACATATGCTAGGCAAGCACTCTGTCACTAAGTTACAGCCCCAGCCCTTGGATGCTTTCTTTTTTTTTTGGGGGGGAGGGTACCAGTGATTGAACTTAGGGGCACTCCATCACTGAGCCACATCCCCAGCCCTATTCTGTATTTTATTTAGAGACAGGGTTTCACTGAGTTGCTTAGTGCTTCGCTTTTGCTGAGACTGGCTTTGAACTCGCAATCTGGCTGGATGCTTTCTTTATTTTCCTCTTTAGCTTTCCAGAGTCTGGTTAGGACTGAAGCTATGTCCTAATAAACTGGTCTCCTTACAATTTCCTGAATATGACTCTTTTACCCTTAGGACTTAAATGCACTCCCTGTCTTCCTTCTTTGTGCTCTAGGCTCCATTTCACTTCCCTAGCCTTCTAATTCCTGCCCACCCTCCAGGCTTTAAATTGAATTTCTTTTTCTGGAAGTAATTCTTAACTCCCTTCCCTTCCTCTTTTCTGTCCCACCCTCTCTACTAGGCTGGGCCAGGTGTCCTCCTTTATGTTCCCATAGTAGCCTTTATTACTCTGTCTTGTAATTGTCTGCCTCACCCACAAAGCCAATTGAGAACCATTGAGGTCAAGGGTTGTCTCTGTATGCTCAGTGACTGGATCATAACGGGTCTTCAGGCAAGGTTTGTTCAGTGTTTGCCTGGATTTAGCCAGGAGAAGGAGCTGCTTTCTATGTCCTGTGAAGATCAGCCACGGAATGGACTGATACTCTAGAAACTGATACTCCAAAATGCTCCTCTATCCTGAAATGTGCATTGCCTGCTACTTTGTCCTGCCTTCTAGATGATGGCCTGAACTTCATCTAAGCTTGGTTTCCTTTTGGGCCTTGTGATTTGGCTCATCTCAATAAAGGATTTACTTTATTCCTCATTTTTGTTCTCCTGGTGAGTGGGGCTCTAAATGCCTTTTCCTAACTTTTTGCCACTTAAGACTGTTATATGACATGTCTTATTAAATTGTTAGCTATGAAAGGCACTATATTTGAAGTTAGTGAATAACTGGATTTAAATTGTCTGTACATTGCTTTGTGACTTTGGTAAATAATTTGTGTGTCCTTTGCTGAACCTGTTTCTCATCTGTAAAATGGGGATGATACTTCACCTATCTCATGTGTTACTATGAGGATAAAATAAAATTGTATGTGAAAGTGCTTTGAAAAACTAACATCAACTACCAATGGAATTTTGTATTGGTTCAGTATTTCCTCATGGCATCTAGCGCCATGCCTTGCTGAGAGTACTTGCTCAATGCATTTTTGTTGAATGACTAAATGAATTGGCAAGAGAAATAATGCAGTTTGTAGGAATAAAGGGCATTTAACAGAATCAGGAAAAATAGATAACTTGGTAATGGAAACTTCCATATGGTGAGTGGTAATTCAGAAGGTGGGCATTTATCAGAGAGCTCTAAACCTATATTCCTAATGTCTACTCTTTGCTTTACTTATGAAAAATATGTAAAATTTACTTTAACATAATTTTGGCAGTTGAGATAAGCTGTCAGACTTGACTAGACCTTTAAGTATATACTCATTACAGAGCAGGCTTGGCACTAGGCAGTAATACTGTGAAGTTAGCAAAATGGACTCTCAGAAATCCTTCCTTCCTTGTAGGTAATCTTACTTTTCCCCACTCCCCATTGCAGCCCCTTCTACTAGGGTTTACCTTCAGGCACTTAGGACTGTTTTTCTAAGGGGGTCTCACAAAATTGCCAAAGATGACCTTGAAATTCCAACCCTCCTTTGTCAGCCTTCTGAGTAGCTGGGATTATAGGCGTGAAGGCTGTCCAAATATTTAGAACTTTATTAGCCAAGAGGCATTCACCTTAAAGGGAAGAACTAGGTCCCTTGGCTAATTTAAATTTGAGAAAGATTCCTAGAGAGGGAAACATTGTTTTACCAAAGGGGTGAATAAGTAATTGTGAAATTTTAGGCATTAAATTATGAAGTTTTAGGTGTGAAAGGGTTTATCAGCCCCACCAGGTTTTGCTTATTTCACCTGCAGCTTTGTTCTTTCAACCTTGGAGGCACATGGAATCACCTGACATTCTTAATACTGATAATTGAGGCCCTACATACAAGAGATTCTGGTTGAATTGGATAGGTTTGGACCTGGGCATTCATGTTTTTTTTAATACTCCTCAGGTGATTCTATTGTGTAGTCAGAGTTGGGAACTACTGATTTAAACCTAAATTGGCCTTGCTTTTGAGAAAAAGAAAGACCTTAATGCCATTAGAAGATCAAACATTAAAGCAGGTTTCGGGGAGGGGGACTGAAAGTCCTTGATAAAATGTACAAAAGGTTAATAGGCCCTGCAACTCCATAATAAGTGTTTGGTAGCACCAAAGTGAGAAGTAATCTGTGGCTGGTCTGGTTCCCCACTCCCAGACCCCTGGGGAAAATGGCCTTTCCCTAATTTTTAGTTTTTAAATCTGCTTTCTAGATGGTTCAGAGGTATAACAGTTAAAATCTCTGAGCTAAGGGTCTAAGTACTCAAATGGTTGATGTACCAAGTGAGTCTTCAGTTGATGCAGTAGTTTTCCATAGACAATAAAATATTTTAGTAAATATGAGTTCTGTGTTATGTTTACATTTTATTTAGTACCATAGGTTCAGTATTTGTTCCTTTTTATAAAACAACCTCAGGATAGGAAAATGATGTTTGACTTCCTCAGCCATCTCATAACAGTCCACTGCTGTTGGTAGCACATAACAAACCCTTATTTTGATATATTATCTCAGTACAGCTTGGTTACTGTCTGTATTTCCAGGCTTTAAAGATGGTCCTTCAGAAAAAATGATAGCAAAACACCAACTACCTTTTACCCAGCAGTTCTTTTTATCTTGACACATTAAGTAACTGGGGATTGAGCCCAATGAACCCAGGGGCATTTTACATTAAGCTACTTATACACCCAGGCCTATAAAAAAATATTTTAAAATTTTGAGACAGGGTCTTGCTAAGTTGCTGAGGCTGGCCTTGAACTTGCTATCCCTCTGCCTCAGCCTCAGATTTGCTGGGATTACAGCATGTGCCACAGTGCCTGGCTGTCTCTCCCATTTTTAAGGAAAATCCCACTCACTGGATAACAAGCCTTCCAGGAATGTCTGTCTGTCTGTCTTAAAATCTGCCATGAGAAGTTTGGAGAAGAACTAAAACCTAACACCCTGGGGGAATCCCTGTGATCAAAAGAGGAAAACATTTTGTACTCTGCCTTTTTTAGGGAGGTGCTTATAGAAATGGACATTAGGAAAACCAGTCCTCATCTGCATTCTTTCTTTATGCAGATATTTACCTTTATAAATAGGTTGGTTAAAAGAGAGCCAATAATAACTATGCCTCACCTGGCCACATTGTAAAGTTTAATTAATGTTTTTGAGGTATGAGTTGAAATCACAAGATGAAAAGATTCTATATATGGAATATGTATTAAGTGTCCAATCTGCTTTACTCTGATAATGACTATAATTGTATGGTGTTCTATATTATACATCTTGATTATTTGTGGGTTCATTGAGTTAAACCTTGAAAAATATATTTGAATTTGAGTGTTGAGAATGCATTTAAGTCTATTTGGCAAATGTTTGGGTATATTGCATATATGTTTATGTGTTTGCTGGCCCCAAGCAGTTATTCTTGATGTAAAAGGTGTTTTCACAAAATAACATGGGAAGTTATCATCTTTTTAAATTGGTTTGAAGATATAAGAAAAAAGTAAGTTCTGGTCCTCACACATCATGTATCTAAGTTGTTTTGTGCCACAAAATGTGAATGTTAAATAAAAATCATTAAAATTACATAACCATATTAAGATATGCTAAATATGTGAGAGTTGATCTGGAATGAAATAAAGTGAGCTTGTAAAATGTCAAAAGGAATATAATTATTAATCATTTGAGAAAAAGAGAAACAGTTATTCTTTCCACAAAATTCTCCTAAGGATATTTCATGGAGAACTTAATAGTAGTTTACACTACTGGGTTGTTCAAAGTGAGCTATAGCTCAAGAGCCGAAAGGATCCAGGCTTTTCAAATGAAGATGTAACTCAGAAGACTGAAAGGGCTTTGATAATCATTTGAGTTTGGGAGCTATTATTACTAGAATGTGTTGAATATTAACAAGACTCAGCTATCCTTTAGGTCAGTATAAAAGCTTATCTTTGTATGGCAAACACAACTTTCTCTCATCTTTGTCCATTCCCTTTCAATTGCACCAATACTCATAAATTTAAAAATAGCACTTCCATATGCCCTTCTAAGGAATATAACTACATGAATTAGAACAACCTTGTGCAGTAGGTCCTGAAAATTAGACAGTTAATCCTCCTTTGTAGAGACACAGCATTATTTCTTTCTCATTCAATAAAATATTTAGTAAGTTTTTACTCTGCATTTACACAGTTGTTCAGCATTGTGTGAAATGTAAGACACAGCAAAGGGAGGCTTAATGTTTTAGGTCATCTTTCCTGGCCTTAAGAGCTTACCATCTCATTTTGGGCAGCAAGAACAACATGGTATATTCAAAACAAAAGTGCTTCCATATGTCCTCTTTCTGGCCTTTCTCTCTTTCTTCTTCCTGGGCCTAAGTTCCATCAGAGCCTTTCTCTCAGCAGGCTGTCACAAACAACACAAAGGTAAGGGCTGGTAATCCCCAAGGTAGTAACTTTCCAGGAAGATTTGCATTTTAACCAGGACTTTTCAAGACAAAAATAATAATAATAAATAAAAAAGGTGAGTCTGTTTAAACAAAGTTGGAAAGGTGATTTATTTGCAGTATTCGGATTTCCCTGTCACATGTTATACCATGTAAGCTGCTTTTGGTCTACCACAAGCCTATCACTTCCCTTACAAAAGCCCCACTTGCTTGTCTCCCTGTTGTCTACCTCTGCCTACCAGGTAGACTCCAAAGTTCTTGGCTTAGTGGGCCAGGTACCTTGCAACCTCTCATCTTCCTCACTTCCAAAGAGACATCCTGATTTTTAGCCTCCCTGCTCTTTCCATGTACCCATAAACAGGCCAAGCCCTTTCACAATTCATTGCTCTGCCCACATTTTCATTGTCCACAGTGCATCCTCTCCCCTTGTTGTCCTTTTTTTGGGGACAATTCCCATTTTGAGACTCAGCATAAACATCAGCTGGATGAAACCCTGACTATTCCAGATTTCCTCCAAACTTCTTGTTTCCCACAGCACATTGTACTTTTGTACAATGTTGTGGAAACTAGTTTGGAGACTATCTTCCCCCACTGGCCTCTCAGAGGCAGGGTCCTGGCATAGCATCTGGCATATAAAGCCTTTGGATATGTGCTTATTCAATGTTTCTGCATCTAGAATGATCAACAGGTTAGCAAAATTTACTTTTGACATTATGTTCTCTCCCTCTGAGGATGCCCTAGGATTAAGTAGAAACTTCCAAGAGGGAATTTGCAAGGTTTATTGTTGCTAATTTAACTATGTTTCAAACTTTTTTGGGGGGGGGGTACCAGGGATTGAACCCTGGGGCTCTTAATCACTGAGCCACTTCCCTAGTCCTATCTGTTTTTTATTTTGAGACATGATTTCTCTTGCTGAGGCTGGCCTGGAATTTGCAAGCCTCCTGCCTCTGCCTCTTCAGTCACTGGGATCACACAGGCATGTGCCATTGAGCCCAGCTGTCCATTTGATTATTGATAAGGAAAAAAAAATCCCCCGCCCCGCTGCGGATTGTAATCCCCGGCCCAGGTAGGAGGATGGCAAGTTAAAAATCAGCTTCAGCAATTTAGCAAGGCCCTAAGCAATTTAGCTAGATCCTGTCTCAATAAGGGCTGAGGCAGTGGTTCAAGGGTTAAGCGCTACTGGGTTCAATCCCTGGTACCAGAAAAGATCATCAAATGTACAACTTTGGCTCATGGAACACCTTGAGCTGTGGTGTTTTGTTTTGTTTTGTTTTGAGACGGTCTTGCTAGGTGCTTACGGTTGAGAGCTTGGAGAATTTTGCTGAGGCTGGAATTTACAATCCTCCTGCCCCAGCCGCTCAGTTGCTGAGATTACAGGGGTGCACCACCACTCTGGACTAAAACATTGACTTTTGCCAATATTGTTCTCCTAAAAATGTCTTCTTCCATATAGCGTATAAACTGAGATTTGGTAAAAGAAGCGGGTCTTAGCTTAGGTCTACAAATTGCTGAGTTAACGACTAATTGGTTGGGAGTAGGGAGTGTTCCTTGGATTTGGGCTGGGTGGGGGCTGTTTCTTGGCCTTAGATTGCACCTTTGACTCTGGTCGGCCATGTTAGAAAATGTTCTGGTAGGAAGGTAAAAGGATTTATGCCTTTATCACCGAGAAAAGAACAAAAAAATTCAGGCTCTATTCAGCATTGGGTCTTTGGTGTCCTTGACACAAAAGAGAAACAATTTGTTGCTACATGGAATTAAAAACTCCTTTGCTTCCTAAGGTTTTCTTTCCTATCTTAAAATCGTGACGTTCTGTAGCAGCAGGCATAATAGCATGATTATGTTTTCTTCTATTTCGGGTTACTCCCGTCACCTTGCAACCCCTCCTATTCCTTTATCTCTTTCAAAGTTTCCATTCTTCCTTACTTTTTACTCCCTACCTCCTCCCTCTCTTCTCGTTTTTCCCAGCTAGCTTACC
>NW_026000283.1:9599314-9613707 GCF_001458135.2 Marmota marmota marmota
GGGTGGGAGTTATGGGTGGGTTTGGGGAGGAAGATGGCAGGGAAGGGGAGAGGGAACAGGAGCCGGAACGAACTAACAAGAGCATTTGAGGTGCTTTGGTTGCCCCTTTCCCGCCGCCCCACCACTAGCCAGCTCCCCCAACCCCCGGGTGGCTGCAGTGTTTCTCTCCACCCCCCACTCCTGGGGAGAGACGCCGCCCCTCCTTTGGTGCCTCGTGACCGGAAGTGGCGCCATCTTTAGCTTCTTGTGCTATTGACAATAACAAGCTCTGGTTCGCTCCCCCTCCCCTCCCCCCAACCACAGCATCTCCCCTCCCAGAGAGAGGGAGAAAAGGAGGAGGAGCTGCAGCCTCACAGACTCTCTTGAGTCGCTCCTGCAGAAAATGGGGGGGGGGGGGGGGACGGCACGGCCGTTTACCTGTCTGCCTCCTCATTCGCTCTCCCCCCTCGTTCTCCTCACTTCTGGTGTCAGCCTATCCGCCTTCCCAAACCCTCCCATTCCCCCGGTTTGCCCCCCCTTCACTTTCCTTCTTGTCCTCTGTGTTTCTCCTCTCTTCTTTCTTCCCTTCCCCCTCTAGCATTGCCACCTTCTCTCCTACACGCACGCAGGCATATAAACGTAGGGTTTTGATGCTCCTCTGCCTGTTGACCCCGCTATTTTCATGTTTCCAACAGGTTTTTCTTCCCCCAATCCCTCAGCTGCTGCTGCTGCTCAGGAGGTCAGATCTGCCACTGATGGTAATACCAGCACCACTCCGCCCACCTCTGCCAAGAAGAGAAAGTTAAACAGCAGCAGCAGCAGTAGCAGCAGTAACAGTAGTAACGAGAGAGAAGACTTTGATTCCACGTCTTCCTCCTCCTCCACTCCTCCTTTACAACCCAGGGATTCGGCATCCCCTTCAACCTCGTCCTACTGCTTGGGGGTTTCAGTGGCTGCTTCCAGCCACGTACCGATACAGAAGAAGCTGCGTTTTGAAGACACCCTGGAGTTTGTAGGGTTTGATGCGAAGATGGCTGAGGAATCCTCCTCCTCCTCCTCCTCATCTTCACCAACTGCTGCAACATCTCAGCAGCAGCAGCAACTTAAAAATAAGAGTATATTAATCTCTTCTGTGGCTTCGGTGCATCATGCAAACGGCCTAGCCAAATCATCTACCACCGTCTCTAGCTTTGCTAACAGCAAGCCTGGCTCTGCTAAGAAGTTAGTGATCAAGAACTTTAAAGGTAACCAAGGCCAAAATCCATAATCACCTAAGGATTTGACACTTGAGCGGTCACGTGCTCTATTTATGTTAATATATTAAACAGTATAGAGGTGGCCTAATGTTTTATGCATAATCAATGAGATGGAGGGGAGGTCCTTTTTTTGGTGGAGGGTTCATTTTCCGGGGGTGGTTAGTATCCTTGTGCTGAAGCATCCACCGGGTGTTTGCAGTGTTTCGAGGTCTTTCTGAACCTATTGTATCTAATCTGTTATTCCTTATAATATTGACAATCTACAGTATGTTTGATCCGGATTTTACAGGTGAGAAATTGTATTCTAAAGAGGTTTATTTAGTTCAGGTGCATAGTGAGCCTTGGCACTGCTGAGATTTTTATTTTTCTGCTTCAGTAGGCCACATTCTATCCCTAGAAATAAATGCAGGTAGCAATGGTGATCTTTCCATGCTCATATAAGATTTATAATAGGTGTATAATGTTGTACTATATTCAAGAAATTCATTGTGGAAAAAATATTTGGAGAAAAATATTTAGGGTCTCTGAATTTCTTTCCAAAGGTAGGGTTTGGAAGTGAAAAAATATTGTGTATACACAGAAGTAGTAACTCTGTGTACCACTAGTCTAAAGATAGGAACAATTACTACATTTTTTCCTCACTTAAGTAGGTTTTAAAGTATTGACCTACAGATTTTAGGAAAATTTGCTTGTATTGTGTTTGAGATACGTGGTTTCGTATAATGAATGCATTGATGCAAGTATAAAATCAACATTTAAAATGTTTTTGAGCTGAATTAATTTTTATCTGTTGAATGTGTTTCTATTTTTTCTGACTTACTTTTTTACCACCCCTAACTGGCAGGTAATAGATGTTAAAATACTTGTTAAATGGAGAAGTAAATGAATGAACTTAAGTAATATTTACCAGACAAATGTCTTGTGGCTAAATATTAGCATTGAGAAAATTAAATTCTCTGTGCTTGTGTTTTCAACATTGGTATAGAAATCAGGAATATGCTCTATTTTGTCTCAAGCAGAAGATTAGGATGTTGTCTATTTTTAACCCTTTTTTATATCATCTCCTTCCCATCTCTAGGCTCTCAAGTGTTTTATTCTTTGTGATTTAATAGTATAGTTTTCTAAACTGGATATGAATTGTAATTATTAATATGTTCATTATTTCACTTAAAAATGCATCAATAACCAATAATTTTTAGGAAATGAGCTGTTATCCTAATTTCATTTGCAAATTAATTCCAGAGATTTTGTTCATTTTTCTCTCTCTAAAGTAAAAACACATTATTAAGGCATTTGGATGCTTTAATTAAATTTTTTTTTATTTTTTGCTGGCCAGTGAAGTTTAAAGCTTACATTAAGAGGTTTCTTTACATTCTGAAAATGCTGCATAGATTTTGGAGTCATTTGTTTTAATATTTTAAAATTCATTCTGATCATAAAGGTACTTCAAACACTGGTTAAAGATATTTCTTTCCATTTATGTAGATGTTGCATAAATTTGGGGGTCACACAGACCTGGATTAGAATCCCAGCTTTGCCATTTTACTAGGTATGATGACCTTGGGCAAGCTCACCAAATGAGTTCCCACTTTAGTTTCCTTTTCCTCAGTTGTAAAATAGGGATGATAATATTTACTCCAGGGAATTGTTGAAAAGATTAAGAAGTTTATAAAATACCTTGCACTTAGTAGATACTCAGAATTTTAAATCTCATGTACAAGACTCATTCATGTTGATACAGGTTTTACACAAGATGATCAGGATTGTTATTTTTTTATCTGTCATTCTTGAATTTTTATTTTTTTGAAGCAATACAATCAATAGGAGAAAAAAACCCTCACCTTCAGTTTTAATAGGTGAGTCAAAATGCCTTAAACAGTATTCTGGCATTTTAAATTTTATTAATACTGAGCTTAAATACAGTGGTTACTTTAATATTAGCTATAATAGTTACGAAAATCATACCATCCTAAAAATTGTAATGTTGTGTTATAGATCTTTGGTTACTATATCCTACGTATTATTCTAATACCAATCTTTTACATATCATCTAGATAAACCTAAATTACCAGAAAACTACACAGATGAAACATGGCAGAAACTGAAAGAAGCAGTGGAAGCTATTCAGAATAGTACTTCAATTAAATACAATTTAGAAGAACTCTACCAGGTATGTATTAGTGCAGATAACCAGATGTAATGAAAATAAATTGTAATGGGATGTGTGTGGATTTTACACGTAATTTCTCAAATGGGTTCTTGAGTAGACTTTTGGTTCACTTTTGATTATAATTTATTAATTAGTATACTCTTATAATCAGACCACATATTCTCACATAAACTATGGGTATGTACTTAGACCCTTCTAATAGGGATTCATTTAGGTATATCTTGGTATATTTGAGGTTTCACCTATTATGGAATCCTGTAGCATAGATCCCAAAATAATTTCTGGTGACATGTCATTGTATTGTGACAATTCTTGCTTAGTCGTGTCATCCACATATAGGAAAGTCCTCAAGATATTATTCACATTCTTTATTCTACCTCACATATTAATATGAAGTAGCTTTTTTAATTTATTTTTTAGGTGTGGTTGGACACAACACCTTTATTTATCTATCTATTTATTTATTTGTTTGTTTATTTATTTATTTATTTATATGTGGTGCTGAGGATCCAACCCAGGGCCTCTAACGTGCTAGGCGAGTGCTCTACTGCCGAGCTACAACCCTAGTCCCTGAAGTAGCTTTTTGCCATTGTTTTTGTTGCTCTTCATGTTTGTTCTATCTCCTGGTCTACAAGACACACCTTAACCTAGACATGTGCAGCAGGTTATAGCCCAGCAACTTAGCCTGAGGTTCACATTTGTTTTTGTTTAACAAATGAAAGATTTAACTTAAATATAAAGTCCAGAGCAATTACTGATTGAGACTTCTAGCTTCCAAGAGAGTTGGCCCTGTTTTTTTTGACATAAACAGCCAATTCAAAAACTAATTTTCTATTACAGCATCAGCAGGTTGGTATTAAAAAATACTTCTGAATACACTGGCTTGAGTTTGATAAATCTTGTAAGAAATTACATTGGTTCAGTGTATCAGTATTTATAGTTTTCATATTTCGGTTGCAGAGGTAGTATGCTGATGGATGAACCATGGATTAGGAGTCAGAAAACAGTTTTGGGATCTAATTATCTAATTTGGGATCTATTTTTTTCTTTTTGGTACTAGGATTGAACCCAGGGGCACTTAACCACTGAGCCACATCCCCGGCCCTTTTTTGAATTTTATTTAGAGATAAGGTCTCATTGAGTTGCTTATGGCCTCACTCAGTGGCTGAGGATGGCTTTGAACTTGTGATCCTCCTTCCTCAGCCTCCAGAGCCTCTGGGATTACAGGCCTGTGCCACTGCACCCTGCCCTCCCAGTGCTTTTTCATTTTTTTTTTTTTCATTTTGAGACAGAATCTTGCTAAGTTGCTTAGGGCCCCGCTCTAAATTGCTGAGGCTGGCCTCGAATTTTTGATCCTCGTGCCACTGTGCCTGGCAAAGTAGATGTATTCTTTTTTTTTAACATTTATTTTTTAGGTGTATTATTTACAATGCCTTTATTTTTATGTGGTGCTGAGGATCAAACCCGGGTCCTGCCCATGCTAGGCGAGCGCTCTACCACTGAGCCACAATCCCAGCCCCTAGATGTATTCTTTTGTTTGTTTGTTTGTAATGGGGATTGAACTCAGGGATAATGGACTACTGACCACATCCCCCAGCCCTATTTTGTATTTTATTTAGAGATAGTTGCTTGGCACCTCACTTTTGCTGAGACTGGCTTTGAACTCATGATCCTCCTGCCTCAGCCTCCCAAGATGCTGGAATTATAGGTGTGTGCCACCATGCCCAGTTACAAACATCCAATTCTTCTAAGCAATGTTGAGAGATAGATAAGGCAGGTATCCTTTTATCTGTTTTACAGAGGAGGAAAGGTAAACTGACAGGAGTTTTAGTACCTAACCTAAGATCAAAAGGGTAACAGGCCAGGCACAGTGGTTCACACCTGTAATCCCAGAACCTCAGGAGATTGATACAGAAGGATCATAAAATCAAAGCCAGCTTCGGCAACTTAGTGAGGCCCTGTCTCAAAATAAAAAGCACCCCTAGGTTCAATCCCTCATATCAAAAAAAAGTCCACTTGATTTGGCTTTTTTTTTGTTGTATACATTATGTGGTTCCTAAGTTGCACATTAATAAAAATAGAGTTATGGAATTAGAATTTAAAAGGCCTTAAGAGATCATGTGGTCCAGTATTTTCTTCATACAGTGTGTATAACCACCTGCAAAGTGGATTAATCTTCTGTTATCTCATTTAATCATTACAGAAACTCTTTCTGAATAGATAAGGGTAGTAGTTATTATCCCCATTTTATTGACAAGGAGACTTGAGTCTGAGAGAAGTTAAATAACTTCCCCAGAGTCGTGTATTGGAAGAATAGGGGTATCAAACTGAGATGCTGAATTCCTAGTCCACGTTTTCACTTCCATGCTACTTCATTAATAATACCACAACACTGCAGATACTACTGTTGTGCAGTGTTTGTAGCAATTAAATTGTTTTACTTTAGGAAAAACTGTCATCAAAGCTGGTCAGTTTTTTTTTTCCTTTGTGTATGTACGTGGTGTTTATTTTGATATGCTGCTGTACAACATTAATTTCAATAATGTTTTACTTTGTATGTTTTACATATAGAACAACGTTAATTGTGATTGTTAACCCTGTTTACCTTGAATATTTTTCTTGAACTTTTGACTTAAAAATACTTTCCTTGATACATTGATTCTGTTAATTTTTTTTCTTCCAAGAGCTTATACATTGTTTTTACTGTTTTTGCTTTCTTGTACTTTAAGTTTTACCTGCTGTTCTTCATTTGAGTTCTTTACCCTAGTCACAATTATTACAACTTTTCTGTTTCGGTACCTTATTGCTTCTGCTATAATAAATTCAAAAGCATGTTTGTAGCTCTTTTATTGTTTTTGACCTTAACTTTATAAATGCTGCTTTGGATTATTAAATTATTATTTTGAGATGTTCAAGTTCAAAAGGAGGTAATATTATTTAATAATGTTATATGAAATGTTACATGTAACAATGTGACTTCATATGTAATGTAATTTTATAGTGATGTTTGATTTTAACTCAGTGTAATTAAAAGTATCCTAAAAATGAGCAATAATAGAAATACATAGATACACCAAACAATGTCTCCAAACCCCTACTCTCCCTTCTTTCCCTGAGGTAAACACTTAACTGGCACATAACTTTTTTTCTGCATGAAAAACCATTTTTGCTTTAAAGTTGAAATGTGGAATTCCCTTAGGTGGGTTGCATGTGTTACTTTTTAAGTTTTTAATTTCTAGAACAGAACATGCTGCTCAGAGAGCATTTACAAGCAAACATTGTCTTTTTTTTTTTTCTGATACTAGGGATGGAACCCAGGCCTTCAGCATGTTAGGCAAGCCCTCTACCACT
Source organism: Marmota marmota marmota (assembly GCF_001458135.2). Classification (NCBI taxonomy): domain Eukaryota; kingdom Metazoa; phylum Chordata; class Mammalia; order Rodentia; family Sciuridae; genus Marmota; species Marmota marmota. The sequence goes on from NW_026000283.1 coordinate 9,606,071, forward strand.
GAGCTACATCCCCAGCTCTGCAAGCATTGTCTTTTTAAGTAATCTAAAATGAGAATTATGCCTCAGTTTTAAGATTACCTTTCCTTGACAACCTTGAAATCCTGAACAAGTGAGGCAGTGGTTAATGTTTTGATTTTGGTTCTTTTGTTTGTTTGCTGCTTTCTTTTGTGGAGAAATACTGGGGTTTAACTTTAGGGGTGCTTTACCACTGAGCCACGTCCCAACCCTTTATTTATATATATTATATATATATATAATTTTTTTTGAGGCAGTCTCAGTAAGTCACTTAGGGCTTCACTGAAGTTGCTGAGGCTGGCCTCAAACTTGTGATCCTCCTGTTTTACCTCCCAAATTGCTGGAATTATAAGCATGTACCACTGTGCCTGGCTTCTTGTTTGTTTTTGATCAATTACAGATGGGATTATGTTTAAATGAACTAGCTTGAAAGTTGATTTGTCTGCCATAGAGTAGAGATTTGTCACTGGTCATAAAACTTTGGGCCAGTTACTTTGCTAAGTCTTAGTTTTCTCATTTGCAAAATAGGGTAATGACCCTAACCATATAACCAGGTTGTTTAGTTGTAAATAAAATATTGCAAAAAGTATTTAACAGACACTCTGATATGTATTAGTTATCAATTATAATATATGGTTGGGTCATTAAGAAAAGAAGCCTTTATTTGAAAATTACATTTTATTAGAGTAATAAAGACACATTTTGAAATTCTAAATCCACACTAGGTTAGAACAGCTGGTTGATAACTAGATTACATTACAAATAAATATGCTTCAGCAGACACCATTAGTGGAATTGGAAAAATAATAGGAACCCTCTAGGAACAGTATTCGTATGCACCACTTTTCGTCCTTGTTGTTTTGTGGTACTATGAATTAAACCCAGGGGTGCTCTACCACTGAGCTGCCTCTCTGAACTTTTTTTTTTTATTTTTTATTTTGAGACAGGTTCTTTCAAAGTAGCCAAGGCTATCCTGGAACTTCCTATCCTCCTGCCTCAGCCTCCTAAGTTGCTGGGATTTCAGGCATGTGCCACTACACTCAGCTAAAAATAATTTTGTATGTCATTTGTAATGGGAACTTTGATTAGCTTTCTGTGAAATGGATCTTAAAATAACCTTTCTATTAGTGATTCATTTATAGAGTAGATGACCACAAGACTGGAAGCAGCCAGGTACGTTGGTGCACACCTGTAATTGCAGAGACCCATGAGGCTGAGGCAGGAGGATCGTAAGTTCAAAGCAAGCCTCAGCAACTTAGCAAGGCCCTAACCAACTTAGTGAAACCCTGCCTGTCTTTAAATAAAAAAAGGGCTTGGAAAGTGGCTCAGTGTTAACACGCCACTGGGTTCAATCCCTGATTCCCCCCCTCAAAAAAAAAAAAAAAAAAAAGACTGGAAACAGATTGTGCATCCATCTGAGTATAGGTTATTATTTATTGTAAATCTGGTTATTTAAGCAGTCAATGATTGATTATAGGAGAATAGTGAGATTCTTAAGTGTTGATCACTAGCTATAGTATTCTCTAAGTAAAACTGTTGTCACTCTATTGATGTTTTAAGCTTAGTTATATATTATGTATTCTTTTTACTAAATTGTTAATCAGTACTATCACTGGTGTTTCAAAAAATGTGCAAGACTGAATTCTTAGTCCTTGCTAATTCTCAGTCTTATTTAAACCCTGTTGACTAGATGTAAAAAAGAAAAGCAATTTAGGTTTCATTGCATGATTGGTTTCTTTTCTGCAAAAAGAGATAATTTATATTGTTGTGTCAGATATTGAAAAGTTGTGGTGTGCTTTTCTTTCTTTAAATACTCTTTGGAAAATGGGACCCACTTCATTTAGGTCTGTGACTATAAAGTTCAGCATCATGGTGGGAATTTAGTAGTTTTCTTATTGTCTGTTAAGTGAACATTTGCAATTCATTTGCTACACATTTATATTTTCTTGGCAGTGTGTGGTGGGTTTTTTCGTATACCTTTATTTTTTTAAAAAAATATTTTTTTTAGGTGTAGATGGACACAACACATTGCCTTTATTTTTATGTGGTGCTGAGGATCGAACCTGGGTCCTGCACATGCTAGGTGACTGCTTTACCACTGAGTCACAACCCCAGCCTCAGTTTTTTTTTTAATTTTCAAACAAGATTTTTTGTTTTTAGTACTGGGGACTGAGCCCAGGGGTGCTTTGTCACTGATATACATTTCCAACCCTTTGTTTATTTTTATTTTGAAACAGGGTCTCCCTCAGTTGCTTAGGGCTTCACTAAATCACCGAGACTGGCCTCAGACTTGGCAATCCTCCTGCCTCAGCCTTCTGAGTTGTTGGGATTTGGAGGAATACATATTAAAATCTTGATAGAATGCTTATATTTTATACCTGACTGTCTTCAAAGGATTTAAGACTATTTACCACTAATGATTGGAAGCTTAATAAAAAGATAGTTTTATTTAGAGGACTTGTCAAACTAGAATCTGTTTAATCCAAATAGGTGCTTGTGAGATAAGAGGTTATTTTAGCAATAATTATACTACAACTCTAAGAATTACCAAAGTGTTATTTAGTGAGATGTAAAATAATTAATTCATTTCCAAAAGTACATTTCAAAGATCTGGAATAAAATAGAGCTTCTCTCAAACTTTTTTAAAATATTTTATTCCCTAGTTTTAGGTGGACACAGTATCTTTATTTTATTTTTGTGGTGCTGAGGATCAAACCCAGTACCTCATGCATGGTAGGCAAGCATTCTACCACTGAACCACAACCCAGCCCTCTCAAACTTTTTTAAAAAATATTTTTAGTTGTAGATGGACACAGCACCTTTATATATGTATGTATGTGTGTGTGTGTGTGTATATATATATATATATATATTTTTTTTTTTTCTGAGAATTGAATCCAGTGCCTCACAAGTGCTAGGCAAGTACTACCACCAAGCCACAACCCCAGCCCCTCAAACTTTTCTTTTTTCTTTTTTTTTTGGTGGTTCTGGGGATAGAACCCAAGGCCTTGTGCATGTAAGGCAAACACTATACAGACTGAGCTAATCCCTACCCCCCATCCCACCCCGTAACTCTAAATTGGTAATTTAACACTTTTTTGGTACTATGGATTGAACCCAGGGGCACTTTACCACTGAGTCACATCCCCAGCTCTTTTTATTTTTTTGAGATAGGGTTTCACTTAAGTTGCTTAGGGCCTTGCTAAATTGTTGAGGTTGGCCTTGAACTTCTAATCCTCTTGTCTCAGCCTCAGGAGTTGGTGGTATTACAGATGTGCACCATCATGCCTGGCTGTGATTTAACACTTTCTTATTCCTGTTTCTATCCCAGCACCTAATAGGATATAGTAGTGCTTAGTAAACACTCATTCCTTTTTTTTTCCCCCTTGGTACTGGGGATTAAACTCAGGGCCTTTTGCATGCTAGGCAAGCACTCTTATCACTAAGCCAAATCCTACATAGTCCTTTTATTTTTATTTTGGGACAGTTTATGACTGATTTGTCCATGTTGACCTCGAACTTTTTGATCCTCTTCCCTTAGCCTCCCACGTAGCTAGGATTACAGGGTGCTTACTGTCTGCATATTTGGATAGACACCTCGGTGATATAGAAATCTCTTAGTCCTTGCTCCTAAGGTGTTTATGTTCTAGTAGGTTCTTGAAATTATTAATGTGTAGCTGGGCACATGTAATCCCAGTGACTTGGGAGAATGAAACAGGAGTATTGCAGTTTCGAGGTCAGCTATGGCAATTTAGCAAGACCCTTATCTCTAAGTAAAACTTATAAAGAACTGGGAATGTGGCTCCATGTTAAAATGCCACTGGGTTCAATCCCCAGTAAACCTCCCCCCCCCTGCAAAGTAAGAAGGTAGTAGTTTGTGATTAACAGTTTTTGTTTGGTTGTAGTGCTAGGGATTCGAACCTAGAGGCTTATGCAGCATAGGCTAGTGCTCTACCACTGAGCTACACCCAGCCCCTTAGCATTTTTTTTGAAAAAAGATACAATGGAAGATAATTAGTGTATCATGCATGGTAATGATTATGTAGATATTGTTTCAAGTACATACATTTATGTGCAGGAGATTATAATATATATATTTCTTGCCATGTGTGGTGGTACTGGGGAGGCTCAGGTAGGAGGAACACAGGTTCAAGGACAGCCTGGACAACTTAGGGAGACCCTGTCTCAAAATAAATTTAGAAAGGGCTGGAGATGTGGGGCTGGGGTTGTGTGGCTCAGTGGTAGCACTTGCCTACCATGCACGGTCCTGGGTTCAATCACTAGCACTGCAGGTAGATAGATTGATTTCTTTTTTTAAAATTTATATTTTAGTTGTAGTTGGACACAATACCTTTATTTGTTTATTTTTATGTGGTACTGAGGATCGAACCCAGGGCCTCGCATGTGCTAGGCAAGCGCTCTACCGCTGAGTCACAACCCCAGCCTCACAATATCTTTATTTTTTATGTGGTGCTGAGGATTGAACCCTGGGCCTCACACATGCTAGGCGAGTGCTCTACCGCTGAGCCACAATCCCAGCCCCGAGATTGATTTCTTTTTAAAATTTTTATTTGTTCTTTTTAGTTATACATGACAGTATAAATAAATTTCTTAATGTGGCTTGAAGTTAAAGTTTTGGAAGCTACTGTTCTTGGCACACATGACTGCTTCAAACAAACCTTGTTCAAAAGCAAGGAAAGAGTGCTTAGATCATAGGGTTGTGTGGTAAGCTTTTTAACCGTAAGACTAAAATGTTAAGATGGGGTCTTGGATGTCATGTTAACAAGTGTGGTGATGGGGAAGATGGAAAGGGTTTTTTTTGGATAAGGCAAATATTTTAAGTCTTTTGTTCCTAGTTGTGGTTGGACACAATACCTTTATTTAATTAATTTATTTTTATGTGGTGCTGAGGATCAAACCCAAGGCCTCGCACGTGCTAGGCAAGTGCTCTACCGCTGAGCCACAACCCCAGCCCCTATTTTAAGTTTTTTGAATGATGTATTTACTTGGTTTAAAGCCCCAAGGTTTTACAGAGCATGTATTGAAAAGTCTTATTTCCAACCCATCTACTAATTCCTTAGCTAGTTACCCTCTTTAGTAATATTATTAGTGTCTTCTTTTTTTTCCTCATAATATTGGGAATTGAACCCAAATCCTCATACATGCTGTGTAAACACTGTACCACTGAGCCCCATCCCCAGCACATTATTAGTTTTTTGATCATCTTTCTAGAGATGTTTTATCTATATAAAAACTACTGCCATATTTGTACCCTTTTTTTCTGTTTTAGCATAAATGATAGTAGATAATGAACCACTATTCTGTCCTTAGCTTTTTGCTTGTACCAATTAGGAGCTTTGTTCATAACAGTACATGAAGATTACTTGATGGATGATTATTGAGGAAGGAAAATTATTAGATTTGCTCTACATTTTAAGTAGCCTCCAAAGCTGAATTAGAGAAGCAGTGTTCCCTTTGAAATTCACCTTCAAAATTCACCTGCCTTTCTTGAATCAAACCTTTTTTGCAGTGTTGAGATTGGAGCGCAAGGCCTCATGCATCTTAGGCATGTGTTCTACTACTGAGCCATACCCACTTCCCACGTCAAACTTCTAAAACTACCTTTCAGCTAAACCCAGATGAAGCTATATGCACATAAAGTCCAGCTTAATTCTCACTCTTCCCTTTAGCTCTTTATCCATTTCCTTCTGAGTCTTTAGGACTCTGCCAGTTTTCCTGACTTTCTGTCTTAAGTCTGGGTTAGAAGCACCATCTCTCTGCGTAACTCCACTATAGCACCTGGCATACTCTGTTGGAATTAACATGTTTTCTGGTTTTATAAGAAGTCCCTTTTATATGTGGGACATATTGTTAATTGTTGTAGATATGTGCTTTTTTTTAATAGTTAATGTATTCGCTTGGTCCACAGCCTAAAAAGTAATGAAAAATTTATAGATACATGTGAAGGGAAAGTAAGAAAGCAAGAGATAGGCGAGTGAGAAATGAAGGATGGAGACCAGGTAGAGATCCACATGAAAGTTTATTTGTCAAAGCTGACAAATAAAGGTCATCTCTCTATAGAGTGGAGAGAGGCGCCCAAGATGTTCAGATGTTCAGCTTTTGTCGGGTAGGGGGTTTGGAGTTGTAGTGGTGGCACTATGGATAAGCTGGGGGGGGGGTGCTTGCATCAGAGCTAGGTGGGTGGGGAATAGCATAGGATTGGCTTAGGTAGATGGCACCATGGGGCTTTCCAGGGTCAAGGGTAGTGTCCTTCTGGGATTAGTTTAGGTTTATGGTACCATGGGGTAGGTCACTAATGGGGGTGGGGGGAATTCTTAGAAAAAGTACACTGGTTAACATTTAAGATGGCTGCTCAAATGTTAAATCAATACCCTATATTCCTCCCTTTTTGTTTGTTATTGGGGACCTTAAGGGACAGGGGCATAGATCAATCTTCTGTAGCTTCTTCCTGATGGGAAGGGGCAGCATCTGGACCCTTGTTAGGGGTGCGGGATGTTATTGAGGTAATAGGGTCAGGAGGTGGTGGTGATGCTGACCCTGGATAGACCAATTTTGGTGAAGGGTTGGTAGTTCTGTAACAGAAGCTGGTTCACAGTGTGGTGAGAGATTTTTTGAGTCTGGTCTGGAACAATGTAATGACGCAGAGGGCAAGCATTCTCAGAAGGCCTATGATAAGGGGAAGGGTCAGGAAAGGAAGTGCCCACCTAAGAAGGGGGTTATTTAGCTGCCATCCTCCAACAGAGGAGAGCTGTTGTTTCCAATATTTAAGGTCCTGCTGGAGTTGTTTTATCTTGTCTTTGACTATATCAGCATTGATTGACAGCATTCCTCCTGTAGGTATAGACGAAGTCCACCTTTCTCTGCTGTTAATAGGTCCAGTCCATGGTGGTTTTGTAGGACCTCAGAGGCTAAGGAGTCCAGTTGATTCTGGAGGGTTAATATAGATTCAGGTACTTGTTGGATATCCCCTATCAGCTGATTGGAGAGCTGATGAAAATAGATAATGGGTGTGGTTATTCCTGTGGCTAGGCCTGCCATAACCCCAGGGCAGCTAGTAGGGAAACAAATTGAATACCCCATTTGTGTCAAGGGCTCACATTAGTAGGGCCTTACCAAGGAGCTCTTCAGGCCTAGAAGACCTGCTATTAAATGAGAGAAGCCAATAATCTCTCATTAGGAGGTGTGAGGGCTGAGGCTTTGTACCATAATAAGGCCAGAGTGGACAAGGCCTTTATTTGGGAATGTAAATCTTTAACATCCCAGAGTTATCAGGAATGTAAACACAACAGTTAACTTTTAATGTTTGTAGGCCTTGAACTAAAAACTTCTGACTTGGCAGTTTCACTTGATAGTTATTAGACATTCCTTCCTAAGAATCTCTCTTTTGTAGTCTCTAGTCTTAATTATTTTGGGGGGCTAACACAAATGTATGTCCTAAGTTATATACTAAACTATTATTTTTTTAAATGCCCAGGAATGGCTGTGTTTTGATTTTAACTGTTTTTGCTAGGTGTTTAAGATGAAGCAGGTCAAACTGACTTTTGTTTCTGTCTGCTGTTAAAGAGTCATTTAGAAGTCACTCTTGGAGAACTTTTTTTTTT
>NW_026000283.1:9618369-9622142 GCF_001458135.2 Marmota marmota marmota
CAGGCAGCCGACAGTCGCCGAGTCGCGCGGGCAGCGGCTGGCGGGTCTGGACCTCTGCGCTGCTTGGCGGAGATTCACTCGTCTAGCGCAGACTGTCCCTCCAAAAATCCTACCGATTCCCGGCCGATCTCTCTTTAGTGGAATTTTGCTAGGAGTTTCTCAGCAGGTCGTATCTAAGCGTATCCATGCGTCTCTCTGACCCCGTTGTTGAGGAGGTACTGAAAGCGCTGCCTCCAGGCAGCCGACAGTCGCCGAGTCGCGCGGGCAGCGGCTGGCGGGTCTGGACCTCTGCGCTGCTTGGCGGAGATTCACTCGTCTAGCGCAGACTGTCCCTCCAAAAATCCTACCGATTCCCGGCCGATCTCTCTTTAGTGGAATTTTGCTAGGAGTTTCTCAGCAGGTCGTATCTAAGCGTATCCATGCGTCTCTCTGACCCCGTTGTTGAGGAGGTACTGAAAGCGCTGCCTCCCCTCTCGCCGCCATGTTCCACTCTTGGAGAACTTGAGCAGATTTTTAGCTCTGCTAATGCCATTTGCGCTAGGATGGGTTCAGGTCTTACTGACCATGTGGTTTTCCTTGGAATCATTAGGGATGTCTCCCTTCTCCAATGACCCTCCTCTTCATAGCAAGTGCACCGATTGGCTTTCTGTTTTCCAGGGACCTTACTAATCTCTCTGATCGGAAGGTTATATGGCCCAGAGTTACAAAGCTTTTTAGAGGAGTTCCCTGTTCTATGGATTCAGACTGACTCATGGAGGGCAAGAGCCAAACATTGGTTTTCTTGGCCCTTTTAATTTAACTTTAATCTTTAAATCTTCGTCTTAAACATCTAGCAAATCAGTTTCACCAGTCTTAAACTGAGAGTACTGGGCTTTAACTTTAATGTCCACAACCCGACAGTCATTTGCCCTTTTTATTAATTGGGATCTGAATTATACTGTCTAGGTGATAGCTTATTATATTAAATTAACCCAGGTTGTGTGTTCTTGAAGTAATACCTCTGCAGAACAGTAACAGGCAACATTTAGACAGTTTATAAGGAAAATACAAAATAAAATTAACAAGAGTAAAAACATTACAGTATTCCAAAATAGCAGTTGTTGTTTAACCACAGTTGTATAGTCCTTAATTCTTTCAAGATTACTTGCTCAAAAAAAAAAAAAAAACTTAACACAATGTTATGGGTAAATTAATGTTTTAAGAAATCCTTGTCCTTTTAACACATAGATTAAACTTTGGTTTATATCAGTATATTAACATTTGGCTTTATGGAAAAAAACCTTAAATAGCCTTGACTGATTGTTTCATATACATATATAACTAACTTAGATAGACCTTCTTTATCACATATTTAAACCCTCTTATTTACTTCATCACGTAAGGACTTTCTTATCTAGAAACACTTTCTTTTCCTTCTATTAAATATGGTTTCCATACCTAGAACCTTCTAATTTCTTTTCTCCATCTGTTAACCCTCTTTTCTGTTCACATTCTGAAATAATCCCTGTAAAATTCTGGATTTAGATAAGTTATTTCATTTTAATAAAAAGAAATACTTTGTTATTTACAGTACTCTTAATTGGAGCAATTAAAACTTTTGGGCCTTTGTATACAGAAATCTTCTATAAATCTTTGTATAGAGAATCACATCTGTTTACCATTTCATGAAAACACAATATTCAAGTATATAGAATTATACCTGTTGGGACTTTAACTTTTCAGTAATCTTTTTCCAGTAATGACAAAGCAACTTTAATTTCCCCCCCACTTTTTTCATTTACCAATTTATAAAAACATCAATAATGTTACCCAATGGAATGCAAGGAGTTAAGGGTACTTGATGGTATACTTAACAGTTAGCATTTTAACCTTGTAAGTTAATCAGATATCTAACAAACACATTGATGAGTAATCCCATGTCAAATCTACTTCACTTATTTTTACCAAGATAGCAGACAAGTGTATTGAACAGTATTAGTCATTTCTTCCATGTTGAAGAAAAGTCCTAGAAACAATGGGTATTAGACATTTTATAGACATCAACATTTTATTCTTTGACCACCTAGAGAGACTTGTGAGTTAAGTTTAATTTTAAAGACATCTTTACTTTCATCTCTTTACCCAATTTAGATTGAACCTTCTTAAATCATGTGAATTAAATGTATTTGGATCCATTTTTTAAATTTATGAGCATTCACTTTCAGTTTGCCAATCTTGATGTCATATACATGACATGGACACATTCACATAAGGACAGATAACGCAATACACAGTGTACACACATACAAAAGTAAGGGCGTTGTAGCTTTTTGCAGGTGAATCTCCATTGCAATGTTACAGATGTTTAAAAACTCCAAAGTTGAGTAAAAAATAGGACTGATAGGAAACCAAAAACCAAGAGTACCCTGAAGGATTGGAAGTGAAGGATCCCAGCCTCCTTTCGATTTGAGAGTAGTCACTAAGGGAGAAAGGAACGTGTACCCTGGCAACTTCCTCCAACCTTGCTACTTAATCAGAGGGAAGCAGAGGTGCAGGGTGGGTATAGGGGGCCATGCAAGAGCAAGTAGCGGTTGGACTGAAAGTAGGTGAGGGAGGTCCCAGAAAAGTCAGAGCAGAAAGTGGAGAATGGTAGGGAGGGAGTTGGCCAGTGGGGTTGAAGTCTAGGGTTTCAGGGAGGGTCCTGAGGTCGAGAAGAGAGGGTTTAAGAGCTAGCAGAACCTAGGCCAGAGAACAGGAAGAGCAGAGGGATGATTTGTAAGGAAGGAAAGAGAAGGTCTGAGGATAGGGGATCTGTTTCCATTTTCCTGAAGGTGTATAATAGTTGAAAAGATCCCTAATAATATTGGGATCTAGAGTGCCCTTAAGCGACCATTTAAAGTCATTATCCAAAGGATATTGAGACCAGATCTAATTGCACAAGCAGATAAGTTTTTGGGGCTTTAGGTCCGGGGTGAGAGAGACCCTAGGTTAGCAAGGAGGCAGCCTAGGGGACTATGGGAGGGAATGGACGAGGAATTGCCCATATTGAGATGTAGGAGGTGAGTTTAGGGTAGGGTGTCCTCAGTCTCTAGTATCACCTAGTCAGAGAACAGTTACACTCAGGGGTCTTCACCATAGAGGCACTTGGGCACCTGGTTTTGACTACATAGTAGGGACAAAAGCCCGTAGAGATTAACCCAAGGCCTACAGGTAGTCTTGCCAGGAACAACTCCCAATCACCCTCTTTTTTTTTTTTTTCCCAAAACCCACAACCCAAATAAAAGACCACCTATAGATGCCATTGACAGTGGGGATGAAAAGTGAAAGCTGTGGCTGGGGGTGCCCCCAACCACATGGTAACCCTGGGAATGCCAGACTATCCACAGTCATTTCCTGGGATCACCGTAGGTCATTTAGGTCAACCAGAGACAGGGATCTTACCTGATATGTCTGGTGGTGGGTGTAGAGAGGGTGTTTGGCTGAATGGAGGGCCTGATCCCACGATGGATTTCAGATCGGTGCCTGGGGATGCTCAGTGACCCTCGAAGAGGGGAACAGACACGCCGGGGAACCTGATCCTGGGTTTTAGCACCAATGAAAGGAAAGCGAGGAACAAGAAAAATGGAGACTAGGCAGAGATCCACACAAAGGTTTATTTGTCAAAGCTGACAAATAAAGGCCATCCCTCTATGGAGTGGAGGAAGGCACTCAAGATATTCGGATGTTCAATTTTTGTGGGGTAGGGTTTTGGAGTTGTAGCAGTAGTGCTATGGGATAGGCGGGGGTGGGGGGGG
>NW_026000283.1:9622877-9638604 GCF_001458135.2 Marmota marmota marmota
GGGGGGTGCTTGCATCAGAGCTACGTGGGTGGGGAATAGCATGGATTGGCTTTGGTAGATGGTACCTTGGGGCATTCCAGGGTCAAGGGGTCGTGTCCTTCTGGAATTGGCTTAGGGTTATGGTACCATGGGATAGATCACTAATGGGGGTGGGGGAAATTGGGGTAAGAGGAAGTACAGGAAAGTGAAATTTATCTCATAAGATGGTGGTTAACATTTAAGATGGCTGCTCAAATGTTAAATCAATACCCTATAACATGTTCATGTGATTGTTTTCTTTTATGTAGAGTCAAGTAGAGAGAGGATATACACAAAAAGATGCATAGTACTGACTTATTAACAAGTCAGTGAGGTATGATTGGTGGAGTTTTATGTGAGTCACTGGCAGCTGATGCAGTTAAGATTATTGGAAGAAGTGGGACCTAGTTGAGTGGTAAGGAAATACAGTCTTGTTTGAGGAGATAAATAGATAGATATATCGAGAACTGTTTTATGGGAGAAAGGCAAACACAGCAGAAGGAAATGAGATAAATAAGATTTGGAGAAGTACCTGAAGTGGGAAAAGTGGAGAAGATGAGGTATGCACTAAGTCATATGACAAAATCTAAGCAGGGAAATGAGAAATGCTGAGAAAATGAATCAGTAATTCAAAAGGAACAGAAATACAATGAGAGGAATAACGAGGGAGGAAGAGGGACAGTACATAGAGGACCTGTATGAGTAGGGAGGCTCTTTAAATAAACATACCCTTAGGCATTTGTGGCCTAACCCCAGGTCATGTGGAATGTGGCCAGAGGAGACTGGCTTTCCTGTTCCTCCATGGCTGCTGAATCTAATTGGGTTGCTGTTTCCTGGTAAGATGTGGTGACTTCTCTCCTGTGGTATAAGTGGGTTCCTTTAAGCTTTCTTTTCATTTGCTAATATATTTACTTACCTGCATAATTGGGAATGTGACTACCTAGTACATATTTTTAAAGTTCCACTCTAACCAACAAAACTTGGATGCTCCCCTGAAGTCCATCTTAATGGATTTTTTTTTTTCTGTTGTGGTGAGAAAGGAATCTTGGTGTTACACATAAGTCATCACCAGTTATAATTGTAGATTATTATGTCAGAGTTCACTAGTTTTACCATGCTTTTTATGCTTATACTAGGAATTGATCTCAGGAATGTTCTACCACTGAGCTACATCCCCAGCCCTGTTTAAAGTTTATTTTTAAGTGGGGTCTCACTGAATTAACCAGGGTGGCCCCAAACTGCAAATCCTCCTGCTTCAGCCCCCTCCCCCCAGTAGCTGGGATGACAGGCATATGCCACTGTACACAGTGGAGGCAACCATCAAGCCACAACCCCAGCTTTGTTTTGTATTTTATTTAGAGTCAGGGTCTCACTGAGCTGCTTAGCAACCACTGTTGGTGAGGCTGGTTTTGAACTCTCCATCGTGTTTGCCCCTGAACCTAGCCCCAGCTCTTTTTTATATTTTATTAGAGACAAGGTCTCGCTGAGTTGCTTAGGGCCTTGCTAAATTGCTGAGGCTGGGTGTGAACTTATGATCCTCCTGTCTCAGCTTCCCGAGTTGCTGGAATTACAGGCGTGCGCCACTGCACCTGGCTCTAAAGTCTTTTGATATACATAAGAAGCTTGTCCTTTTGGGATCTGAGTATAATATAGTCTAATTCAAATATTAGTATAAAGTGAAAATGCAGTCTTTTCCTTTGTAATTGTTTATTCAGTTTGCAAATTTTAAAACCTCTGTATTTAACTATTCTTTTAAAAAATTTTTTAGTTATACATGGGCACAATATCTTTATTTAGTTTATTTTGATGTAGTGCTGAGGATCGAACCCAGTGCCTCACATGTGTGAGGCAAGCTCTCTGCACTGAGCCACAACCCCAGCCCTGTTTATTTAACTGTTCTTGAACAGAAAAGTTGGACAAAATTCCTTGGTATTTAATTATGTCATATTCATTTTAATACTGCTAGCAGTAATGACTGCTTTATTCTGTTGAGAAAACCAATAAAGTATAAATGAGTTTTAATTCAGTTATATTAGGAGTACCTAAGCCATCTATCATTTTTTTGTTTGTTTTTGATACTGGGGATTGAACCCAGGTTCACTTTACCACTGAGCTATATCCTCGGCTCCTTTTTTATATTTTATTTTGAGACAAGTTCTCACTAACTTCCTGAGGCTGGCTTTGAACGTGCTATCCTCCTGCCTTAGGCCTCTTGAGTTGCTGGGATTACAGGCATATGACACCTAGCCCAGCACAACTATAATGTTTTAAATTTAAAATGGAAACTGGGGGTCTGGGTCTGGGGCTCAGTGGTAGCACACATGCCTGGTATGTGTGAGGCACTGGGTTCAATTCTCAGCACCATGTGTTAAAAAATAAAGATCTATCAGGAACTAAAAAATATTTTAAAAATAAATAAATTGGAAACTGGGTGTTTGTGGCTCACGCTGTAGCTCAATCCCAGCGACTCAACCCTGGAAACTGAGGCAGGAGGATTACAAGTTTGGGGCCAGCCTGGACAATTTAGGGAGAATATGTCTAATAAAAAGGGGTGGAATGTAGCCTAGTGGTCAAGTGCCCTTGGGTTCAATCCCTAGTACCATAAGAAAAAAACATGGAGTTTTATTTGTGAAAATGATTAACATTTTAGAGAACAGGACAATGTTTATTTTTTTAGTACCAGGGATTGAACCCAGGGGCATTTTACCACTGAAAATCCCAGTCCCTTTTTATTTTGAGAAAGGGTCTTGCTAAATTGTTTAAGGCTTTGCTAAATTGACGAGACTGGCTTTGAATTTAGGATTCTCCTACCTCAACCTCCTGAGCGGCTTATAGACATGTGCCACTGTGCCTGGCCAGAACAAGACAGTTTTCATACCTAGCAGTGGTACAAATTTGATGTCCTTTCAGGGTAGAATTTGGCTTCATCCCTTTCATTCTTTTTTTTTTTTTTAGAGAGAGAGAGAGAATTTTAATATTTATTTTTTAGTTTTCAGCAGACACAACATCTTTGTTTGTATGTGGTGCTGAGGATTGAACCTGGGCCACATGCATGCCAGGCGAGCGCGCTACTGCTTGAGCCACATCCCCAGCCCGATCCCTTCCATTCTTAACCTGTACAACTATAATAAATATATTAATTTGGTTTTTATTTTGGTACAGTATGTTGGTTATAAAAAAATTCACCATCCACATTAATATGTTTTGTCTTTTTACCTCATGTCTTAAATGGATAAATAATCCCTCTTAATAAGCTGACAGAGTAGAAATAACAAAATAATAAGAATTTCATATAAATAATTGAGAAACATTCCCAATGCTCTCTAACAAAGTGTGTGTTTATTCTTTTAGGCTGTAGAAAATCTCTGTTCTTACAAGATTTCTGCAAACTTGTACAAACAGCTGAGACAGATTTGTGAAGATCATATCAAAGCACAGATTCATCAATTCAGAGAATATCCTTTTAAAAACAAAAAATCCTAAAATTTTTTCTTCTTTCTTCCTGTCCCTTACTGTTTAACCCAGCTTAAAGTGGAATGCTTATGACTTCTAGATTCATTATTTTTGTCCTCCTGTGTTTCTATAGGAAGAAACAAAATTTTAACTATTCAGCTTTAATTAGATCCAAATCTACATATGGTATTCATGTAAATAAAATTCTTTATGTCTTTACCATTTTTGTCCTAACGAATTTCCATTAGAGGAAAGATGATTTAAGGGAAATCATAGACTAAAAACATGATGCTCATTTATGTTTAAGATTTGTTTTTAAAGGTGTATTTTAGTGGGATTAAGATTTTTTCTGTGGCTTAAGAAATAGCATTTTGTTCTATATTAAGTACTCTTTGATTTCATTTACTATCTATTAAGTACTGTTTGGTTTCATTTGCACTTCATATTTAAAACAAATGCACATTCACATTGTACGTATTACTTGTGTTAAACCCTTAACATATATCTCACGGATTCATTGGATAGTGTTCTTTTTCTAAAGAAGATTGACAGATGCTGGCAGAATCATTGTAGGCAAATGGTGAGTTGAGAAAAGTATTACATTTCAGCTAAACATTGTAGTTTACACATTTATTTACATATAGGAGTGTTAGTTTTAAAAATTTTGTAATAGGGAGACAATCTCAATTGCTCTTTTTCTGAGTTAGAAACAAATTTTTTAAATTTTAAAACTCTGAATTACAGGTAAATCAGCATTTTTTTTGAGATGTTGATGAACCTTTATTTTATTCATTTATTTATATGTGATGCTGAGAATCGAACCCAGGACCTCACATATGCTAGGCAAATACTCTACCACTGAGCCACAACTCCAGCCCATAAACCAGCATTTTTAGAGTCCTATTTATTTTTTGTCACACTGAAGGGTATTATTTTCCCTTCTCCCTAGTCTGGCATTAGTTTTTTTTTTAATGCATATATTTTTTAGTTATAGATGGACATAGTACCTTTTTAATTATTTTTATGTGGTGCCGAGGATCAAACCCAGTGCCTTACACATGCTAGGCAATTGCTCTACAACTAAGCTATAACCCCAGCCCCTAGTATTACTTTTATTCCTTACGTTCTGTAAATTAAAATCTTAAAAGTCCATCAACCCACCACACCTAGACTGATACAGGTAGAATTTAAGGTAGCTTCACCCCCACCATTGTTATTAAGGAAGACTTGAGTGCTTGATTCCATTTCTATTTTCAATTACTTCTCATGTAGCAAAGAAGTCAAAGGACCATTGTAAGTATCTCTTTTTTAGCAACCACAGCAAGGATTAAGAAAATAGAATGGTTTGATGAAAATGGTATGGACATAATCTCAGGTAGATATGTTCAATCCTAATAGTCTATAATCTAGTATAAAAACCTTCAGTTTTATTATTTTATTGAGCAAAGATTTCAATTTTACAAAATATAAAAGTTGTTTGATTTATCTTTTTCATTGACAGATCATGATCAGGAGCATTTTTTTGTTTCTGGATAGAACTTATGTTCTTCAGAATTCAATGCTACCCTCTATTTGGTAAGGATACCAGAAAAATGTAATGTAGATTTGTTACAAATCATGGTATAAATCTTAATTATACTACTGAAAGATAGCGAGTAGTGCTGTGACTGTTCTCTTAAAAATGCCCATTTGGCTTCTAGCCTTTTATTTATAGGAAGTTAAATTATATTTTGCCTGTCACTAATGTTGAAGATAGGTAACTTTCCCTGAGCATATATTAATATATGAAGATGATTTTTATTAAGTAAGAAGATTAAAGTTTGCTCTGGAATATTAATGAGTGAATCATGTTTGCTACTTATCATCAAGTGTTTACTCATTTTAAACAATATTATGGAAAAGTCCATGAATACATAAAAATAGAATAGTATAATGAACTCTTTCCCCTACCATGTGCCTAGCATATAAACAGCAATATCAGAGTACACTGAGTTTGGAGTACTGAAGCCAGTTAATAAGTGAGTAAATAAGCTTTCAGTACCAGTCAGTGAAAATTATTTTGTCTTTGAGCTAATTTTATTTCTTGCTTTGACCAAGGAAGTAATCCACTAGAGGAAGTAGTACAACAAAACTTAATTATGGGGAAAGACAAGCATTGAGCTTTAGTTCTCATTAAAGAGAAAATGAGTGTCCTTGTATGCTTTAATCTAAATGTTGTTCAAAAAAACTGTGTGGATGTTATCTTTTTACAATTGCTACTTCAAATCCTAGAACCATAATTAACATGGGTAACATGTTAAGCAAGTGTCTTCAGAAGTGGTCTTGTCATTTAACCCAGATTATATGTTTTTTATTTTAGGGACATGGGACTGGAGTTATTTAGGGCTCATATTATAAGTGATCAGAAAGTCCAAAATAAGACAATTGATGGCATTCTTCTCTTGATCGAGAGAGAAAGAAATGGTGAAGCAATTGATAGAAGTTTACTCCGAAGCCTTTTAAGCATGCTCTCTGATTTGCAAGTAAGTTACTTTACTACCTACAGAGCTGATTGCTATCCCTAGTTTGATGTTTTGTTTTTGTTTTTGTTTTAAAAAACATTCATAGTACTGTTCAAATTGAGAATATTTGGTAAATATTTATTGAATAAACAAACTGATTTATTTTATTACCCCCTCCCAGATTTATCAAGATTCTTTTGAACAACGATTTTTGGAAGAAACTAATCGGCTCTATGCAGCTGAAGGCCAAAAGTTGATGCAAGAAAGAGAGGTATTTTAAAATCATGATTAATAAAACTACTGCCTCTTACAATGTATCTTACTTTGTACAACAAACTTCCCTTTGCATTTATCTTCCCAACATTATAATGCTCTTCTCTCACTTAGGTGCTCCTTTCTTTTCTTTCTTCTTTAAGGCCAGAATTCGGGATCATAAACTCTACCTATAATTTTACATATGATTCAACCCTGTCACATTTGACAGGGCTGCTCCCAGGATCTTTTGGACTTGACATTTTCTGAATGATTTATGGGGAGGAAAGCAATAATATAAAAAACTATCTTTGTAGGTTCCTGAATATCTTCATCATGTTAACAAACGTCTAGAAGAAGAAGCAGACAGACTTATTACTTACTTAGATCAGACTACCCAGTAAGTATTACATGCCTAATAGTCTTAAACTGTTGTTAAATCACTTAAGGCACTTTAGGCATGTTAGTAACTATTTTCAGGTATGATTTAGACTTTTAACAGTTGATTTCATAATGCAGACCTCAAGTTATTATTTTCCCTACCTAATTACATTTAGTCAAGAATTTGGTTATTGGTTTGGTGTGTGTGTTTAGGATGTAATTTTAAAATAGTATTAGAGGCTGATGTGATCTTTAGGCTGATTAAAAGTCACTGGGTGTTCGTAGAAGAAACTGTTTTTGTACTTTCCTAAATATTACCAGTCAAGTGGTTCCTATAAGCAGCATAGATGACTTCTCTACCTTCCTAATAAAAGCAGAGAAACTTTGGAAAAGGCTAGCCACAGCAAGACCATTGGAGACATTTCACTTCATTATATAACTCAAATTCTGAAACAGTTTTTCCTTTTTTAGGCATAGAGTAACTCTACGTGCTCTTAAATTTATACATGGAATCAAAGTATGGAAATTAACATAAAATGAGACTATTTGATTTTTTTCCCCAGAAGACTGTTTACAGTTTTAGAACAGTCAACTGTCAATAATTCTAACTCTTTTTTCCTTGTAGGAAGTCATTAATTGCTACTGTAGAAAAACAGCTTCTAGGTGAACACTTAACAGCTATTCTTCAAAAAGGTAATTGATAATTTATAAATAAGATAACTTTAAAATTGGTAATGGAAAACTAATAGGGATTTTTTTTTTAAATTCCATTTTTAAAGCTTGATAGCATGTCCTGTATTTCTAAGGATGAAAACAATCCTTTCTCCCTACCCATCATAGTAGGCTTTCTAGAGGTGCCAGATCCCTTAAAAGTAAAGGAACAGAGAAGAATGGTACATAAACACCGGTAAAGAAACAGTGAGGCAGGTAGCCATATAGGTTGGTGGTAGTGCACTCGCCCAACATGTATGAGGCCCTGGGTTCAGTCTCCAGTGCCACATAAAAAAAGTGAGAATTTTAAATTCTTAATAGGTAAGACTACAGTAAGGAAAGACATTCTTTCAGCACTAAAATAGTTTTGTTACTGATGTACATAGTAGGTAAAATCAAGCACTTCTAATCCTAGATGATCTTATAGAGTATACCCTGAATTTTAGTTTGATAATGCCACAATGAGTAGGCAAAAATTTTTTCTTTTGTATAAAATGGGTACTTTAAAAATTTTAATGCAGGTTATTTTATCTCATTCTGAAAAATCAAATAATTAGAACCACATTTAAACCTATCTATGCTTCCTTTTGATTTGTCATAGGTATATTCATAGTTGTACCAGATATAATATGGCTATTGCATATATGAAGAATTTATAATATATATTTATGTATTATAAATATATAAAAGTAGGTTTTTATAAATTGGTTTATCTATCTAATCTATCATGTAAGTGGTAAACCAATATACACTCAACTTTTTTTGTAGTGACCCTATATTTAGTTTTCACCCAGAAAGGTTGGTTGTAGTTGGGCATAGTAGCCCACACCTATAGTTCTGACTACTGAAGAGGCTGAGACTGGAGGATCACAAGTTCAAGGCCAGCCTTGGCAATTAGTGAGACCTTCTCTCAAAAATAAAAAGGGCCAGGGATTAGCCAGGTACAGTGGTACATGCCTGTTACCCCGGCAGCTCAGGAGGCTGAGGCAGGAGGATAGCAAGTTCAAAGCCAGCCTCAGCAAAAGTATGGCGCTAAGCAACTTAGTGAAACCCTGTCTGTAATAAAATTCAAAATAGGGCTAGGGATATGGCTCAGTGGTGGGGTGCCCCTGCGTTCAATTCCTGATACCCAAAGGGGGGGTAGGGCGCAAGGTTGTAGCTCAGTGGTAGAGCTCTTACCTAACGTGAGGCCCTGGGCCCTGGGTTCAGTCCACAATACTGAAAAAGAAAGAAGGAAAGAAAGAAAAGTTATTGTCTATTTGGGTTTAATTCAAAGGAAATCTTTGTATTGCAACTCACAGACTAGTCATAGTTTAAACCAGCATCATAGTAATATTAACTTAAATGTTCATCAAAATATCTGACAATTTGTTTACTTTATTGTGTGCTGTATTTTAATGCCAATGTTTAAAATTTCAGGTTTAAATAATCTTCTTGATGAAAACCGAATTCAAGATTTATCTCTCCTGTATCAACTCTTTAGCAGAGTTCGAGGTGGCGTTCAGGTGCTCTTGCAACAATGGATTGAATATATCAAGGTATTAACAATTTATTTACCTGTGATTTTTCACTCATGATTTATAATCTACATACCCAGAGTGAGTTTCAGTAAGCATTTGTTTGTTAGATACACATTTTTTTCAAATAAGGGAATTTTGAATTTTTTTTTTAGGAAAATGTAATGAGGACTAGGGATATAGTTCAGTTTGTCAAGTGTTGCCTAACAAGCACAGGGTCCTGGATTCAATCCCCAGTACCAACACTCTCCCTCAAACAAAAGAGAAAAATGCAATGAATGAAGGTTTGAGAAGTCAGCCTGAGAATGATAGCTGTGTGGCACATCAGCAGTAAAACTTGGTATCGGATGTGATTTATAGCTCCAGTACTTAAAGCAGTGAATGTTTAGGGAGAGAATTTTCTTTGAACCCAAAATTTCATTCTTTCCTTTTACAGTAAAGCAAAATTTCCATTTAGAAAAGATTCAAAGCTAGCTTCTTTAAAGATCCTGAAGCGTAACACATTATTAAGATACTGTATAACCAGCCGGGTGTGGGCACATACCTATCATCCCAATGGCTCAGAAGGCTGAGGCAGGAGGATCCTAAATTCAAATCTAGCCTCAGCAACAGCAAGGTGCTAAGCAACTCAGTGAGACCCTGTCTCTAAATAAAATACAAAATAGGGCTAGGGATGTGGCTCAGTGGTTGAGTGCATCTGGGTTCAATCCCCAGTAATCCTCCCCTCAAAAGATATTATGTAATCAATAGCCATTCCTTATTATTTTTGTGATTATAGATTAATGGTATCAGTTTGAATATTTTATCACATTATGTTTTCTTTTTCTCGCTTCAGAAAAGCTCTTTTTTTTTGTACTAGGTATTGAGCTCAGGGGCACTCAACCACTGCGCCACATCCCCAGCCCTATTTTGTATTTTATTTAGAGACAGGGTCTCACTGAGTTGCTTAACACCTCACTATGTTGCTGAGGCTGAGTTTGAATTCACAACCCTCCTGACTCAGCCTCATGAGCCACTGGGATTACAGGTGTATGCCACCACACATGGCTAAAAAAGCTTTATTTTTTTTTTAGCATCTTTAATTAAATACATGTGCCAACTTAGAATATTATTTGGGGATTTTTTTGTGTGTGTGGATAATCAATTCCAGTAAAAATGGCAATTTTTGTTTTTAGGCATTTGGGAGCACTATTGTTATTAATCCTGAAAAAGATAAAACTATGGTTCAAGAATTGCTAGATTTTAAAGATAAGGTTGACCATATAATTGATATCTGCTTTCTGAAGAATGAAAAATTTATCAATGCCATGAAAGAAGCTTTTGAAACATTCATTAACAAAAGACCAAATAAACCTGCTGAACTTATAGGTATGTTTCCAATCCTTTTCCCAATTATTTGATGTTCTTTTGTATTCATGAACTCTCAATCTGAAATTTTGACAAGGTTGTATTATACCAACACCTCATTTATTTGTGATTGCTTAGCTGATAATACCAAGAGTGTTATCTAAGTACCTGGACGTAAGGAAATAAGAGTCCTTCGAGCTAAGTAATGTCTTAAAGCCCATTTGTAAGACAAAACTTTGGACCCCATTTCTTTTTATTGATAACAAACTTGATTATCTGTTTTCCATGCTTATAGTGTCTTAGAAATGGGGCAGGGTGCTATTTCTAGAGGCCCAAAGTTAGGGCTGCAGGAAAGATATACCTGAAATTAGTTGCCAGTGAAAAAGGTAAAAGTCTAGAATGAAAATAAACCTAATAATCTGGGCCCATTTTTTGTACAGGTCTGGTATATACTGCAATGCTTCTCAGGTCATCCCACTCATGTACCTATTAATGTCAGAGGAGGAGTAATACCCTAAGAAGGTCTAGGGTCCTCTGCCAAAAGGATGGAATTTGCTGAAGTCTATTTTTGTTCATCTTTAAAAGTTTTACAAATTTTTCCTTCTTTGTAGTGTATTTGGTTTATTGTAATAGCAAATAAGTTTTAAGAATGCTTATCATCAGTGCAAAATGGAAACTCACAAAGATGTTCTATTTTTTTTTTTTTTTTTTTTTTTTTGGTAATTTCAGTTACCCCACACATGGCTTTATGCAGCCTCCTCCACAGGGTATTCATATCTCATTTTAATAAACATCATTATAGTAGGAAATACACTCAATCTGGAATCAGATGACTTGGGTTTGAGTTCAGGTTCTAGTGTTTAATAGCTCTGTGTCATTTAACAGGTTACTCAATCTCTGACATGGGAGACCTTTTAAAAATGCATCTCAGAAACACTCTAAAACTTGGTGTATCATACGCCTTTTTGTGTATGTATAGTACCCAATACTTTATGGATACCCATGGCCATTAAACAACAAACTCTTCCTCCTTCTTTTTAGCTAAGTATGTAGATTCAAAGCTTCGTGCAGGAAACAAAGAAGCTACAGATGAAGAACTTGAGAAAATGTTGGATAAAATTATGATCATATTTAGATTTATCTATGGTAAGTATAACTGTTTTAATATTTTTCTTTTAAAATAATGCATTCAGAAACTAGCAAGTATAAAACCTGGAGGTACTATTTGGAAATTAGAGGGTGAATAATATATTTTATTCTTTTTTTTTTTAATGTAGATTTTTTTTTTAAAGAGAGAGTGAGAGACAGAGAGAGAGAGAATTTTTTAACAGTTATTTTTTAGTTTTTTGGTGGGCACAACATCTTTGTTTGTATGTGGTGCTGAGGATCGAACCCGGGTCGCATGCATGCCAGGCGAGCGCGCTACCGCTTGAGCCACATCCCCAGCCCCTATTTTATTCTTTATATTTAATTCATTAGGGATACTTGAGGAATGTTATTTGTCTTAGGCTTTGACTTTTCTGCTATTAAAAGCCTGGATTTTTGCTACTTGTTTTAACCTCTTGAATTTTGTTGTTAAAGCTACCCATCAACTAAAGTTTTTCTTAAGTTAATGCAATTTCAATTCTTAAAGAACTTTTGAAATGTCTGTCAGAGAAATTAACTTCCAATGTTCTTGCATTTAACAAACTTGGATAAAATATATGAAATAAAATAACCTGGAATATTGCTGTTATTGATTAAGAATTTCAAAGCCATTTGTCAGAACTTTAGTTAGAATATTATGAGTGTTGTATTTTTTATTTAATATAGGGAAGGATGTTTTTGAAGCCTTCTATAAGAAGGATTTAGCCAAGCGCCTATTAGTTGGAAAGAGTGCATCTGTAGATGCTGAAAAATCAATGCTGTCCAAACTTAAACATGGTATGTTTTCCATTCTCTCTATTTCTTCTCTTTAATTTCTAAGGGGAAATGTTAGCTTAATTTTTACCCTTGATTGATTGCCTTCTTTTTTTTTTTTGGTCAATCATGTATGTGTGGTGAAGACAAATTAAGTAAGCTCATGAGTTTTCCATCCTTATGTACATGTCCACTGCTATTGCATTTTTTAAAAAATAAAGCATTATTCTTGTTTTTAAAAAAGTCCCCATGTATCTTATATATAAATAATAGGGTTAGTACAGTTTTTAAGAGTTTGACACTGAATTAGTGGGGCATACACTTTGGTTAAGGATTTCTTTTTATTCTTATGAATAGCTATAGATTATATTTCAAGCTAAATTTTTGTTTTTCACTTAAATTCTTTGTTTTTATTGCCTTAAAATATTATAAATGTACAAACATCTTTAATAGAATGTGGAGCTGCTTTTACCAGCAAACTTGAAGGAATGTTTAAAGACATGGAACTTTCTAAAGACATCATGATTCAGTTCAAACAGGTAAAAGTGAGTTAAACTCTTACTTTATTCCTCAAACTTGAATACGATGTAGTTATTTCCTTGTGGCAGTTTGTACTAAAGGGAATAAATAGAAACAAATTTCTTATAAGTACTTCATAGAAACTTAAATGATATTCTCAGTAGAGGGAAAAAAGATCACCAATGAAATGTAAGTATATTTGACCTACTTTAGGATTTATTCTTAATAAATGCCCAAGATAACATAAAAATAGAAATAAAATGTGTTGAACTGAGTCAGCACAAGAAAAGTTGTGGTTAGTCAGTGGAAACGGGGCTTTCCCAAGCATCTAATCGCTTCATGATTTGCCTGTTCAGAACTCACAGTGGGGCTGGGGGAAGAGGTGATAAGGTGGTTGTATAAAACTTTTGGGGACCTTAACAATGAAAAGCTAGATCTATAGTCTTGAAGATGTAGGTTAAAAGTATTTTTTAAATATTTAATAACATAGTCTGGCTTAGTAGTGCATACCTATAGTACCAGCCATTGGAGGGTGAGGCGGGAAGCTTACTCAAACCCAGGAATTGGAGACCATCCTGGGTAACATAGCAAGACCCCATCTCAAATAACAACAGCATAGGTGATGACAAGTTAGATTTGCTTCTCTTAGGGTTTTAGTAATAACTTATTTACCATTATATTGATAAAGGTGGAAATGAAAGCGAAAGATCAGGGATAATAGAATCTGTATCCTGTAATAGCTACAAAGTAGGGTTTATCTGCTTTGCCCTTTCCCCCCTCTTCTTCCTTTCTAACTTCAGGTCATCCCCTGCAAAAAGGCAGTGGAGCAAGTGAAAAACCGGAGACTTGGGCTGGCTGGTGGGGTGAGGAATGGGGGTTGCTACAAGGTGTTCCAAACCACATAGGGGTCTCCAAAGGTGGGGACTGCTGGTGGTATTGGGGGAAAGAAAGGAGAAGAGATTCTAAGCACAGCTTTATGTAAAAAATTATTTGAGTTAATAATGCCTAAAACAATGGTCTTGGATTCTTGTATGCCACTGTGTCGAGATATTAACTTATGCACCTTTCCAGTGCATTTTATGTAGGCTTCATTTAAAGTTCTCTTAATAGCTGCCTTTTATTTTCAGAATGGTCAATATTTGCATGTATATTTGTAATGAGGAACTTCTTAAATGAGTCATTATTGTGACATAAAATGTATGTACTTGTATTTTAAGATCTCAGTGTATGTGTTGATCTTATTATAGTATATGCAGAATCAGAATGTACCTGGGAATATTGAATTAACTGTGAATATCCTGACGATGGGTTATTGGCCAACATATGTGCCTATGGAAGTCCATTTGCCACCGGAGGTAAGATTTACTGTTTATGACCTGAGTTTAGGCACAGTAATCATGATACTTTTGTTTGTTATTTTAAAGTAGATGCTTTGTAGGGGCTGGGGTTGTGGCTCAGTGGTAGAGTGCTCGCCTAGCACGTGTGAGGCCATGGGTTCGATCCTCAGCACCACATAAAAGTAAATAAACAAAATAAATGTATAAAAAAATAAATATAAATAAAGTAGATGCTTCGTAAAAGCCTATGTCAGTAAACACACCAACAACAAATGCCAAGTCTTTTAATATTCTTGTATATCTATTTCAAAATCTAGTTTAGCACTTAGCTAATGATGTTGGGTTTCCAGATTGAGGGCTAATTGCCTTGACTCTACCATTTCCCCAGATTATATCCCTCACTTCCTAGCTGTCAAAAAATCTTGTCCAGGGGCTGGGGTATAGCTCAGTTGGTAGAGTGCTTGTCTCACAAGCACAAATCCCTAGGTTCAGTCCCCAGCACCACACAAAAAAAGAAAAAAGAAAAATTCTTGTCCATTTTTCACCTGCAGGCAGGATTACTGAATTGATGGCTGCTTGAGTAAATCCATCCTAACTCCTGGGAAAAATGTCTAACTCAGGAATGAAACCTAGAAGACGGGTTAAAGCTAGAAAGGAAGATATTAGGAATTCTCCATAGAGATAATTATGGAAGAGAGTAGATTTCCCTCAGTAACAGGGAGAATATGGAGAAGAGGAAAAAAGTGTAGAGGCAGAGCTTTAGAAAAGACTTAACATTTGGCAGATGGTAGGAAGAGGTAAGAAAGAAAACCTATGTCAGTAAACACACTTGGCATTTGTTGTTGGTGTGTTACTGACATAGGCTTTTAAGAGCAGAAGCAACAGTGGTAAAGGAACCAGCATAGTGTGGAGACACAAAGCTACTGGTGATAAATGTATCATAAGAGTGGATGATTAAATGGTACAGAGAGATCAAAGAGTAAGAAGGCTGGCAAGTGCATTAGATCTGGTGGTTGGGAGATAATTACTGTACATCAAAGTGATTGGTAGACCTACTGGATATAGTGTTTAAAACTTCAGAAATTCTTACATATGAGGTAAGTATAAAGAGTGATGAATGTGGTATTAGGTACAGAGCTTAAATGAAGCCTTATTTTATTTACTTTAGATGGTAAAACTTCAGGAAATTTTCAAGACATTTTACCTAGGCAAACATAGTGGCAGGAAACTTCAGTGGCAATCAACCCTAGGACACTGTGTGCTAAAAGCAGAATTTAAAGAGGTAAGTACATGTTCCCAAAACTTAAGTTTTCATTTTTATCTTCAGTATGGAGGTCATCCTTCTTCTAGTATTGTTTTATAAAGGCATCCTAGTCATCTGCTTGACAGCAGTTATTACTACGGTTGTGTGTATATTTTAAGATTGTGATCTTTTTCACAATTGATTTGGTCCTTCTTCAAAATCCAAAACAATAATTTTCCCCCCACCCTTTCCCATCTGTGGATGAAGAATTCACATTGTGACTTCTTGACTGAAATCTTCCTGTTGGCCAGAGCTAAATAATAGAATAGGAGTTTAGGGGAACAGTTCATGTATCTAAATTTCAAAAAACTTGCTGGGCGGGGTGGCACACGTGGATCATGAGTTCAAAGCCAGCCTCAGCAAAAGCAAGGTGCTAAGCAACTTAGTGAGACCCTGTCTCTAAATAAAATTCAAAAAAGGGCTAGTGATATGGTTCAGTGGTCGAATGCCCCTGAGTTCAATCCCTGGTACCAAAAAAAAAAAAAAAAA
>NW_026000283.1:9639704-9651251 GCF_001458135.2 Marmota marmota marmota
ATATTTTCCCAAATTAATCCGAATCAAACAAGTCAAAAAATGCATTTGATATAGTGATTTGTTACTGCTTGTGATGAATGTCTGTAAGGACAAATGGGCTGAGTTATTAGAATAACAAAGTAATGAAAATTATTTTAATTATAAGGTTTAAACTGTTAAGAGATTAACTAATCCTTCCCCTTATTTTAGGAAGGATCATACCTAAACCCTACACTGAACATACTGTATTACCACCTCAAGTGGTTTTTCTGAATAATGTTAATCCATTTCTAAACCCACTAATTGAAAAATGCTTTTCCTATGAGAGATTTTTAGTTTGATTAATATTTTATGTTGTTTTTTTTTAATTATGGTTAAACATTGCTGTTTTTCCAACAGGGTAAAAAAGAACTCCAGGTCTCTCTTTTTCAAACACTGGTGCTGCTAATGTTTAATGAGGGAGAGGAGTTCAGTTTAGAAGAGATCAAGCAAGCTACCGGGATAGGTTTGTATTGAACCAGTTGTTTAGCAAGCATTATTAGGTATCCACCATGTGCACACAACTACATTAAAGTCTGGAGGATACAAAGGAATAATCTCTCTCTTCCATACACTTAATGTAACCATGGAGAAAGAGAGAAAAGACATTTGAAATAAATAAACGAAGCCCAGCATGGTGGCTCATGCCTATAATCCCATTGGCTTGGAGGCTGAAGCAGGAGCATCAGGAGTTCAAAGCCAGCCTCAGCAAAAGTGAGGCGCTAGCTAAGCAACTCAGTGAAACCCTGTTTCTGAATAAAAAACAAAATAGGGCTGGGGATGTGGCTCAGTGGTCAAGTAACCCTGAGTTCAATCCCCACTACCACTCACCCCAAAATCAAACAAACAAAAACAAGAGATAACTTGAGACTGGCACGGTTGGGAAAGCCCTCATAAAGGAAGTAGAACTTGAGCTGGACTTTTAAGTTTTGGTCAGTGAGAAGGCATATGAGGCAAGGGGAAATTGTGTGAAAAAACTTGGTACTTAGGAGTGGGGACAACATGGCAGGAATCATGAAGAGTTTAATTGTAGCATAGAATAGTGAGCTACAAAATTCAATTGGTAAGATAAGGCCTGGTAAATCTAACAAATGAAATGTACATTATAGGGTCTCATGTGGGATGTAATAGAAGTAACTTACTTGGATAACTTACCTGGAATCAGTAGACAGGGGAACTTGGAGGATGAAGATATTTTAATCTAGAAGCTATTGTGATAATTCAGGCATAAAATACTAAGGGGCTTTGACTAGAATGAGGCCAGTGAGAAGAGGCATCTCAAAGGAAGCAGCTGTTACATGCATGGAGGAATGAAGAAAAAGAGTTAAAAGATGATTTCAGAGTTTTTCATCATAGTATGTTGGTAGTTAGTATATTAGTGGTATCACCACTAACAGTTGGAAAGAGAATGCAGTTTTATGGGGAAAGAAGGATGTACTGGAGTTATGATAGTCAGACAGCCTAGAGAAGGTGTCCTTTAAACGCAGGACTGGAGAGAAGTCAAATGTCATTTCAGATTTGGTTATAGTTATCTACATGGAATGATAATTAACACCTGTAGACGATGACCAGGAAAAATACTATTAGATAAGACATGGACAAAGTATTTGGTGACCTTGGGTGGGGGGAGAAGTTTGAATAGAGGGATGGATGGAAGGGATGGAAGCTAGATTGAGCTTGAATGTTCATGAGGTTCATGCTGATGAGCTGATAACAGATAACTAAATTACTGTTTCTTTAGAGGATGGAGAGTTAAGGAGAACACTGCAATCATTAGCCTGTGGCAAAGCTAGAGTTCTGGCAAAAAATCCAAAGGGCAAAGATATCGAAGATGGTGACAAGTTCATTTGTAATGATGATTTCAAACACAAACTTTTCAGGATAAAGATCAATCAAATCCAGATGAAAGAAACGGTAAATCTTTTGCTTTCCTTTCTCCTAGTCTTAATACATAAGAATTCTATATGTTCATAGTAGAAATTTACAAACATTGTATACCTTAATACATTCTCTGTGCCAATATCTAATCTTCCATATTTGATTTGGGGTTTTCTTTTTGTCCGGGAGTATTCATGATTGGGTTGATAGCCAATGTAGTTTTATATCCTGCTTATTTCATTTAATTTCAACCTTGAGAACTTTTAAAAATATTTTTAGCAGTAGATGGACATAACTTTTATTTATTTTTCTATGTGGTGCTGAGGATCAAACCCAGTGCCTCCCATGTGCTAGGCAAGCATGCTACCACTGAGCCACAAGCCCAGCCCCAACCTTGAGAATTTTTCTATGCTTATAAATATCTTCAAAAGTGACAAGTGACTGCATAATATTTTTTTTACATTGCCATTATAATTTGTTGATTCTTTGGCACTGAAATTCATGACTTTTTTTATGTGGGGGTTGAGGGGGTCTCACTGTGTTGCCCAGTCTGGTCTCAAATTCCAAATTCATAACTTTTTAGTATTATAAATAAATCTGCAAGAAATGTCCTTGTACCTAAAGCTTAATCTCTCTGATCTTTCCCTTATGATAAATTCATGGAAGTCAATTTTTTTGGGTCAAACAATGTGAACATTTTAAACATCTTAGCAAATAATGCTATATTCCCCACTATTAAGTATAACTATAATATGCTAATAAAAACATAAAAAATAATGCCATATTGTGTTCTGTAAATTCTAGACCAATTTATTCTCTACCCAGCAGCATAAGTGCCTGTCTTACTGTGCCGTCACTAGCACTAAAGATTATATTTTCTTTCTTTCTTTTTTCATTCTTTCTTTATATGTGGTGCTGAGTATCAAACCCAGCACCTCGCACATGCTACGCAAGTACAACCCCAGCTCAAGATTATATTTTCTTTTTAAAATCTTTGCCAACTTGCTTGTTGAAGAATTTTAATGATTTAATTAATTATTTCTTTGATTAACAGTGAAGTTAGATATTTTATTTTTGCCATTTGAATTGTAAGATATTTTATTAAGGAAACCAACCACAACATCCTGAACAGGTTGGCTTCAGTTCCAACCAGGTATAATGCAATACTGGGGGGAAAAGTTTTAATGTGAGACCAGGGTCAGTATCCTCAAACAAATTCCTTTTTCACACATACATCAAAGCACGATGTTAATGTAAAAGATTACCTTGTCCTGGGGCTGGGGATGTAGCTCAGTGGCAGAGCACTTACCTAGCATGTGTGAGACAGTGGGTTCAATCCTCAGCACCACATAAAAATAAGTAAAGGTATTGTGTCCATTTGCAACTACAAAAAAAAATGTTTAAAGAAAAAGATTACCTTGTCCTTCCTTCCAAACCATTTATGCTGTACCAGAAATTAAACTGATGCAAAAAATTCAAATCATTCTTTCATTTTAGGTACTAAAGGTTAACATTTTTACTTTAGTATCTGGATTGGCAAACTGACTCCTAAACACCTAAATTTGTGTAAATCTTAAAGGAATGTAAGCCCTAATGGAATGTATTTGAGGTTTATATATTACCAAATGAAAATTACTTGTCAAAGACTGACTTATTTTTCTTCAGTCAGAAACTGTTATACAGCTGGTTTTATACAGAAATCTGGTGAACAAGCTCTTGTACTGGTACTCATAAGTTTATCAGGAAGAGAACAGTAAAAGAAAATGGTAGCTGATAGAGCATGCTAATAATCCCACCTACTTGGAAGGCTGAGGCAGTAGAAAAGAATAATATGTTAAAATCTGCATCAGCCCTCTGTACTTCCAGAAAATCAGTTCAAAGACAGTGTTATTCTATTAACTGGTATTGGCTTTACTCCATTAGTACAAGGCAATATAATTAAAATAGGGAGGAGTTATTGAGTTTTTTCTGTCTTTTCTGTGTTCATCATCACTGGGATTATCACTTACTTAGATAATTCAGTACATGTAAAACCAGAAGAATGTCGTGTCCCTAATTTGCAATTTTTGTGAGTCATCAAGTTTCATTTCAGGTACAATTCTTTCTTAAGTTTAGCTTTTTTGTTGTTGTTTTTTTAGGTTGAGGAGCAAGCAAGCACTACAGAAAGAGTATTTCAAGATAGACAGTATCAAATTGATGCTGCAATTGTTCGGATTATGAAGATGAGGAAGACACTTAGTCACAATCTCCTTGTTTCTGAAGTGTACAACCAGTTAAAATTTCCAGTTAAGGTAGGTACTTACATGTTTTCATATTAAGCTTGCTATAAATAAAAGAATATGTTGAATTTTTGAACACTAATCTTACAAACTCAGATTAAGGCCTTAAGACCATTTAGAGAAACAAGTTTTAATTTCCTGTGCTTATGCATATGATTAAAAAGAAGACTTTGTTGGCATATGTGGGAAGCTATGAAAAAAAGGGAGCAACAATTTATAGAAGCCCCTATACCTGAAAGTTTAATGGCTAACTGAATTATTGACATTCTCAAGTTTATTCAGTGTATTTCTTTTGAACTTCTTTTCTCCTTGAAATACCATGGTGCCAGGCGTGGTGTTGCACATATGTAATCCCAGTGGCTCAGGTACTGAGGCAGGAGGATTACAAGTTAAAATCTAGCCTCAGCAAAAGCGAGGTGCGAAGCAACTCAGTGAGACCCTGTCTCTAAATAAAATACAAAATAGGGCTGGGGATGTGGCTCAGTGGTTGAGTGCCTCTGAGTTCAATTCCCAGTACCCCCCGCCCAAAAGAAAAAGAAACACCTTGGTATTTGGCAGGTTTGATTATTTTTTAGGTTGCATTAAGTCTTACATTTAGTTAGCTTATATAAATGTTTATTACAAACTGTACAGGGGATAGCATATAGTTCATTGGTAGAGCACTTGCCTACCACATGCAAGCAAGGTCCCTGGGTTCAATTCCAAGCACCAAACAAACAAAAAAAAGCCAAAACAAACAAACTTATGTACAGATAACTAGTTATCATTAAGTGACTTTTTCATATTTCACATTTTTATTAACATGTATTAGTTATACATATTAATGGGTTTCAGTGTAGCTGTACCATTCATGCATACAGCATGCACTGATCAAATCTAACCTCCTTTTAGTGTCTTATAAAAATTCTAGCTAGCTGGGCATGGTGACACATGGTTGTAAATCCCTGATACTCAGGAGGCTGAGGCAGAAGGATTCCTCAGCAAGTTACTGAGACCATATTTCAAAATAAAAAAAGGTCAATGATGTAGTTCAGTGGTAAAGTACCCCTAGGTTCAATCCTCAATACTTCCCCAAAAAAAAGAAAAAGAAAAGTCTGGCTGTAGTTCTGGTAAACTGAAATTGGCAATTAAATGTATATGTTTTCATGTAAACACCCAGTAGTAAAGATGCTTAGACATTATGATATTCTGAACTATTATCTTAAGTTTTAGAAGATTCCTAAACACTTAGTATAGTTTGGATAGACTCCTGGATGTTGGAGTTCTTAAGAGCTTTGGACTTTGATAAATCACTTGAGCTTGTTTCTTCTTATAAAATGGAAGTAATAATTGTATTTATCCCGTAGGATTATTGTGAGGCTTAAAGGAGATCATGAATATAAAAACAAATTTAGCGTTGGATTTGGCATATAATAAGCACTCAATAGCTATTGATTCTAATAAGATAGGCTTTTTCTCTTCTCCAAACCTGATACTGCCTCATTATCATACTCCACCCTCATGCTCTGCCTAATAGTCATTTTATCTCCAGCCAGAGAGAGATCACTGCTAGGAAGGTAGAAGTGTCATTATAATGTGGCAGTAGTCTAGGTGTCTCATCATAGTTAACAGAAAAATCTCTTGATATTCAAACCTTGGGATTACTAGATGGAATTTTTTGAGAGTTTTTCATTTTGTTTTTTTGTTTTGGTGGTACTAGGGATTGAACACAAGGCTTCATGCATGCTACACAAGCACTCTACCATTGAGCTATATCCCTAGCCCTTGTTTTGTTCTTGAGACAGGGTCTCATTGTGTTGCCCAAGCTGACCTTGAACTTCTAGGCCCAAGGGATTCTGCTGCCTCAGTCTCCTGAGTAGCTGGGGCTACAGGTGTGAGATATCCTGCATGGCTTTCTCCTCTTTATCCAGTGTTCATGGTCTGAAAAATCCCCTTATTAGCAAGCAAGATTATAAAGTTAGCCCTCCATCTATGGGCTCTACATCTGTGGATTCAACCAATTGACAATATTATCATTATTATTATTATTATTATTATTATTTTTTGTACCAGGGATTGTACCCAGGGGTACTTAACCACTGAGCCACATCCCCAGCCCTTTTTATTTTTTATTTTCAAACAGGGTCTTTCTAAGTTGCTTAGGAACTTGCTAAGATGCTGAAGCTGGCTTTGAACTTGAGATCCTTTTGCCTCAGCTTCCTGAACCATTGGGATTATAGGCATGTGCCACCATGCCCAGCTTGAAAAATATTCTTTAAAAAATTACATTAGCTGGGTGCAATGGTCCGTGCCTGTATACTAGCTTCAGGAGGATGAGATAGGAGGAGCCCTTGAGGCCATCCTGGGTAACACAATGAGGCAGGCCCCCATCTCTAAAATAAGCAGAATTGTATCTGTACTGAACGTAAACAGATTTCTTCTTGTCATTATTCTCTAAACAGTACATGAACTGTATAATGTAATGACTATTGGCATAGTATTTGCATTGTATTAGGTACTGTAGATAAACTAGAGATGATTTAAAATATACAGGAGCTGAGTATGGTGCACACCTGTAATCCCCAGTGGCTCAGAAGACTGAGGCAAGAGGATGGCAAGTTCAGGGCCAGCTGCAACAATTTAGNTTTTTTTTTTTTTTTTTTTAATTAGAACTTCTTTAATGCTTTTTGCAACAGCATATTTCCTTCCTATTTGGAGCCATTAGGAAAGAAGCCTAGTTCCTAACCTTCAATTGAGGAGACTTGGGACTCTTCTGTCTACTATTGATTATTTTATTGAGTTCTCAAAGACCTGTGGCCAGCTATATATATATTTTTTTTTAAGTTGCCTCTTTTTTCTCTAATTGCGTCAACTTGCACACTGTTGTCTAACTGCATATAGTATTTTAGAATTCCTTCTTAATTCTTTTTGAGCTGCCATTGCCTATGTTTTTTCAGCCTCACAGGAGCTCATCTGACAAGGAAATGTGGCTGTTTTGTTTGCCCCCTCTCCATACTGAACCATCTATCTCCATCAGTGTTCTAACTCACCCATGATGGTCTCTTGAGATATGTAGACCATTACACCAGACTCACTAATTACTCTTGAACGATTTTTAGAAAGAGTTGGTCCTATTAGAAGGAGACTCTTGATGTCACCTTCAGTATCTTGAAAGTGGGTCCCTTCCTTGAAGTTCTTAATTCTTTGAAAACTTGATGCTATTTCAGCTGAAAAATGAGCAAGACTATTAAAAATTAAGGGGAATTGTTTAAGAAACTAAAAAGTAATTGCAGACTACATTGGATAATTGTGACTTTCAGTTGTTCTGTATCAGTTGAATTTTTGTGCTCTTTTCCCTGTGTACGTGGTGGTTCTATTTTTCTCCAATAAAACTTTTATTTAAAAAAAGTTTCTGGGGCATATCTTTAAAATTCACATATTGTAAGAAAGTTATAAAACCACAGTTTTGAGATAATTTTGAGGGACTATCAGGAGGGAGGGTATGGTAAAAGTAAAATGCCCCCAAAATCTTCAGAGTAGGTAATTGTTCTTAAATGCCATTTTAGAAAAATCAAATACAAGTATAAATATTGTTTCATTCCAATGCTCACAGTCCAGTAGTTTTGTGAAGTCAGTATAAAACCAAGGCCAGAATTGAGAGGACAACTAGAGATTATGCTTATTTTACTTGTGGCACTCGTTCTAACTTTTCTGTTAATAATTTTGTGTTTTGGGCCGACTACTGTCACAAAAAAATGTTCCTCAAAGTTTCTCGAATGCAGTTTCCTGAGTTTGCTAAATGGTCTTAATATGATGTCTTTGTCATACTCTTGAAATTCATACTCTTTGTGGGTATAGTTCAGGAAATCAAGTTTTTCCATTTAGGCATCTGTATCTAAAGCTTGGAGAAGTTTGTTTTTAAAACTTAACATCTGTAAATTCTTTTAGTTAAAACTTTTTGTTTTAATTACCACTGTTTAATACTGCAAATGAAAGGAACATATTTTGTTTTCTTATTTACATAAAATTGGCAAAACAAATTGTTGAGTAGTGCCAATAGGAATTTGCATAATTATTCTTTATAAAATGGGGTTTGGGCTGGAGTGCTTGCCTTGCGTGCACAAGGCCTTGGGTTCTAATCCCCAGCACCACAAAAAAGAAAAAAAAAGAAATATTGTCTTTGCTAATGCTCCATTAATATAATACCTGCTTTATGTTTGAATAATGAACAGGTTCAAATCTAACATTGTTAATTTATTTTTGTTTTTCCCCTTGACATTAAGGATTTTCTTTTGAATGGATACATAAGAGACTTCAATATTTAATAATTCTTGGTAAAAGTTATGTGTAGCATAGTAAAAATAAAAGCCAGACTTGTTCTTCTGTAGAGCCTCTTTTTAATATCTTTATTTAGTTTATTTTTATATGGTGCTGAGGATTGAACCCAGGGTCTCACATGTGTGAGGCGAGCGCTCTACCACTGAGCCACAACCCCAGCCCTAGAGCCTTTTTTTTTATACAGATTATGGGAATGTGCTGCATTCAACACGTTAGAACTATTTCATAGTTTCAGATCCCTTTCATTTTTCCTCTAATTCTTGTAATAAAATCTTTCAAAGCATTTTTTTTTGGTGTGTGTTACTGGGGTTTTACCCAGGAGTACACTACCACTATGCTTCCAGCCCATTTATAAATTTTGAGAGAGGGTCTCCCTAAATTGCTGAGGCTGGCCTTAGACTTGGAATCCTGTTGCCTCAGCCTCCTGAGAAGCTGGGATTATAGGCATGTGCCATCATGCCTGGCAAACTTTTTAAAATTTTTTTTAAAATACTTTTTTAGTTGGACACAATACCTTTATTTTATTTATTTATTTATATGTGGTGCTGAGGATCGAACCCAGCACCGTGGACGTGCTAGGCAAGCGCTCTACTGCTGAGCCACAACCCAAGCCCTTAAATTTTTTATCCTGGTAAAATACACATAACATAAAATTTACCATTCTATCATTTTATTTTATTTTTTCATTCTAATCATTTTTTAAATATTTATTTTTTAGTTATAGGTAGTCTTTATTTTACTTTATCTGGTGCTAAGGATTGAACCCAGTGCCTCATGCATGCTAGGTAAGCGCTCTACCTCTAAGCCACAACCCCAGACCCATTCTAATCATTTTAATACATTAACAATATTGTGTAAACATCACCATCATGTAGTTTCAGAACATGTTCATCAACCCAAATGGAAATGCAATACCCATTAAGCAGTCAGTCTTCAGTCCTCGTTTACCCACCCTCTGGAAACCACTGATCTGCTTTCTGTCTCTGAATTTGCCTATTTTGGATATTTCATATCAATGGAATCGTGGCTTTTTGTGTATGATTTTTTTTTTTATTTAGGTTCATCCATGGCATAGTATGTATCAATACTTAATTCCTTTTTATGATGGAAAAATTCATATATACCATATTTATCCATTCAGTTGTTAAAACATTTTGGGGTGTTCCCACCTCTTGGCTATTTTGAATAGTGCTGCTGCAAAGATTTGTGTTGTACAGTTTCAGAAAGGATTGTTTGTTTGTTTTTGTACTAGAGATAGAATGGGGTGGGTTGGGGGGCTTACCCACTGAGCCACATCCCTAGCTCTTTTTTTTTTTTTTTTTTTTTGTATTTAGAGACAATTTGCTGAGTTGTTGAGTTGTTGAGGCCGGCTTTGAACTTGTGATGCTCCTCTCTCAGCCTCCTGAGTTGCTGGAATTACAGGCATGCACTACCACATCCAGCCCAACTTCATTCTTTCACATGTAATATGCAGTTGTCCCAACACCATTTGTTAGAGACTTCTTTCCCCATTGAATGGTCTTGTCACCCTTATTTTCAGTTGATTGTAGCTGTGTAGGTTTATTTCTGGACTCTGAATTATGTTCCATTCATCCATATGATGATCATTATGCTAGTACTATGTTATTTTAATTGCTGAACTTAATATCAGAATGTGTATGTCTTCCAACTTTGCTCTTCTTTTTTTAAAAAAATATTTTGTTTTAGTTGTAGTTGGACATAATACCTTTATTTTATTTTTATATGGTGCTGAGGATGGAACCCAGCACCCTGCATGTGCTAGGCAAGGGCTCTACCGCTGAGCCACAACCCTAGCCCGCTTTGCTCTTCTGTTTTAAGACTGTTTTAACCATTTGGGACCTATGTAATTCCATATGAATTTTAGGATCAGCCTTTCCATTTCTGTAAAAAGAAAAAAAAGCCATTGGGATTTTAAAAGGGATTGTGTTAAATCTATAGGTCATTTGGGGGAGTATTCCCTTTTTAAATATTAAGTCTTGTAATCCATGAACACAAGAAAACTTTCTATTTTAAAATCTTTTTAAAATTTTAGTAAAATTACACACATTTTTTTTTTTTTTTTTTTGGTCCCAGGGAATGAACTCCGGGACACTTGACCACTGAGCCATATCCCCAGCCCTTTTTTGTATTTTATTTTAGAGACAGGGTCTCACTGAGTTGCTTAGCGCCTTCCGTGCCTTTGCTGAGGCTGGTTTTGAACTCGCCATCTTCCTGTCTAAGCCTCTCGAGCCACTGAGATTACAGGTGTATCCTAAAATTTCATACTTTTCAGTGTATAAATCTTAAATCTCCCTAAATATATTCCTTAGTATTTTACTCTAATGCTCTTATGAATGAAATTGTTTTCTGAATTTACTTATCATGTTGCTCATTGCCAGCATATACAGCCTTATACAATTAATTTTTTTTCATGTTTATCTTGTTTCTGCATTTTCTTTGGCACCAGGAATTGAACCCAGGAGTGCTTAACCACTGAGCAAAATCCCCAGCCCTATTTATTTTTTTATTTTGAGACAGGATCTCACTAAGTCCTTTAGAGCCTCACTAAGTTGCTAAGGCTGGCCTTGAACTTGCAATCCTCCTGCCTCAGCCTCCCAAATCGCTGGGATTATAGGTGTGTACCACCATGCATGGCATGAGTAGAATGTTTTATGTCTGCTAACTCAAGTAGATTTGTACTGTTCAAGTTCACTATTTCCTTATTCATCTCTTGTCTAGTTCTATCCATTATTCAAAGTAGGACATTGAAGTATTCAGCTGTAATTGAAGTTGAAGTTCTTCTAATTTTTGTTTCATTTATTTTGGGACTCTTAGATGTGTTCATGTTTGATTGTTATACCTTCTCAATGCTCCTTATGTCATGTAATAGTACAAATTTTTACTTAAATTTTTATTTTGTCTGATATTGGTAGAGCCATCCTACTTCTGTTTTGGTTATTATTTGTATGCAATATCTTTCTATCCTTTCTCTTTCATCTAAAGTGAGCCTCTTGTGGACAATCTATCTCTTCCTTTTTTTTTTTTTTTTTTTTTT
>NW_026000283.1:9653192-9660400 GCF_001458135.2 Marmota marmota marmota
TATATATATACACACACATATCAACTGACTCAGCAACAATCAATTAGCCCTTATGGCTTACCCAAGGATTAAAGAGCAATCTCCAAAGAATATCTGTTCCATATCTGCTACACAGATATGATCCTCCTAAGATCCAGAGGGCCAAAGGAAATGACTTAGCTCCCCCTAAGAGTTAGCGATAGTCAGCAGAACACTCCAGCAGCAGAGGGTGCAACCCACATTTCTGTCTGGCCATATTCTTGGGGTCCCCCAAATATTGGGTTGGCTGCCAGTACACACATCCTGACCCCCTGTGTGCCTTGACTGGCAGAAAGCCAAGTAAGCTCTCAGGACACAAAATGAGACAAAAGGGAAAGCAATAGCTATTACTGTGAAAGGAGATTGGGGAGACTGAGGCAGGAGGATTGCAAGTTCAAAGCCAGCCTCAGCAATTTAGCAAGATCCTATGTCAAAAAGTAAAAAGGGCTGGGGACATAGTTCAGTGGTAATGTGCCCTTGGGTTCAATTGCTATTACCAAAAAAAATAAATAAATACTTTTTAAACATTTGGCAGACAGAAATTTTTCATTAAGTACAAAAACATCTATTCATTTGATTGTTGATTTGTTTAAATCACCAGTTTATGGCTACACTGTGAAATCATTTAAAGATATAATTCAATGTCAGAAAATTCTTTTTTTCTTTTGATGGTGCTGGCACTCACACTCAGGGCCTCATGCATGAGTGCTCTACCATTTGAGCTGCCCCAGAAAAATTTTCATAAAGGTTAATATTATACTTCAAAGGCAACGTGGAATTTGCAGGTTTTTTTTTTTTTTGGTGGGTGGTACTGGGAATTGAACCCAGGGGCACTTAACGACTGAGCCACATCCCCATCCCTTTTTATGTTTTAAGACAGGGTCTTGCTAAGTTGCTGAGTTTGCTGTATTTTTAAAATGTTTTTTGTTGTTGTTGATGGACCTTTATTATACGCATTTATTTTTATGCATTGCTGAGAATCAAACCCAGTGTCTCACACATGTGAGGCAAGCACTCCACTACTGAGCCATGAACCCAGCCCAAATTTGCTGTATTTTAAAAAGACAATAGTGGGGCTGGAGACATAGCCCAGAGAGAGCACTTGCCTAGCATGCAGGAGGCCCTGAGGTTTGGTTTGGTTTTGTTACAAAGGGTTGAACCCAGAGGCACTTTACCACTGAACTACATCCACAGCTTTTTTTATTTTTTTTTTTATTTTGAGACAGGGTCTCCCTAAGTCGCTTAGGGTCTCACTCAGTTGCTGAGGCTGTCTTGGTGAACTTGCAATCCTTCCGCCTCAACCTCCCAAGTCACTGATGTTACAGAGGTGCACCACCATGCCCAGTAGGAGGCCCTTAGTTTGAATCCCAGCATCACCACTAAAAAAAAAAAGGTCAAGTAATTGATGAAAACTAGTCACATATCTAAATAAGCATTGACAATCTTAAGCACTGACAAGCTTAGCAGGGTGTAGTCCCAGCAATGCTGGAGCCTGAGGCAGGAGGATCACAAGTTTGAGGCCTGCGTCATCAACTAAGAAAAGTGCTAAGCAACTTAGACCCTGTATGAAAAATAAAATATAAGCGGGCATGGGGGCACATGCCTGTAGTCCAGGCAGCCTGGAAGATTGAGGCAGGAGAATCATAAGTTCAAAGGCACCCTCAGCAACTTAGCATGGCTGTAAGAAATTCAACAAGATAATATCTCTAAATAAAAAATAAAAAAGGGCTGGGAATGTGGTTTAGTGGTTAAATATCTGGGTTCAATCCCTTTTATCAATAAATAAATAAAAAACATTGACTAAAAGACATTCTGTTGAAGGCGAAAATAAGAGTGGCACTAAAATATTAGATAAGCTAATATGGAAGATGGAAGGGAAAAGTTTGGAGTTCAAATATATTAAGTTCTTTGTTTTGTTCATAAGGACAGGAACCATTAATTTTGGACTTTAAGGGTGCCCAGAAATCCCATTCCTGGGATTCACCCAAGAGGAATGAAAACTTGTTTTCACACACAAGCTTGTTTACAGTAGTTTTATTTATAATTACCCCAAACATGAATCAAATATCCTTCAACTGATGAAGCAATATAAAGGAACGAACTACTGATACATTCAACTACTGATACATTCGACGTGAATAAATCTCCATTATGCCGAGTGAAAGAAACTAGACTCAAAAGGCTACATATGGTATAAAACAAGACCCTGTCTCAAAAATAGCTAGGTGTGGTGACACATGCCTCTAACCTCAGTGACTCAGGAGGCTCAGGCAGAAGGATCAAGGCCAGCCTTAGCAACTTAGAGAGGTGCTGAGAAACTTAGTAAGATCCTGTCTCAAAAAAATTTTTTGGGGGGGATGTGGCTCATTGGTAACACGTCCTGGGTTCAATCCCCAGTAGCCCCCCCACACACAAAAAAAATGTCCAACCCTTGCAAAGGCTTCAACCATTCACCTTTAACCAACCAATGAAGAAGTAAAGTTACAGTTATCTGGAAACAAAACCAGGCTTAGACACACAAGATAAAAGTAAGTGCTTATCTTTACCTCTACCCAGTAGGACTTTGAGCCTTTATCTTTCTTCACTGTTTTCATTTGAAAATTGTGGAAACAATTTTCTTGCCTTCACTTACATGAGTGCTGTCAGGGTAAAATTAGAAAACAAAGAGGCAAGTTAGTGTAGTGTAAAGAGCACACGGGATCCAACAAAATGGCATTTCCAATTCTAACATAAATACTTCCCAGTTGTGTGATTTGGGGGAAGTTAACCTTTCAAGGCTCTGGTTTCCCAGGCTGTAGAATGAGATAGTAGTAATATTTGTCTCACAGGGATGTGTAAGGATTAAATGAGATAATGTTCAGAAGTGCCTGGCTATTATAGTCACTCAAGAAATGGTAATACATAGTTGTAGGGGACAACCAAGGCAGGGCACCAAAGATAGCAGGAAACAGTTTTATTTGGCTGCAGCCAGGTTCAGAGGGCACAGCTTTTGCTGTAATCAATCAATCCCCTGAACCCCAAGTTCAGGGAGTTTCAGAGTTTTATACCCAGCATGTAGGGGGAGGGGCTCAGAAGTTCACAGTCTGCAGAAGTTCACATAAAAGCAGCTTTTTCTTTCACTGTTCTGGGCAAGTTAACCCTTCAAGGAGAACACGTGAGAAGGGGAGAGCTGCTTCTCCCCTTTCTTTCCTCCCCCTGCCAGCTGTTACCATGGAGCCCAATTGGTAACTTCTCTTATCTTAGAAATGAAGACATCTCTGTGAATCCCAGCTGAAGGCCAGAGGCCTTGTTAAAGAATCTTTCCTTTTTTATCACATTTTCCATTTACAAACACACTTCTACAAACTACTGTACTGGATATATGTTTGTGAAAAACTAGTAAAGAGGTGTCCAGCACCTGGAGTACTGAATTCCTCCAGGCCAATGGCCAAGAAAAATAGAACAACAGGAAAATAGGAAGTTTACCTACATTGAACTCTTTTTGTAGAGACTCTCTTGCTGACAGTCCTAAAATCAATTATGGTGAAGATTTCTGAAGAAGCTTAGTTAAGAGTTAAGATTTTCTATGGAGGAGGGGGTACCACTACAACATTACAAAATCTACATGATGATGTTTTGTAAAATCCTTTACAAATGCAGCAAGTGGACATAAT
This sequence comes from Marmota marmota marmota, assembly GCF_001458135.2. Lineage (NCBI taxonomy): Eukaryota > Metazoa > Chordata > Mammalia > Rodentia > Sciuridae > Marmota > Marmota marmota. Next base: position 9,656,864 of record NW_026000283.1, read on the forward strand.
GGGAGGGATTTGCTATATTTTGTAGGATATGGCTCTCCTTCATAACAATTGATTATCCTGGCTCTGCTATAGCATGTTTAAATTCCAGCTATTGAAACCAGAGTTTTGAGATTGAGGCCATATTCTGTACTTCTGCTGGGGATGGGGTTTGTGCTAGGGGCTGATCTCTGAACCACCCACTTTAGTGTTAGCAGCTACACCCAACAGGAGTCCTGCTACCAGGTCAGCCCCAAAGGTTACACCTGGTAAAGTGAGAATTTGGTGGCTCAGCAAACCCCAGTAACTCAGCGCTAATTTCCTTCTGGGTTCTCGTCTTGCAAATATGAAGAATAAAGTCACGAATAATCATGGAAGGGAAGAGCAAACAGAGTAGGAGTTATTTAAATGAGAAGAGAAGAAATAGAAACCCTGCAATGTGGTTGGGGACCTGGAAGCAGGACATTGGTGTGCTAGCTTAGGGCTTGATATAGGTTTTGCAAATACAAACAAACAAACAAAAAATAACATTGAAAACAGCACCAAAATTATAGATTAGATTCTATGTAAAACAGGCATTGAAAACCACCAAGGTTATTGCCTTTGAGTTTTAAGCGGGTTCACCTTCACTTTCTGAGTTGTTCCCACAGGTGAGCTTCATAGATTTTTACATGTGAAGAAGGCCTCAATGGTGCCCACTATTGCCTTTATTGGTTAGCTTCTCTGTGTGGTTTAATGGGTGTGTTTGAATGAGACCTTATTGCCTGGTCATTCCACTACCTATTCTATTCTATCCTCATTCACTATCACAATAATAATTTTTTGAGAATGTCAAGGCATTAGTGTAATAAATGATTGAAAAAAAAGACTTCTGGGAAGTAAGTGGAGACCTCTACTTCCACCCTGACTCCCCCCGCCCCCGAAATAAAGCACTCTAAAAAGTAGTCTAGAACACTCAATTCCTCAGTCAAAATACATGGTCATTGGGGCTGGGGATGTGGTTCAAGAGGTAGCGTGCTCACCTGGCATGCCCAGGGCGCTGGGTTCGATCCTCAGCACCACATACAAATAAAGATGTTGTGTCCACTGAAAACTAAAAAATAAATATTAAAAAATTCTCTCTCTCGCTCTCGCTCTTCTCTCCTCTCTCTCTTAAAAAAATACATGGTCCTTATTATTGACTACTACTTTCCTTTTTTTTTTTTTTTGGTTGGGGGAGGTACTGGGGATTGAACCCAGGGACACTAATTTACCACAGATCTACATCCCTAGCCCTTTTTATTTTGTATTTAGAGATAGGGTCTCAGTTGCTTAGGGCTTCACTAAGTTGCTGAAGCTGGCTTTAAACTCACAATTCTCCTGCCTCAGCATTCCAAGCTGCTGGAATTACAGGCATACTCCATGGTGCCCAGCCCCAGCCCTTTTTGTTTTGAGACATGGTATCACTAAATTGCTTAGGGCCTCAATAAATTGCTAAGCCTGGCTTTGAACTTGTGATCCTCCTGCCTCAGCCTCCAGGATTACAGGCATGCACCACTGTGCCCAGTTCTTACTGATTTCTGTGGCCTTCATAGGCACAGCATTTTTCACATATGACATTGATCTAGTGTTTTGCTTCAATTATTTTTGTGCTACACTGGTAATTTTCTTGTTCATTTATCTCTAATTTCATTTTTTTCTTTCTGTTTTGTGCCGTGCTGGGAATTGAATCCAGGGCCTTGGGCATGCTAGGAAAGCACTCTACAACTGAGCTGCATCCCCAGTCCATTTATTTTATCTTGAGACTGGGTCTCTCTAAGTTGTTGAAACTTGTGATCTTCCTGCCTCCACTTCTTCAATTGTTGAAGATTACAACATGTGCCATTGTGCCTGTCTCCTGTATAGGGAAATTTCTATGTGACAGGCATTGCGTCAGGATCTAGGAATGCAGTGAGGAGCAAGTTAAAGCTAGTCACTGCTCTCACCAAACTCCCATCCTAGCAGAGAACACAGATCAGGAAATGGGCAGTGTGGTGAGGTGATGGGGAGCTTTTTATAGTTGCAAAAAGGAAGCTCACCAAATCCACACTTGGAGAGCAGAGAAGACTTCCTAGAGGAAGTAACCTCTAAACTGAGCCAGAAGGGTCAGCAGAATTGAATCAGGCAAAGATGAAGGGAAAAAGGTTCTATGCAGGGTACATTTCTGTTCAGGGAACATTTCTGTTCAAGGAACTGAGTGAAGAGGAAAGTTTGGAGAGGTAAGTGAGAACCAGGCAATGCAGGGCTTTATAAGCCATAGGGAAAAAGTAAAGAGCAACTGGTTGTTCTGGAGGGGGACCCTTGAAGTCTCAGCTGTTAGTTAAGATTTTAAGCCTTAGTTTCCTCAATAGTGAAATGGGCTAAAGTGTTAAATAGCAGACATATGATACCTAATACAGCTGGGAGAGGTGGTACAATCCTGTAATCCCTGTGACTTGGAAAGCTGAGGCAGGATAGCAAGTTCAGGCCAGTCTCAGCAACTTAGTGAGGCCCTAAGCAACTTAGCAAGACCCTGTCTCTAAATAAAGAAATAAAAAGGACTGGGAGCTGGAGATATAGCTCAGTTGGTAGAGTGCTTGCCTCACATGCATAAGGCCCTGGGTTCAATCCCCAGGACCAAAAAAAAAAAAAAAAGGAGTGGGGATGTGGCTCAGTGGTAAAGTGCCTGTGGGTTCAAGCCTCATTACTTAAAAAAAAATACCTAATACATAGAACATGCTCAATAAACATTAGCAATTATTTCTATATTATGTCCTCTAATATAAACTTGACATTGTGATTACTGAAGCCTTGGTGGTCTTATACATTTGTATAGGCTATATATGGGTATGTGTATAACTAGAATACATAATTAGTTACATATGTGATATTGATTTATATGTATAATTTTACCACTTTCTCAGGAAGAGCCTCATTTATCTTGCTGCTATAATTTTATTATATTCTCCTATAATTATGTTTATTGACTTTTTATTCCTATGTATTAGAAATACATTTTTTCACATTATGTTTTTTTCTCCCCCACATTTATGTTTATTAAAAATTGATAAAACCTGTACAAAAAATATCCCATCATTTATCACTTTGAAATAGTAATCTTGCTGGTTATGGTGGTGTACACCTGTAATCCCAGTGTCTTGGGAGGTGGATGCAGAAGGATCATGAGCTCAAAGCCAGCCTCAGCAACTTAGCAAGGTCCTAAGCAACATATTGAGACCCTGTCTCTAAATAAAATGGTTTTTTTAATATTTTATTTTTTAGTTGTAGGTGAACACAATACCTTTATTTTATTTAATTTTATGTGTTTCCAAGGATCAAACCCAGAACCTCGCAAATGCTAGGTGAGCACTCTGTCAATGAGCCACAACCCCAGCCCCAATAAAATATTTTTTAAAAGGGCTGGAGAGCCAGGCATGGTGGCATATGCCTGTAATCCCAGCGGCTTTGGAGGCTGAGGCAGGAGGATCGTGAGTTCAAAGCCAGCCTCAGCAATTTAGGAAGGCCCTAAGCAACTTGGTGAGACCCTGTCTCTAGATTAAAAAA
>NW_026000283.1:9661818-9663391 GCF_001458135.2 Marmota marmota marmota
ACCCAGCCAATCGGCCTCAAGAGCAGGAGGATTGTGGGAGGTGGAGAGAAGCTTGTGTGGGAGAGAGAGGCTTGTGGAAAGCCGGTGGTGGCAGTTGAGGCTCTGAGGGTTTTTCCTGAGAGGCTATTTTGTTTGGCGTGTGTGGTTCTAAAAATAAAGTTAGTTTCTTTTGACAAGTGGCTCCTGATTGTGCCCAGCCAGACTGCGGCATATATGCCCCTGGGTTCAATCACTGGACCAAAAAAAAAAAAAATCATGAAATAATAACCTTGAGAGACACTATTGCCTTTTCCTCTACCTTAGCCTTGGCCTCTTCCTGCAAATTTCCTTTTTCTTAAATCTCACCTTTGATCCAATATGTACAGGTAGTGTATTCAGAGGTAAGTTGTCAGGTAGAATAAAATATCAAATGTTTCTTCTTCAAATACTCAATGTTTCCAGCTGCACGGTCTTTTTTTACCAGTGCTGGGGATTGAACCTAGGGCCTTGGACAGAGATAGGGAAGCACCCCACCACTGAGCCAGTTCCCCAGCCCAGGATCTCTGTTCCTCAGGGTCATTTTCACAGCTTGAAGATGTATATTCATGCTGACATCTACACCTATAATTGTTCCATGATACTGTGTTACATTCTTCAATTCAGTGATTACAGTTTTATAACTCAATTTCTTTTTTTAAATTTCGTTTTTATTATTTGTTTATTATTTTTAGTTATACATGACAGTAGAATGTATTTTGACATTATACATACATGGAGTATAACTTCCCATTCTTGTGGCGTAATCATATATGAACATAGGAAAGTTATGTCAGATTCATTCTCCTGTCTTTCCTATTCCCATCCTTTTTCCCTTCCCTTCCTTTCTCTTTCTCTAATCCAATGAACTTCTATTCTTCCTTCCCTGCCCCTTATTGTGTGTTAGTAAATCCACATATAAGACCGAACATTCGGCCTTTGTTTTTGGGGGGATTGGCTTATTTCACTTAGCATGATGTTTATGACTCAATTTCGTCAAAAATCTCCCAAGCTTCATTCTAGCAGAGCTATCATCCTTGACACTGTCTTCTGTCTTCCCCACCTCCATGAAATTTGCTCATTCTGTGCCTTCCTGCTCAGGAGACTCTAAATTGATACTGATTAGGAAATAGCGCCCTCTGGCATTCATCTTGTGTCAGTTCAAGAGATCATATTCCATTTCTATGGTCTGTGGTCTCTGCCTAAGGCCTGTGAACAGAAATCCTCAGTCCCAGAGTACTGAGGCTGTTAAAACTGTAGGCTTCACAATACAAAATCTATGGCTATTATAAAAAGTCCTTGTCCCTGAATTTTCAAAGGTACCACACAGGTACTTATCTCTAAACATACGATGTTCACATATATTAGCACAAAGGTTAGTATTCAAAAAGAGTCTCCTAAAGAAATAGCACAAGGATCTGGGACCCAGGAATCTAGGTCTACATATCCACTGTTACTGTGTGGTCTTGGGAATGTCCTTCTCTTGGTGTAGCCTTCTCTTTCTAGACTACAAAATATGTTTTGGTTTTTTTTTTTTTTTTTTTTTTTTTTTTTTTTT
>NW_026000283.1:9669572-9693369 GCF_001458135.2 Marmota marmota marmota
CCATTTTTTTTTTTTTTTGTATCAGGGATTGAACTCAGGGGTACTCGACAACTGAGCCACATCCCCAGTCCTATTTTGTATTTTTTAAATTTAGAGACAGGATCTCACTGAGTTGCTTAGCACTTCACCTTTGTTGAGGCTGGCTTTGGACTTGCAATCTGACCTGTCTCAGCCTGCTGGATTACAGCCTGCGGAGTTGTCCTGGGCCTATTATCCCCAATTTTTTAATGTATTACAATTCTTATTACACATATAGAGCACAATTTTTCATATCTCTGGTTGTATGCAAAGTATATTCACACCAATTAATGTCTTCATACATGTATTTTGGATAATAATGATCATCACATTCCACCATCCTTGCTAACCCCCTGCCCCCTCCCTTTCCCTCTCACCCCTCTGCCCTATCTAGAGTTCATCTATTCGTCCCATGCTCCCCATCCCTATCCCATTATGAATCAGCCTCCTTATATCAAAGAAAACATTTGGCATTTGTTTTTTGGGGGGATTGGCTAACTTCACTTAGCATTATCTTCTCTAACTCCATCCATTTACCTGCAAATGTCATGATTTTATTCTCTTTTAATGCTGAGTAATGTTCCATTGTGTATATATGCCACATTTTTATTATCCTTTGTCGTTTTCTCCTCTTTTTCCTTTTCCTTTCTTTCTTCTTCCCTCCCCTTTTATTTAAAAATATTTTTAGTTGTAGATGGACACAATACCTTTATTTATTTTTATGTGGTGCTGAGGATCAAACCCAGTGCCTCACACATGCTAGGTAAGCGCTCTACCACTGAGCCACAACCCCAGCCCCTTTACCTCCCTTTTTATGATGTAAGGGAGGAATATGAGTCTCTCTTTGTGTGAAAATCATTATATTTCTGCTTCAAAATTTCTTCTCTTAATTTTCACTATAGTAACAAGTCAAACAAATCACGATGTAAAATTCTAGTTCTTAAATTTTTTTTTTAATCGTCTCGAAGGCCGAGCGTTGCATTTGTAAACAGTTCAGTAAGTTACATGATGTTGCAATAAAAGTACTGTTAAGAAAAAATAAAAAAGAACATAGGAAATAAAATATGGTCAGTGTAATCGGCCTGTGCCGGCTGGGTCCCCAACAGGTTGTCCAGAACCTCACATATGGGCGTAGGAGGTGTCCGGTGGTGTCCCCGTCCGTGAGGCTTCCTGGCAGGAACCTCCCCGCTCCATGCCACGCTCCCGCCAGAGGCTAACAGAACCCGGCCGGGCCTGGGGCCCCAAGTCGTCCTCCGCAGGCTTGCGGAGGTCAGAGTTCCCTCGCGCTGACCACAGGAGGGCACATAGCGTTCCTGATGGCGCATCACCCGCGACGTGACACGGAAGTGGCCCTGGCATCCGCGGGTTTCTCTAGTCCTTGCATCTGAGGTGCACCCAGGTGCCTGGGGCCCGCTGCGGCCTCGCCTCCCTCCGGAGGGAGAAGCCTGGCACGAAGGAGCCCACCCGCGAGCCCCCGCCGGCCCAGCGCGGGTCAGCGCCCTCGGTGACACCTGCCCCAGACGTCACAGAGGCCGCTCAGGACGCATAAGTGCGGCAAGCGGCGCGGGCGGGGCCTCATCCCCATTTTAAAGACGAGGAAACTGAGTATAAGATTGAATTAGCTTAACTAAGGTCACAAAGTTACCCAAGTGGCAGAACTGGGATTGAAGCCCAGGCTGTCTGCTGACAAAGCTAAAGTTATTTATGCTATACTTAGTATAAATTCTTGTCCAAACTAATACACTTCTGAGTGAAGACAGCTCTAAAAATAACTGCATAACTTCTAAAATTTTTATTTTGGACTAAATATTGATTTTATTATGTTGGTATAAAAAATCCACCATCAAAAGTACAACCCTTTCTTTAAAAAATGAAAATAACGTCTGTTTGTTTTATTAAAGCAAAATTATATTTATATTGATTATCTGAATATTTAAACATAGCAAAAGTAGTAGGGTGATTAGCCAGGTGTGGTGGTGCACACCTGTAATCCCAGCGGCTTGGGAGGCCAAGGCAGGAGGATTTCAAATTCAAAGCCAGCCTCACCAAAAGTAGGATGCTAAGCAACTCGGTGAGACCTTGTCTCTAAATAAAATACAAAATAGGGTTGGGAATGGGGCTCAGTGGTTAAGTGCTCCTGAGTTCAATCCCTGGTACTGTTACCGCTGTTGACCGGTGACGAGTTCTTGCTTCCCCAATGTTGAAGCACCAAAAGAAGCATGCCGAGGCAAGGTCAGAGTAGAAATTAGAAGTTTATCAAAGGACAGCAGAAAAGACTTCTCCCGGAGGAAGAAGGGGACCCAAGAGGTGGAATCAGTGGAAGGGATGTTGTCTCCCCTTTTTATAGTTCTTTCAGTGATGGAATGTAGGTGGGAAGGACCGAGGGGTGGGACACAGGTGGGCCAAAGAAGTAATCTGGTCAGGAAGGACTTCTGAGTCAGCACCTTTTTGCTGGGGGCTGTTCATTAACATTTCTTTGAGGTGGACTTTGGCCTAGGGCCTTTTCGGGACTTCCATGAGTTGTCCTGTGTTTTCCCTGAGTCATTCTCCGCATGGCCTCCATTTTAGATTTCACTCGATATTAGACCTGATTTATCTAACTACACTGACTACCTAACTTTAAATCTGGCTTCATTCCCCCCTCTAAGTTGGGAACTCCTTACTGCTGTAAGGAAGGGGGGCGAAGAAGATCTTTCTGGCTTCTTCAGGCTGAAAAGGGACGATGTGGGGCAAGCAGTTTGGAGTCCCCCTTTAAAAATCGGGTCTATAGAGTGGTCCATGATAGAAGTCTGATTGAGAAGTAATAGGCTGGAGGGCCATTTGAGTGATGGGTGGTCTATAAGAGAAACAAGAATTCATTAGTACTGGAACCATATTGATGCAGCAATAAATGCCATAGCACAGGAATATGCCAATGAGTATGATGGCNAAATCCTAATCAATCCATACCTGAAAATTCACTTCTTGATCTTCCTCATTTAACAAGTTAATAAACTCCATTTTTATGAGCTATCTTGAAGACGAATATCTCTCATTTGCATCTGAAATACAATTGTCTAACAATTAATAGCAGTAATTGTGGCTTACAAGATTGAACCTTGTGATGGGGTGCAACTTGTGTACTGGACACCCTGGGTTTAATCCCTAGCGGGCACATGTGCGTACATACACCCCCCCCACACACACACACAAATGACACTATAATTGGAATTTCCTGAGTAGAAATATCACTGATTTCGTCATGCTGGCTGTGTTATGTTTAAGTGATTGCTAAGTGATTGGTAATCTATTGTTCAGTGGATTTTGAGACTGAAGACAATGTGTATAACTAATCTAAAATTTTACAGGGTAGAAGCGAAAGGCAGATAGCCCTAATGATTTGCAAACACAACGGATGATATTAAATTTAAAAAAAGATTGATGAATATATATATTCAAGCACAATATAAGAAGAAATTTTGCTAAGAAATTAAAACCCTAGGGATTGGAACCCTGTCAAGGGTTGAAATCAATTTTTGCCTCCTAGATAATGATACCATATCAGGATATTTGTTTCAAATATGAAAAATAAAAGCAGGGATTAAAAAAATCAACAAATGTGGAATGCTGAACCTCCAAACTGATCTCATCCCTTAAATTCCCTTTGTTTAAATAACTTTCAATAGTTCATAGTTCTGAATATGAAATGTTTAGGCATCTTAATTGTGCTTTTATATTAAATCTTAAAATACAAGGGTTGCTATAGAAATTGCCTGATGCCTGGGAAGGTTTCTCCTCACCACTCAACCCTGCTTGAGTCTACACTCGAAATACGCAGGACATATTCTTGACTGTGTGAGTCCAGTGAAGCCCTGTCTGACAATAAGAAGAATCCACATTTATCATGCTCCTAGTATTTGCCAAGAATCATCCTCAGCAGTTTGTATTTATCAACTTAGTTAGCCATCTGAGTTGGCTACTATTAATAATATCAACTTATTGATGAGTCAACAGAGGAACAGAGAAAAGCAATCATTTTACCAATAAGAGGACACAGACGATGTGTGACAGAGCTGTGTGTCTTACGCAGGCAGTCTGAATCTAAAGCTTTTTCTTTGACTCCCTATGTTTTAAGGAGGTGTGTGTGTGTGTGTATGTGTGCACGCATGTGATTTCCAGGTAACCAAGAAGAGTAGTTGTGGGTTTAGTCAGCAGTAACACTTTCTTTTCCTTCATGCAATACTGATAAACTATTTCTTAATTTTTTTAAAAAAGAACAACGAAATAGAGAAAGTGAAGACTAAGAAAAGCCATATGGGAAAATAACAGACACTTAAAAAGTGTTCAAAGAAAAAGAAAGATATGGCACTCAAAGAAACAAGTTTAAAGTATACAGAAATTTTTATTTCTGAAGAAAAATTTTAAAATACTCCTGAATATTGTTTAGATATGTGCGTTTCCTGAGGTAAACTTGAAACATTAAGGCAATGAAACAAATCCCATTAAAACACTGGGAAGAATCTCAGTTCTCTGGGTGAAAAGTCATTCATTAAAAAACAAAACAAGGGCTGGGGATGTGGCTCAAGCAGTAATGTGCTCACCTGGCATGCACGGGGCGCTGGGTTCGATCTTCAACACCACATAAAAATAAAATAAAGATATTATGTCCACCTAAAACTAAAAAATAAATATTAAAAAAACAATCAAGGGGGTCAAAACCAATTGAGGGGACTGTTAGTTTTTCAAGCTGGCCCCACATCTGACAAAATGTACTTTTGCCACTAACCACAAAAGCCTCTTACAAATAGAAAGGAACATGCTAACATTACTGAGTTTGACCTTTGAAGATATATGCATTATTCCCCGGGAACAATTCATGCAGAATGGGATGGACTTAGCACAGGGGTGCCTTCAGACACAGGGAAGATATGTTCTCCCTGTCCCAGGAGAATGAATAGGTGGGGAGGGGTTGGTGAGGCAATATCACATTTCTCTGTCAGTGAAATGACACATATAAATACAGGGCACCTTTGATTATGGAGAATTACCCACAGCAGGACAGAATAGAAATGTCAGAAAGAGGAGGAGGAAAAAAAAACATAATGGAATTAATTAGCTCAATTTTAAAATAAAGAGTTGGCAAAATTGGGAAGGAAAAATAGAGAAGAAAAGCACTGTGAGAGTTAGGTATTTCAAGTTAATAGGAGAGGGAAAAAATCAAACTTTTTGGGTACATGTTTCTTTTTCTGAATGTTTGAAAAAGTTTCAGGTTAGTAACATTCAATGTTTTTGCAACATTTCTCCTCTCCCTAACTGGTTTCTGAGTGTGTTTTGTAGTCACATAATCTCCTTGACTCTGTGGTTAGTTTTTTAAGCCTTTGAGGGTAGAAATTATAAGATGAATATGTATGTTCTGGCATGGAGTTCATGAAGTACTTTGAATTTATGTTCAATTCAGAATTATTTTTATAAGCCATGCTTTGAGGAAATGATGATGTCTTTCTGTCAGGTTGGATGTGTCTGTAAACCACTGTGGGTCACTTATCATTTGAAAACAGACTATGCCCTTGATGTGAGTAGATTTATCTGGAGGTAAAACATACATAAATATTTAATAATTAAACCTTGAGATATTCAACATTTGAAGTCCCAGAACTTGTAAGTATGTGTAAATGTACTATTATTGTCTATAAAATCTGTTCTTGCAGAATACCATATTTCATGATTCCACTGAAGCATGATTTTAAGACCATGCAACAGTCTGTCAGGTTTATACTGATTGTCCACTATAAATCATCAGGCTGTCCAGGCTGTGAGTTAGCACAGGCTTTCTGTCCCATGCTCAGCCTTGTAGAGTTCTGTGGTCATGGGATTCCTCTATCTCTGACTTCCACCTGGAAAGTCAGTGTTTGGCATTATCTGAATTCCAACAGAAAGTGTGGAGCTTGTAACAGAGTTGCATCTGGGGTATTCCTAGGGAACATTTGTGGAGCTTGTAACAGAGTTGCATCTGGACATATTCCTAGGGAATATTGTGACCGCACTCAACTTGAGAAAGTAGGGTAAGAAATTCAATTGAAGTTTCAGGGAATGATCATGTTGGACTGAAATTCTACTCTGGAGCATGAATTATTTCCTATTTGTCACTTTAGCCTGGTCATAGGAACGATTTTATTCTAAGGAGTAGCCACATACTTTCTTTCATAATAAGAGACTGGTTAAGACAACAATTTTAAAATGCCCTACCTTTGCCTGTACATCTTAAAACTGAAGAAACACATTAAAATTTTTTGATGATATTACTTGAAAGAAAGAGACAAACTAATAATAGATAATAGATACTCGTGTGTGTGCGCATGTGCGTGCGTGCATGAACACACATCAAATACTTTTTTTTATTTATAAAATTGACATATACTTTGTGTGCATACACTTTAAAACCAACAAAATATCCTCTTATGTAAATACAATACCATCAGATCCCTTAATGTTTAGTCAAACAAGGTCTTGAGTCAATTTGTAAAAACATAGCTTTTCACCTCAATTCACAATAGCTAAACTATGGAACCAACCTAGGTGCCCTTCAAATGATGAATGAATAAGTAAAAATTTGGAATATTATTCAACCTTAAAGAAGAATAAAATTATGGCATTTGGCAGCAAATGGATGGAGCTGGAGAGTATCATACTAAACAAAATAAACTAATCCCCCCAAACCAAAGGCTAAATGTTTTCTCTGATGTGCAGATGCTAATTCACAGTCAGAGGAGATAGGGAAGAAAGGGAAGAATAAAGTACAGGGGGGTGAAGAGAGGGAAGAAGGTATGGGGGTAGGAAAGATAGTAGAATAAATCAAACATTATTACCCTATGTACATACATAATTATGTGGGATTATAAATCATGTATAACCAGAAAATGAGATATTATACTCCATTATATATATAGTGTATCAAAGTGCATTCTATAGTCATGTATAATTAATTGAAACAAATTTTAAAAATTAAAAAAAACATGGCTTTTGCTTTGTTATTATTTTAAGTATTTTTGTTTTCTTTCTACTTTATTGAACACTTAGTTTTTATTAATACATAAACTTTTTGCTTAATTTGTTTTTTTAAGAATTCCTATAAAAGAAAAAAACTGCATGCATTACATTTTCTGGTTTTATACCATCTGCTATTTCACCCTAAATAGAATAACATTTGGTCAGAGTTCTGCAGAAAATATAAGGCCTACACATCTTGGATAAATTAGTTCCATAATACTTTTTGCTGGTATTTTTATACTGATGTAAGGACATTTCTGTTATCACCATTGGAAAAATGCTAATACCAATCCTGATCAGATTCTGGTATCATGCTATATGGCTATTCATTTAGGGAGCAAAATGACTCATAGTTCCCTGTATGGCCTGTGGGGAAAGCATCTGTGAAATAAAATGTTGGAAAAATAATAACTTTTTTTTCATTATATTCCCTTAGAAAAGTTGCCTTTGTACTCACTTATTGAAGTTACATTATCAATTTTTATGTATAAATATGATTCATCTTCTAGTTTTTTTTATAATTTTAATAAAAATTCAGCTCAAATTAGCAATTCATCTATCAAATTCTGCAGGCAATTTGACCATTCAATGGGCAAATTTCTTATAGTTTATGGTACAACCATGAAATTATAGTGCTTAGCTGAGTGTTAATTGTGGCCTAATGATATATTCATATTGTATATAGAGAGATATAAATGGATAGATATATTAATAACTATAAGCAAATGCCTGTGAAATTTTACCTCTCATCTACTTTTAGGACTATGAGGTATATACCTTTAATATTAAATTGTCATTTTTAAAAATTAGATTTTTATGATTATAAATTTAAGAATATCTTTTTTTACTTGTGAATTTAATTTGATTATTAACAAACACATAAAAGCATGCATAATACATGTTTTCCAAGCACCATGTGGTATTTTGATACATGTATACACTGTGAAATGTTTAAATCAGGGTAAACATGCAATCACCACATTTATTGTTTCTTTATGTTGATAACATTCAAAATCCTTTCCTATGCATGTTACATTCCTCTTTATAATATGCAATACATTCTTGTTATTCTCTGTAGTCACTACACAGTGCAATACCACATCAGAATTCCTTATTAGCATCTAACTTATACCCGTTGATCACTCTGTCCTCATCCATCTTTCCCCAAATTATTCTCAACCTCTGAAAACCACCATTCTACTCTCAACTTCTATGAGATCAACTATTTTAGGTTCCACATATGAGTGAGATTATGTGGTACTTGTCTTTCTGCACCTGGCTTCTTTCTTTTTCTGGGGGTAGGGGGTAGGGGGTACTGGGGATTAAACTCAGGGGTACTTGACCACTGAGCCACATCTCCAGCCCTATTTATTTTTTTATTTTATTTTATTTTACAATTTTGGTACCAGGGATTGAACCCAGGGGTGCGTAACCACTGGCCCCATCTCTAGCCTCTTTATGTTTTTATTTTGAGACAGGGTCTTCCTAAGTTGCTTAGGGCCTCGCTAAATTGCTGAGGCTGGCTTTGGACTTGCAATCCTCCTACCTTAGCCTCCTTAGCCACTGGATTTATAGGTGTGTGCCACCACTCCTGGCCTTGAGCATATTCTTAAAATATCCAGTGCCTTCTGATGTAAATCCTTATGCTTTTCCAACAGATTGTGTCTTTTGGTTTTTGTGTGGTCAATTATAGCACTATGGCCACCACAGGTAGTAAATATCAAACAACATTTGTATGAGTTACATGCACATCATGAAATTTGATATCTACATTTCCAGCAAACAGGTACTTTCATTTATTTGTGTTCATTACTACTAATGCTACTGGGCGGCACTAATACCTGCCCAGATTGGAAGAGTCTAGGATACACCATATTGCTCCAGAAATATCTGAGTCAAATAAGTTAGAAAAATAGGCTTATTCAAAGCCAGCTTTGCAGAAAGAGAGAAGACACTATTGTTTCAAAATTTCCATATTCAAAATCTCTGAAGGTGAGCAAAGTTTTTAAAAGAGAAGAGGTGGCAAAAAGAAAAAGCCAGAAAATACACATATGCTGATTTCATTAGCCTGTGCTAACAGGCCTGCAAAGGGAGCAATCTCCATTTTAAGCTTCCTTGGTGCCTTTGAGGCCATGGTTGGGGCAGCCCTTCAGCTTCCATTCTAGGCAGGAGGAAGTTGCTCTCAATTTCAGAGGGAGGCCTCTAACTAAAATGGCTCATTGCAATTGTTTTAGAAAACATTAACAATCAATAAAACAATGGGCCTGGGATGTGGCTCAGGGTAGAGCGCTTGCCAAGCATGTGTGAGACACTGGGTTCGATTCTCAGCACCACATATAAATAAACAATAAAATAAAGGTACTGTGTGCATCTACAACTAAAAAAAATAAAAATAAATAAAACAGTTTTGCATTTATGCCATGTATAAATTATACAACCATTGTTGCAAGAATGCTAAGACTGTTCTATCTACTCTGTGGCAAAGCTCCTCAGCCTGTTTCCCACACATATTTCATGTACACCTGACCTACTGACACTGCTAATTGCTGGCTTGATAGCTTCTGAAATTAATATATGGAATTCACAGGCCAGGGAAACACTGACTAGTATATGTCAAGTAGCAGGCAGTTGGATGATGTCAAAAACTTATTCCACCACTACCTAGGATTTGCCAGCTGTCCCTATGTGTATTGGGGCACATTTCCTGTCATCAGGGAGCTCCTTGCCTGAATTTCTTGATGGAGAGGTTAATTATGTTCTATCCAGACAGGGTTAGAAAAAGGGATGGATAATCCACTGGTTGTCTTTCAGATTTCATTATGTGAGAATTAAAAGAAGAACTCCAGAAATGGAATATTCAAAGTGGCATTCTACCAAACCCAAACCAAATTATTTTAATTCAACTGTTTGGTTTTTGTTTTGTTTTCTTTTGTTTGTAGCACTGGGGAGGGAACCCAGAGCCTTGCACATGCTAGGCAAATGTAACTGAGTTATATCCTCCGCCCTAATGCAACTATTAATACTGATATTTAGTTCAAAAATGAAAAAATGTCAGGCTGGGGTTGTGGCTCAGTGGCAGAGTGCTCATCTAGCATGTGCTAGGCCCTGGGTTCAATCCTCAGCATCACATAAAAATAAATAAAAACAAAGGTATTGTGTCCAACTACAACTAAAAAATAATTTTAAAAAAATGAAAAAAAAAGTGAGACAAATGCTAAATTGGATGAGATGCAGGAGAATGGGTATAAACTGAGAGTGTCCAGGCAAAGTTGGTTTTACTACTTCTGACTGATTATCATTTGTGATTTTTGTTTGTTTGTTTGTTTGTTTGTTTTTCAGTACTGGGTATTGATCCCAGGGATGCTTTACTGCTAACTACATCCATAGTCCTTTTTTAAAATTTTGAGATAGGGTTTTGTAAGTTGCTGAGGCTGGCCTGGAAATTGATATCCTCCTGTCTCAGCCTCCTGAGTCACTGGGATTACAGGTGTGTTCCACTATGCCTAGCTAACATTTATTATTTAATCCCGGGAATGTGCTTTTTAAAAAAGTTTTACTACTTATTCAAAGGAGGATCTCAAGTTTGAGGCCAGCCTTATCAATGTAGCCAGGCCTTGTCTCAAATTTAAAAAAAAAATAAAATTTAAAAGGGCTGGAGACTAGCTCAGTGGTATAACTCCCTGGCTTAAATCCCCAATATCACAAAAAATTAAAAATTAAAATAAATGGGGCTGGGGCATGGCTCAGTAGCAGAAATCTTGCCTAACACATGAGAGGCACTGGGTTCAACCCTTAACAGAATATAACAAATAAAATAAAGACATTTTGTACATCTACAATTTTTTTTAATTAAACAACTTTTTTGAGGCATGCTTAACATAATAAAACTACACATATTTCAAATATACAATCTGGTGAGTTTTGACATGTGTATATGAGGGAAATGAGTGTGCCTTGTGTTTACATTGAGCGATGGAAGTCATCTCTATCTACTTTAGCATTTGTAGCCCCCTGGTGTCATCCCCGGAAACGCACTAGGCTTTGGAGCAGGTTCCTGCTTGCATAAAGCACACCAGGTGAGTAGGCAGGCTGGAGAAAGACTTCAAAGCATCTCCCGCCAGTGGAGTCAGGGGCATCAACTTCACACATAAAGGACAGCACTTTATTGCTCTTTTCTCGAGAAGGCCATAATTAACTGGTAAGAACTGAATACTACTCTTGGCGCCAAAGCCAAGAATAAAGCAGCATCACACTGTTAAAAACAAGCTGCAATTAAAGCCGAGACCTCCAGGGGGAGAAAGCGCCTGGAGGGATGCCTAGAAAGCTGCAAAGCCTTCGGAGTCACTAGCTCCAAGTACAACAGTCACTTCGCAGAGAAGGTCGCCTTGATCACTGGCAGCGACCTCGGCCTCCCACAGCTGCAGCAGGCCCAGCAAAAGTACCAAGCGCAACAGACTCAAAAGGCCGATGTTTCTCCCAGATCCTCGAGTTCGTGTTCCCACATCCCTCACCCAAGAGCCCGAACGGGCGCCAGCCCCGCCCCATCCCCGTGTTCCGCCAACTCCCTTTCAGGGCTCCGCCCAGTGGAGAAACCAAGGAGAGACTAAACCGACGCTCCCCAGCCCTTTAACAACAGCAGGAGGGGGCGGAGAGGGGAGGGGAGGCTAACTACGTCTGGTTAAGTTTCGTTTTTATTAAAGTCTTCACGTGATTGCCCGACTCTTGACTCAGCGATTTCTCCAAACAACCTCCTTTAATTTATTGGTTTGTCATCACCGCCTTCACCTTTTCTTGTACTGTCCTATGTGCCACTATGAAGCATTTGAAACGAATCCCTTCATTCCACACAAAGAACGAAATTACTTTTAACTTTTAAAAACAAAAACCAAAACAATGGGGAGTGGAGGGAAGGGAGGGAGGATAGGAAAAGAAAAGACAGTGGAAAAAATCTGACATAATTTTCCAAGTACATATATGAAACAACAGTGAATCCCACCCCCATGTGCATACATATGAAAGGGTCTCTAACTTGAATAAGATATATTCCATGCTTTTATAATTATATTAAAATGGATTCTGTTATCGTGTATAACTAAAAAGAATCACTCTTCCTGTTTCTTTTTCCTTTCCTTTGATGAATAAAACCATATATATTTATTGATATATGTTGATGCATAAAGTTTATACTTGTGATGTACATGATGTTTTGATATATGTATACATTATGGAATGGCCAATTCAAGCTAAACAACATAAACATCACCTCCCATACTCTGTGTGATAAGAACACAAAATCTGTTTTCTTAGCAATTTTCAAGTATGCAGTATGTTATTAACTGTAGGTAGACACCATGGTGTATAATAAATCTTATATGCTTATTCATATGCAAATGAAGAATTAGATAAAGTCTTGATAAATAGTCCTGAAATTCTTTCTCCCTTCCCCACAGATACATTCAGTAGTGGCAATTTTGAAAAGTATTTTACAAATTAACTTTTTACAAATCAAATCTTGAATTTTGTTTTTAAAGGTTTATTTTAGGGCTGGGGATGTGGCTCAGTGACAGAGTGCTTGCCTGAAAAGCATGAGGCCCTGGGTTCAATCCCAAGCACCAAAAAAAAAAAAAAAAGTTTATTTTAACCTTTATAATAAAATGAATAAACACACCCTTTGTAGAAAATATGTAAAATTGGTTCCTACATGGTGGCATGTGCCTGTAAGCACAGTGATTTGGAAGATCAGAAGTTCCAGGTTAGCCTTACCAATTCAGCAAGGCCCTGTCTCAAAACAAAGGGCTGGGGATGGGATGTGGCTCAGAGGTAAAGTGACCCTGGGTTCAATCCCCAGTACAAAAGAGAGAGAGGGAGAGAGGATAAAAGAAAGTAAATATGTATACTCAGAAAATTAAAAAGACAGGAGATTATTTACACTCAGAATATTGTGGTAAGGAATGAGATGGACATCATCAACCTAAGTACATGTATGAAGACACGAATGGTGTGACTCTACTTTGTGTACAACCAGATATGAAAAATTGTGTTTTGTATGTGTACTGTGAATTGAAATGCATTCTGCTGTCATGTATAACAAATTAGAATAAATAAATACATTTTAAGAACCCTTAAAAAAGAAATAATGCGGTAATAATTTGGTGTCTTATAGTTCTTTTGTTTTGGATTTATAAAAACAATTGTAATTATGCAATTTCATTTCAAACTTTTTCCCTTATGCTTACATTTTCCAGTTTTATTAAGAACATACCTTTTTTTCCGCAGTGCTGGGGATCAAAACCAGGGCTTCATGAATGCTAGGTAACCACTCCACGGCTGAGAGACATCTTGAGCCCCAAGAAATATCATTTAATGAGTGTTTAATAGTCCATTGTCTGAATTGAACATGGATCAGTTAATCCCAGTTCCTTCAATTTGGGACAATTGGGTTTATTATTTATTATCAACTAAGTAAACTATTCAAAATAACCCTGTAGTAAATTCTCTGAAGTGAGGCATCCTTTGAAATGCAAATAGCCACTCCCAGACCAAAACTATTTTTATAAGTTTGAGTTCTCATTTATTGGAGTTGAAGTTTGCTTAAGGTAAAAACACCCCCAACCTTTTCTTTTGAAGATTCAACATTGTTTGAAATTTTCAAACAAATATGGGGGGGGAGCAAACAAAATTTTTGTTTTCAGCATTTTTCCCCAAAGCATTTATTTCAGTACCATATATATTCATAAGTACATAGAATCAGTGAAAGGAGTGATTAAACTCTGTTTCCACTGAGTAGAGAAGAAAAACTTGAAAAGAATGGTTGTCCGCTAGAATGACAACAGGGAGAGAAAGGGAGTGAGCATCAGACAAGTTGCAAATTAAAGTTCCTGTACTGGCTCCCAAGTGTTTATAGCCTAACTAGATAAAATGAAGTCAAATGTGTACAGTATTTAGACAGGCAGATTTCTTTCTTTTTTTCTTTTTTGTTTTTGGTACCATGAACCAATAAAAATAATAATAATAATAAAAATATTATTTAAACCCATAAATTTCATTCCAACTACTTTTATTGTTGTTTGCTGGTTTTTGTTTGTTTGTTGTTTTGTTGGGAGGATACTGGATATTGAACCCGGGGGCACTGAGTTATTGAACACTGAGCTATATCTCCAGCCCTCCCCCTTTTGGGGGGACTGCTGGGGATTGAACTCAGGGGCATTCAACCACTGAGCCACATCCCCAGCCATATTTTGTATTTATTTAGAGACAGGGTCTCAAGGAGTTGCTTAGCACCTTGCTTTTACTGAGGCTGGCTTTGAACTCCCGATCCTCCTGCGTCAGCCTCCAGAGCCACTGGGGTTACATAGTGCCCAGCTATCCCCAGCCCTTTTTTCTTTTGAGACAGGGACTCACTAACTTGTTTAGAGCCTTGCTAAATTGCTGAGACTATCTCTGTACTTGTGATCCTCCTGCCTCAGGGGATTACAGGTGTGCACAATGACAGCCCTCCTGGACAGGCAGATTCTAAATGACACTTCGTCATATTCTTTTACAGTCCTACCCCAGAGTCTGGCCTAATAGAGTCACAGAGAAGATAAATTCATTCACTCAACATTTATTGAGTATCAGCCATGTGACAGGCAATGTTCTTGGTCTTTACCTTAGTCATTGTTCTTTTATCAGTGAACATAAAAGATGGAAATCCCTACTTTGTGGCATTAACATTTTAATAAGGGAAAGTAGATACTAAACACAAAAACATAATAAGCAATATTTCATGTTAGAAAAAGATAAGTGCGTGCTGGGGCTGTAGTTTAGAGGTAGAGCATTTGCCTAGCACATTCAATCCTCAGCACCACATAAAAAGAAATAAATAAAATAAAAGTATTGTGTCCATCTACAACTTTTAAAAATATTTTCAATTTTTTTTAAAAAGGGAAATAAATGCTATTTTAAAAATGAGCATGCTGGATGGGGCTGGGGATGTGGCGCAGTCATAGAGCACTTGTCTGCCATGTGTGAGGCACTGGGTTCGATCCTCAGCACCATATAAAAATAAAATAAAGATATTGTGTCCACCTATAACTAAAAAAATTAAAAAAATTTTAAAAAGCATAGTGGGTACAGTAGTGCAGACTTGTCATCCCAGCAACTTGTGAGACTAAGCAGAAGGTTTGAAAGTTTGAGGCCAGCCTCAGCAACTTAATGAGGTCCTGCCTTAAAATTTAAAAATCAAAAGTGTGAGGATGCAGTTAGTGGTAAAGAACCTTGGGTTCAATCCTCAGAATGAGAGGGGGGGGGGAAGGAAGGAAGGAAGGAAGAAAGGAAATGGGCAGCCAGGAAAAGAGCTTGAAAATGTGTGGTGGTGGTGGTGTCTGTGTGTGTGTGTGTATGTGTGTATGGCAGGGAGGGATCAGTATTAAATAGGCTCTTCTTTAAGAAAGTGACAATTAAGCAAAAACTTGGAGGAAGTGAGTTAGCCATCTGGATATTCAAGGGAAGAATGTCCCAGGCAGACAAAACAGCCAGTGTCAAAGCCCTGAACTTGGGGGTGTACCTGAAGAATAACAGGAATGTTCATGTGGACAGAACTGAACCAAGCTGATTGCTTCAATGAATAAATGGCTAGATAGATGATTCGAAAGCCAGATGTTAGCAAGTATGAAAAAAGCTGCAAAAAAAAAAAAAAAAATGAAGGCTGGAGTACTTCAGCAGCTGCTGAGTTGGAAAGAAGTTAACATTGGAAGATGGTTCTAGGCTGGCTTCCAGAAACTTGAGTTATGTAAGGGAGCGGAGGGGCAGAACAGCTATAAAATGGAGTCAGGGCCTCAAATGGGTGATCATGGCCCAGTTGTGCAAATATTTTTCTTTCTGTTATTTATTTATTTATTTATTTTTTAATGTTGGAATTCTTTTATTTATGTATGTATGTATGTATTTATTTATTTATTTATTGGTACTGGGGATTGAACTTAGGAGCACTCAACCACTGAGCCCTACTTTGTATTTTATTTAGAAACAGGGTCTCACTGAGTTGCTTAGCACCTCACTTTTTGCTGAGGCTGGCTTTGAATTCCCGATCCACCTGCCTCAGTCTCCCAAGCCACTAGGATTACAGGCATGCACATCAGACCCAGCTTGAAATTCATTTTTAATGAGCCATACTTCTCTTGACAAGTTGTATTTACTCAGAAACAAAGAACCAATTTTGGTCCTGGAGAGTAGGAACTCTGGTATATGATACTGTATCCACTATGTAATTTATGTTTCCCACTGGCATTCCTAAGTAAAATGCCCAACAATACAAAATTCACATGAAGTAACACATACAGGAATATATTTAAGTCATTCTATAGGTCTTAAAATACATTTCTTATTGAAACCATGATTACATTTATTTACACACTAAAAAAAACCCTTTTGTATTCTGTTACCATTTAAAGTTGAGTATTTTCCCCAATCTTTTCATAAAACTTGGAAAATCTACAAAATGATTTCCTTTAAAGTTATTTCTAAAGGAAGCTATTTTTCCAGATTAAATTAAATAATAGACATTTTAGAATAAACCCTCCAACACTTGATGAGTTGACCCTTCCTTTTTTTGTACTGGGGTGTTTAACCACTGAACCACATCCCCAGCCCTTTTTTTAATATTTATTTTTTAGTTTTTGGCACACACATCTTTGTTTGTACGTGGTGCTGAGGATTGAACCTGGGCCGCACGCATGCCAGGTGAGCGCATGAGCCACATCCCCAGCCCTCACCAGCCCTTTTTTATATTTTTATTTAGAGACAGAGTCTCATTGAGTTGCTTAGAGCCTCACTAAGTTGCTGAGGCTAGCTTTCAATTTAAGATCCTTCTGTTTTGGCCTCCCTAGCTGCTAGTATTACAGGTATGTGCCACCAAGCCCAGGTGAATTGACCCTTCCTGATGAGGTGCATTCACAGATCTTCATTCCTATATTACTATCATTATTATTTTAAGCTGGCCATTTCGAGATGAGGAAACTGCAATGGTCCTCCTGATATCTAATGTGTTTGCCATTTTGATAGTTCTGTCATTCATTGGTTCTATTATTTTCCTCATTAAAATTCTAACAATAAACAATGAATGTCAGTGGAGTCCATTGTACACCAGATGTGCAAATTTCTGAAGGATGAAAAACCAAAGTGTTGAAGACTATTGAAAACTGTTATGTACTCTTATCCTGAGATTTTTGTTTAGTGGAAAGAAAATAACCAAAATTAAAAACAACCCCTCACCCCCACCCCCACCTGCATTTCCTATTGACATCTTCTAAATGCTAATTTCAGGAAGGAAAATGACCAAAGGCCCACATCTTTTTTCCTTACAGCCTGCTTCTTTTACATATAGCGCTTGTATATATTTTTTGTTGCTGCTTTAATTTTTTATTCTTCATTTTTTTGTTCTAATTAGTTATACATGACAGTAGAATCATTTTGACATAACAAACATAGATGGAGTATAACTTCTCATATGTATCACTTTTAGCCTCTCTGCCTCTTCTTTTTTCAATTTGTGCTACATCATACATGCATGGAGTATAACTTGTCATTGGTCTGATTGTACATGATGTATAATTCCACAGGTCCTATAATCCTATATGCCCATAGGGTAATAATGTCTGATTCATTCTAACTATGCTTCCTATTGTTGCTGCTTATCAAAGCATTACAAACTTGGTGGCTTAAAACAACACAAATTTATCATCTTACATTTTGGAGACCCAAAATCCTAAAATCAAGGGGTCCCCGGGGCTGTTTTCCTTCTGGAGGTTCTAGGGGAGAGTCATTTCCTGGCCTTTTGTAGTTTCATTTCCAGGCTCCTGGCTCCTTCCTCCATTTTCAAAGGGAGCAATGACTGCTGGAGTCTTTCTCATGTTGAATTATGCTGATCTCTCCTTCCATTGACACTATCTTCAACTGAATGTCACCTCCTTCTTTCACTAGCACCCTTGTGAATACCTGAGAAAGAATGCTCATTTCCATCTAAGATCTTCATCCTCCCTTTTTCCTGGGGAAATGGGCACATTTGATGGGAGCATTGTTCTGCCTACCAAAGCAGGAAACTCTTGAATAGAGGTAGAGAATGTGTTTCCACTCTTATTTGGTTTTGTTTTGTTTTTGCAGTGCTGGGGATGGAACACAAGGCCTCACACATGCTAGGCAAGCCTCTACCACACCCCCAGTCCCTCTCTTGTGGTTTTCTAATTAACAAAAGGTCGAGCCTTTCTAAAATAATTGCCAAATATTTTCTTTTCTTTTTTTGTGATATTAGGGATTGAACCCAGGGTCTCCTGCATGCTAGGCAAGTGCTCTACCTCTGACCTATACCCCCAGCCAGTGTCAAAAGAAATTTGATGGCAGCTTTTAATATCAATGTTGAATGTTTTTTGTTTTTTCTTTCTTTATTTTCTTTTTTTTATTTTTTTGTACATGGGGAATTAACCCAGTGGCATGTAACCACTAAGCCACATCCCCAGTCCTTTTCATTTATTATTTAGAGACAGGGAGAGACAGGGTCTCACTAAATTACCTAGGGCCTTGCTAAATTGCTGAGGTTGGCTTTGAACTTGTGATCCTCCTTCTTCTCCCAGATCCCAGGCCTGTGCCAGCATGTCCAGAGCCTTTTGGATTCATCCATTATAAACTTCCTCCTCTAACAAATACTGAGGCACAAGAAATTTCAAAAAGCTGTAGGATCACAGTTGATAGAGCACTTATCTAGCTTCTCTTCTGATGCTGAAACTCATGTTTTCTGGATAAGTGCTTGTTTGGCTTCCCTTCAAACATTTTCAGAGATTCTGGTCAAGTCACTAGGAGTATTTTTTAAGGTGTCTTTAAAAATCCTCCCTTCCTACTGACTGAACTCAGTCCTTTTAATTTCAAACTATTCTTCCTACTTTTCTCTCTGGAGCTTTCTAAAACACCTTCCCTTTTCCCTGTGCTTGCTCAGTAGGTATTTGAAGATGGCTCCCCTACTAAGACTTATATTCGCAAGCCTGGTCATGGGCCCACAGGAAGATTGTCCACAGTTCCCCCATTCTGACCTCTAAGGTTCTCTACTTTGTTAATGTTCCTCTGTAACTGTGGAACCTAGAATAAGAATATATAACTCTATGGTAGAGTCCACTGGGTTATCACTTCACCTCCCTTGACTAGAACTTTCCACCTAAGTGGCCCCAGCTTGCACTTTGTACCCCCTTTTTTTTAAACAGTCACACTGTTGACTCACATTAAGTTTGTCAGTAACAAAATCCTGAAGATCTTTCTCACATGAATTTTTGCTAAGTGTACTCTCTTCCATCTTGTATTCATCAGATAAGATTTGAAAAAATCTAAAGTCAAACTTTATGTTTATGTCTGTTCAGTTTGATTTCACTGAGTTTAACCCACTATTTAATTTTGTTTCAGATAATTACAAATCTTGATTCATTTCAATCTGAATCATCAGACTAGCTTGCCCTGCTAAATTTGGATCATTTGCAAAGTTTATGCTCACTTAATTTTCAGGAAAACGTTCCTCTCATTTAAAATGTAATTTCTTTTTCCCCCCCATAACTATTCTGACATTTAGAACACTGGAAATCAACATTATCCTTCAGTTTGAACCTCAGTTTAACCTAAAAAAAATCTTGCTGTTTTCCTTTCTTTAGAGCAGAGAGCTATAATTATTTTTCCCATGTCTTACAACAACAGCTACAGATTAATTTTCTGTCAAGTGTACTTTTAAGCAAGTAAAAACATAGACCACATAATTTTCTAGATATAAGTTCTTGTAGAACAATTTCTCAAAGTGTCACCCACAGACCACATGTATCTTTCTCACTTGACTGTTCTTAAAATGAAGACTCCTGTGCCCCACACAGACTTTTAGATTTTCTGGTAGTACAGCTCAGAAACCATTTTAAATAAACCACATGTGGTTCTTATGTACACAGGAGTTTAAGGACTCTGCCTTAGCACAGGAGTAGGAACCTGACATGGGTATGTTTGTGTGTGTGTGTGTGTGTGTGTGTGTTGCTGGGGATTGAACTCAGGGGCCTTGTTTATGTGAGGCAAGCACTCTGCCAACTGAGCTATATCCCCAGCCCCATGTTTATTTATTTTTATGACAGGGTCTCGATAAGTTGCCATGGTTGGCCTTGAACTTGTAATGCTCCTGCCTCAGCCTCCTGAGTCAAAGGGATTATAGGCCTGTGCCACCATGTCTGGATCATGTTTAAAATGAATTTCCCAGATGATTGTAATGAGCAGCCATTCTTTCTTTCTTTTTTTTTTCTTTTTTGTAGTTGTAGATGGACACAATATCTTCATTTTATGTGTTTATTTTTATGTGGTGCTGAGGATCGAACCTACTGCCTTACAAGTGCTAGGCAAGCACTCTGCCACTGAGCTACAGCCCCAGCCGCAATGTGCAGCCATTATTGATAAACACTGATTTATATGCTCTACAATATAGATTTGAGCATTAAATAATATTTAACAACTTAAATTTCATAAAACCCTTTCAGCTCATAAAATGTCACCTGTTTACTTTGGGCTGGAATTACTTGTCCTAGAGTAAAAAGTGCTATTATGAGGGGAGACTTGAGGTGTCTAGCCCTAAATGTTCCCATAGCAACTGTCATGTTATTCTTCAGATAGAGAAGGTTGAGAAACTACTGTGAAAAGTTATACAAAAGCATTTTGTAATGAAATACAAAACTGAGGAACACATGTTAAATGCTACTTCAGAAGTTCAGCTGATAAGGAGGTTGGTGAGTTCTGCCTTGGGCAGGGAAAGATTTTCCAGCAAAGTAGGTTTTGAGCTGCATCTTGGAAACTGAAGGATTTGAACTGATATTGCAAACAAACAGGAAGCTTCCTGGGTGAAGTGCATTCATATTTTCAAATGCAAATAACAGAATTCCCTAGGTAGTAGGGGGTTAAGCTTAACAGACATTTGTTATCCCACTTGTTTTGGTTTGCTAAGACTGCTTTAAGAAAAGGCCATAGTTTAAACAACAAACATATATTTCTCATTGTTCTGGAGACTGGAATGGAAGTCCAAGATCAAGATGCAGACACATCTGGTGAGGGTTTTCTTCCTTGTTTACAGGCAGCTAGCTTTTTAAATTTTTTTTTCTTTTTTTGTACGGTGGACTGAACCCAGGGGTGTTTAACCACAGAGCCACATCCTTAACCCTTATTTTTATTTTTTTGTAGTGCTGAAGATTGAATCTGGGGCTTTGTGCATGCGAGCAAGCTCTACCAAATGAGCTATTTCCCCAGACCCCAGCCCTTTTTATTTTATATTTAGAGACAGAGTCTTGCAGAGTTGCTTAGGGCCTCAATAAATTGTTGAGGCTGGCTTTGAACTCGTGATCCTCCTGCTTCAGCTTCCCCAGCCACTGGGATCTTAGGAGTGTGCCACACTGCACCTGGATCCTGGCGCTTTTTATTTTGTATTTTGAGACAGGGTCTTGCTAAATTGCTTAGGGCTTTGCTAAGCTTCTGAATCTGGTCTTGAACTTGCAATCCTCCTGCCTGCCTCAGCCTCTCCAGTTGTTGAGATTATAGGTGTGGGCCACTGTTCCTGGCAGGGTGACTAACTCCTTGCTGTATTCTCACATCATGGAGAGAAAGAGGGCTATGACCTCTTCCTCATCTTAGAAGTACAGTAATCCTATCACAGGGGCTTTCCTCTCAGGACCTTATCTATACTGAATTACCTCCCAAAGGACCCCCCTCCAAATATCATAGTGGGAATGAGAGCTTCAATATATGAATTTTGGGAGGACATATTTAGTCCACAGCACCACTTAACAAGAAATTGAGAGGTAGATGTCCTGGGTTTGTGTAGCAACTTAAAAAACCTCATCAGTGTTTTTATCTTTGTGCTCTGACATTCTCAGTACAATAGCTGTCTTCCCTCATGATTCTGAGATGGCTGCTATGACACCAAGCATCACATCCTAACTCTATTATTTCAAGTAAGAGATTGATGGAGGCCTTTTCTACATCTATCTCTTTTTCAGACAGGGAAAATCTTTACACAACACTTCCTTAGAGTCCTTGTGTCCCATTAGCTAGAAGTAAGTCACCTGGTCATTCTAACATCCATCACTAACAAAGTGTGTGTGACTGGCTCAAAACAATTGTGATTCATTTCTCTCAGCTGAACACACTGTCATCTGTGACATAATGTTCTGTTACTAAGCTGTGTCTGTGACAGATGTAATCTGAATGAATACTTATGTAGCAGTAAGGAGACCAGCCAGGTTAGAGCAGTGACTATGTAATGTGAAAATAAAATTAGCTTGGGAGAGAGGAACCAAATTGGGAAACCCTTAAAACCCAATCAGAAGAATCTTATATACAGTAGGAAAGAGGGAGCTATTGAAGGGTTTTGTTCAGGAGGTGGATACGGTAAGAGCAATATCTGAAGAAGATCAATGTGACAGTGGTATGTAGGATGGATTGGAATCAAGGAGACTGGATAGATGGTCTCAGACAAGAGTAAGTGTTGAATTTTCTTTTATTCTCATGAGTGGCTAGTTTGGGGTATGAAGGAGATGGATTAAAGACAATCCAAGACTTCTAGTCTGTTTGACTGGGAGAATGATGGGTACAAAGAAAATTAGGAGGGACCTTTGGGTTGCAGGAAAAGAGAAATAATGAATTTGGCTTAAGACATATTCAATTTGATGCTGACACAGTGGTGCACACTTGCAATCCCACTGATTTGGGGAGCTGAGGCAGGAGGATTTTAATTTTGAATCCAGCCTCAGCAACTTAGTGAGACCCTGTCTCAAAATAAAAATTAAAGGGCTGGGAATATAGCTCAGTTGGTAGAGTTGCTCAGCACCTTGCTGTTGCTGAGGCTGGCTTTGAACTCTTAATCCTTCTGTCTCAGCCTCCTGAGCTGCAGGGATTACAGGTGTCTGCCACTGTGCCCAGCTTAAATTTTGATAATGATAAAATTTTAGAAAGTGTAAGGAGATGAAAATGCTAATTACCCTGATTTGATGAGTACATTGTATATATGTATCAAATTATCACATTGTACCCCATAAATATGTGCAATTATGTGTCAATTAAGAAGACAAAAATTAATAAGAAAGCTGTTCTGACTTTTTGTTGAGACAAGTGAGTGAAAATTGACTAGATTATGTTATGTTCATATATAAATGTGTCACATGAATCTCACTATTATGTGTAATTATAATGTATCAATAAAAATATTAAACAAAAAAAGTGAGTGAGTCTTCAAGCACTGTGCTGGATGTGACAGTATGTTGAAGGTTGAAGTATCAGCAGGGCCTGCAAGATTTAGCTCTTTGGTTTTATTGTCTGTTCCTGTAGTCTAATCTTCATCTCAGAAACCATGGTATCTGGCAAGAAAAGACTGGAAAATATGGTATGGGAAGGGATAGAATCAACTGAGCTATATAAAAATCAACTGATTTTTCTTTTGTCTCTGTGTGCAATATGTTCTTTATTAATACATTAAATAACCATATTCAGTAGCATGTCTAATAATTCAAAACTCCATCATAGCAATGAATGTGAATAATATTTCAAGATATTTGCAGCAGATCTATTTTGTAAAAATATATGGCTGGGTGCAGTGGCACATGCCTATAATCCCAGCAACTGGGGAAGCTAAGGCAGGAGGATTGCAAGTTCAAGACCCAACCTCAGCAACTTATTGATGCCCTAAGCAATTTAGCAAGACCCTGTCTCAAAAAAAAAAAAAAAA
>NW_026000283.1:9693387-9713181 GCF_001458135.2 Marmota marmota marmota
AGAGAGAGAGAGAGAGAGAGAGAGAGAGAGAAAGGAGGAAGGAGGGAGGGAGGGAGGGAGGGAGAGAAAGAAAGAAAGGAAGAGAAAAAAGAAAGAAAAGCTCAGAAAGAGACAAACACATAGCTAAGGAGAAAGTGGAAGTGGTCAAAGTGGAAGTCAGAACTTGGCCAACAGCAGCTGACTAGGATAGTGGAAAAAAAGCACATATCCTGCCACTTTCCCTAATGTGACACAAATGGAAAAAAAAAGCCTGGGAAATAAGCTGGGAAGATCCTTTCACCTGCTCAGCACTGAGATCATATGGTCTCCAAAAGCCAGAACCTATTCTCATGTTTTCTATGTATTCATTAATTCAAAAAACATTTACTGATCACTTACTATGAGAATAGATTAGTGAAAAAAATGACAACACTCTCTTCCCTACAGAAGCTCACAATTGGGCTGGGGTTGTGGCTCAGTGGTAGAACACTTGCCTAGCACATGTGAGGCACTGGGTTCAATCCTCAGCACCACATTTAAAAAAGTAAACTAATAAAATAAAGTTTAAGAAAGTTAAAAAAAAAAAAAAGAAGCTCACAACTGCTACAGGGTCTGCACCAGTGAAGGAAAATTACCTGAGCAATATCCAACACATTGGAGAACACAGTCTAAATCTCTGGACTTGATCTTGGCTGGTTAAGGAGGCTTCCTCTGCCAAAAGTCATGTTGCCTGAAGGAGGAACAGGATTCAGCTTGGTGGGGAGAAGGTGGGAGGAGAAGGAATGTGCTCAGCAGAAGTAGGACTACAGGTTGTTTTAATTTTATTTTTATTTTTTATATCTAACAGTGTTTTAAAAATGTTCTTCATCCAACATGAATTACATTTATATAAAAAGAATTATAAAATATGAAGGGTAGGAATGACTTTCAGGTCAACATGGGTGTCTTAATTTGTGTGTGGAAGGTCCATCAGATGCACAAAAGACGTGAAATGGTTTTCCTAAGGTTGCATGATAATTGGATGGCTGAATGGGTTCCAGAAATCTAGTTCAGCATCAGAACTGCTATATCCTGCTTTGTTCTGCTGATACCAACAATGTTTATCTTGTGATACATCTCCAATTTCTAAAACTCTGACATAAATCTCAATGGTTACTTAAAATTCCCTATAAAATAGCTGGGCACACTGACCCACACCTATAATTTCAGAGACTTTATACACTTTAACTTCTGTTTTTTTTTTCCCCCCCTCTCCTGCTCAAATTCACAGTGGGGCCCTTCAGGTGACTGTAATGCAGGCTCAAAGGTGAGAAACATGTCATTCTAGCAGATTAGCTCAGATGTTTACCAGGCGAGGTTAAAGAAAATCCTTCTGGGGAAAACATATGCAAAATGGCATACCTCCATTTACTCAGAGAGCATTTTTAGTTGTAGATGGACATGATACCTTTATTTTGTTTGTGTAGGTTTATTTATTTTTTTTAATGTGGTACAGGGGAATCAAACCCAGTGCCTGACTTGTGCTAGGCAAGCATTTTACCACTGAGCCACAACCCCAGCCCTCTGTTTTCTGCCAGGAAAGGTGGCACTTGCCTATAATCCCAGCAGCTGGGCAGGCTGAGGCAGGAGGATCAAGAACTAAGAGCCAGCCTCAGGAACAGCAAGGCCCTAACCAACTTAGTGAGACCCTGTCTCTAAATAAAATACAAAAAAGGTCTGGGGATGTGGCTCAGTGGCTAAGCACCTCTGGGTTCAATTTTTGGTACAAAAAAATCCTATAAAATAAAATGGTGGTGAGTTGGGTGCTGAGGTTCCAGGTACTCAGAGGGCTGAGGCAGGAGAATCACTTGAGTCTAGGAGTTCAAGGCCAGCCTGGGCAACATGGCAAGATTCTATCTCAAATAAACAAAACCAAATATAAACCAAAAAAAAAAATAATAATAAAATGGTGCAGTTCTGTGATACAATTTTTATACTAACCACATGGTGATGCTGCAGATAGGCTTAGATATAGGGATTTGTTGGGGGGGATAGAATATTTTTAAAATAAATTATAGTAGAGCTATACAAATAAATATTATGCAGCCATTTAAAAGAATGAGGTAGAAGGGGCTGGGGATGTGGCTCAGTGGTAGAGCCCTTTCTAGTAAGTGCTAAGGCCCATGGGTTTAATCACCAGCACTGTGATTGAAAAAAAAAAATGAGGTAAAGCTATATGACTTATAAAAAACATCTTAAAGATAGGCCACTAAGTGAGAAAAGCAAATAACTAAGCAATATTACCATGCTCGTATTTGTCTAATTTTAAAAAGGATAAAATGCTGGTGTGTGCATATATTTTTTCCAAAGAGTACATAAAGAGAAGCTGTTAACAGTTGTTGCTTTGAGGAGAGGGAATGGGATGCAAGGAATGGGAAAAAGTGTTTTCTTTTGATTTTATACTTATTTCTTTTTAAAAATTATTTAATTTTATTTTTTTACATAAATGGAGCACAGCTTTTCATTCCTCTGGTTATATATGAATTTTATACTTGTTTCTATATTTTTATTTTTGGTGCTGAGGATTGAGCCCAGAGCCTCATACATGATAAGCAAGCGATCAATCACTGAACTACGTTTCCAGCACACATACTTTCCAAAATTATTTGATTTTTAAAATGATTTGCCTTAACTAATTTAAAAATCATTATTATAAAAACAATCTATTTGTTATACAAATATAAATACTGCAGAAATTAATATAAGTCCCCCACTTTTTTATTAGAGCTTTATGGTTATACATAGTTTTGGGTTTTTATGACAAATTTATATGTGCATGGAATTCAATTTCAGTTAATGATCCCCCCTTTTCCCTATCTCCTTTTCCTTCCTCCTTCCCCCAATCCCCTTTTCCTTCCCTTCCCCACTTCTTAATCACATCCGCCAAGGACAGGGAATCCCTGATGAGTTCAGGATCCCAGGGTTCAGAGTATGGTCACCAGTCCAGCAGTGTCTGGGTCACCTGGGAAGTTGCTAAAAAAGCAGATTCTAATGCTCTCCTCTCCTGGTCAGATTTGCAGTGGGGTCCTTCAGGTGATTGTAATGCAGGCTCAAAGGTGAGAAACATGTCATTTTAGCTGATTAGCTCGGTTGTTTTCCCAGGGGAGGTTAAAGAGAAACCTTCTGGGGAAAACAAACGCAAAAGCAAAATGGCATACTTCCATTTCCCCAGAGAGCTCCAGCTCAAGAGTTGGCAACCCCTCCACCCCATCTCTCTGTAGGATTTGAGTGATCACCACACTGTACAGCCTGAAGGCATTATCCAGAAAAGGAGAAAATGCTAGAAAAGAAAGGGAAGAGAGAGTGTAAGATAAATTAAAAGGAGGATGAGAACATAAAAAAACAGAGAATGAAAATTTAAAAAATAAAGATCACATGGTAGCAAGTAGATGACACTATTCCCTCACAGCCACTTGTTTATTTAATGTGTTCATCATTTTACCAGTTTTAATCTCTGCACCTTTAAGTTCATTTCTTTTTCCCATCCCTACATTTTATTGTCTATCATTTCCGAAATCCAATAGGCTCAACATTTCTTACACTATTCAGTGCCTTGACATTTAAGGAAGATTTTGTCAGTGATCCTCTACTCTTTGGTCCAAAATTCTTTGGTCATGAACGCTCAAAGTTACTTAAAAGAGTCATATAGTGGTTGAGGCAGGCCTGCTGAGGAGTTTTGTGCACTGGAAAGGTATGAGGTATGGCCAAGAAGCACATGGAAGTGCTTTGGATACAGCAGTATCAGCAAGCGAGTGAACAGATGTGAAGCTTGCATAAGAGAGAATCTATCCAAATTACTCAAACATGGACCTTGGTCCCATGTGTAGATCTTCCTCTACCACAGAAAGCCCAGGAAAAATTCCTTCAATCTGGGGCAGGATAATGACATGCAGAAAGTGAAAGATCTGAGTGTTTCAGGGGTAAAGCATTAAACAATTGTGAATATGAAACTCGGACCCAACAAAGATTTGAGAATTTTTAGCCTATTTATTCTGACAAAATGTCTACCATGTCCAAAAACATCAGTCTATCTCATGAGGGCACATATCCCAGTCAATTTTTTTTTTTTCCGGGGGGTGGGGTGGCAAAGAGACTGAACCCAGGGGTACTTAACCACTAGCTACAACCCCAGGCCTTTTTATTTTTTATTTAGAGACAGGGTCTTGCTAAGTTGCTTAGGGCCTCATTGAGTTTGCTGAGGCTGGCTTTGAACTTGTGATCTTCAGTCTCAACCTCCCAATTTACTGGGATTACAGCCATGTGCCACTGTGCCCAGCCTTATTGCAAAGAAACAGAATTTTGTTTTTGTTTGAGTTGAATGCTTACCTAATGAGACTGCTCATATTTTACTGTGTTCTTTTTCAAAAATTGTGCTAGGCAAGTACTCTACCACTAAGCTGCATCCCGAGCCCCCTCTTTTGTAAATTTGATGACATTTGCAAGAGATAAAGGGCAGCAATATATTAAACCAGGTATCTGACTGCTTGAGACACCTGATTCCTTATATTTTAAATAAATAAATGAGTGTTTACTTATATAGAACCCTGGAATGATAAAGCTTTACCATTGAATTACATCCCCAGTCCTTTTTACTTTTCATTTTGAGACAGGGTCTAAGTGGTTGAGGCAGGCCTCACTGGTGATCCTCCTGTGTCAGTCTCTTGAGTCACTGGGATTATAGGGATGCACCACTGTACCCAGCTGCCTTTGAGGGTTTTGAGATTACCATGCTGAGGTCTGACTCCAGAGCAATCAAATCAGGATCTCAAAGGATGGGACTAAGAGGCATCTCTATTTTAAAGCTCCACAAGTGATTCCAATGTGTAGCCAGGATTGAGAACCACAGTTCTAGTCTTACTATTTCATTTTATAGATAATGATACAGAAGCTTAAAGAGATGGAGCAATTTCCCCAGGGTTACGCTTCTAGTAAGTGGTGTCTCATACCCAGCTCTCAGCGAATCTAATACTCTTTCCACTAGGCTCTTTTGTCTTTTCCTCTAGAACATAGAGTTTTGCTGAATATTAAAGTTATGCAACTTGCTTTGAGAGAGAAGGGCCAGAGTCCATCAGTAAGGATTGGTGGGGCAACTTCTGAGGGTTCACCTCAGTCATGTGTTCTTTGATTCAGCACAGCTCTAGCTGAATCTTATTGATGGCGAGGCAGTCAAATGACATCTTGCTTAAAGCAATGACTAATACTGAGTGTATATTAGCCTGTGTTGGGCAAGTCACTTGCTCATGAGTTAGTTTCCCCATCACAGTATTCTCACTTTCAGGAGTTAACCAAGTTAAAGTAAATGATAGTATGGGCAGATCAGTGGTGTTTTTTTTTTTGTTTGTTTGTTTGTTTGTTGGTGCTGGGATTGAACCCAGGGCCTTCTGCTTGCCAGACAAGCACTCTACCAACTGAACTATACCCCCAGCCCCCATCAGTGGTTCTTAACATTTGGGTTGGAGTGAGGACTAGGGTGGGGAGTCACAGGTTCCATTTGGGAACTAGTTAAAGCTATAAAGTTCCCCCCAAAAATACACATACATAAATATCACATGTAAGTTCTAGGAATTCACTGAATTCACTGAAGAGCCTTCCCACACTCCAAACCTATGCCCAAGCACATTTATAGACCCCAGGTGAAGATCTCCTGAACTAGAGGATTTTGAAGTTGTATTTTAGTGTTTTGCAAAGTGTGGCCCAAGGACAACAACATCAAAAGAGTGTTTGTTTAAAGATAATATCAGATTTTTCCTTGTGTGGTGAAGGATGCCTTCCCAGCTAGTCTGGAGGCTGAGACAAGGGGATTGCAAGTTAGAGGCCAGCCTCAGCAATTTAGCAATTTATTCTATAATTTAGCAACTTAGACCTTGTCTCAAAATGAAAAGCAAAAAGGACTGGAGGGGTTGGAGTTGTGGCTCAGTGGTAGAGTACTTGCCTAGCATGTGTGAGGCACTGAGTTAGATCCTCAGCACCACATAAAAATAAATAAAATGAGATATAAAAAAATAATTTGGTATTCAGTTTTAATAAAAAAGGACTGGAGATGTAGGTCAGTGGAAAGGTGCTACTGGGTTCAATCCCCAGTCCAAAAAAGGAAAAAGAAAAAGTAAATAACATATATGTAGGCCTACCATAGGTTTTCTATTTCAGAATCCCTGGGAAATGAGGTACTGGTATCAGTTGTTTTTAAAAACAGTGAGATGATTCTTTTGAAGACTAACATTTGAGAATCAGCATTTTACTCCAACTTGAGATTTTTAGGGTGTTCGGATGCTTTGATCTGTTGCCTTAGGTTTTGTCTTTTCACTTGGCAAATATACCATTACAGAATACATGTATAGAATGTTAACAGATCTATCTGGGTAATAATATGAATGATCTTTTTAAAATTTCTTAGTTGTGGTTGGACACAGTACATTTATTTATTTTTATGTGGTGCTGAGGATCGAACCCAGGGCCTAGCACGTGCTTAGGTGAGCACTCTACCGCTGAGCCACAATCCCAACCCTACGTGAGTGATCTTTAATTAACCCTAACACTTAATCCTTCTATGTCTCTCATTTTTTTTTTTCTTCCTGTATTTAAAAAAAGGCAGTTCCCAAGCTGGGTGTGGTGGTGCTTGCCTGCAATCCTAGAAGCTCTGGAGACTGAGGCAGGAGAATCGCAACTTCAAAGCCAGTCTCAGCAGAAGCAAGATGCTGAGTAACTCAGTGAAGACCCTGTCTCTAAATAAAATACAAAATAGGGCTGAGGATGTGGCTCAGTCATTGAGTGTCCCTGGGTTCAATTCCCGGTACAAAAAAAGAAGAAGAAAGAAAGAAAGAAAGAAAGGAAAAAAAAAAAAAAAGACAGTTCCTCTTTCTGAGTTCAATTTCCCCATCCGAAAAACAGGGTGTTGTAACTTGGTGAACTTTAAGTACACGTCCTCCTCTGGTGGTCAGTGACTCCACAGTAACCCCTAGCTTCCTGGCCCATCTACTAGTATAAACTACATAGTTAACAACAGCGTTTTAAGAATAATCATATATTATTTTGTATGCCTAACACTGCTTTTTGTAAGCAAATCTCTTTTTCTTCCTTAAAGGGCCAGAACAGAAATAATCTCTTATCTACAGTCCTCAAAAGTTCATCCTCTCTCCTTAGCTTTGGAAAATACCGTCCGCGCAAATATCCTAGGAACTAAGGAACGGTTGTGAACCAAAAAGCCAGGGCGTGGTCGCCCCGCCCACCAGCCCCTACATTACCACCCCTCTCGCCGCTTTCAAGCGTGGGGATTGGCTGAACGCAAGAAAGAGCCCCGCCCCTGGTCTTATGACTCGGGCTGAAGCGGCTATTCTTGGCTCTCACAGCGCTTTGGTCGGTGGTCACCCGTGCGCTGTCCCCAGGTCCAGTGAGCCATTTCGCTGGTATTGCTTCCCTTGTTGTCACCGCCGCCTCCAGCCCTGTAGGATCATGGTGTACTTCCGTCCCTCCCGGCTTTCAGGCTCCGGGCTTCTGCTGCTCTGTCTCATCCTGGGTGAGTTGTCCGGGCCCTTCAGATTAGTTTCTCAGCTTGGGCCCGGGGCGCAGGTTCAAAGGCCACAACCTGAAAGACTGGACTGAGGGGGAGGGAGCTGAGAAGCTCAGCAGCTGACACTGGGCGGCGGCAGTTGCCCCTGGGAGACGAGCAGTGACCTAGAGAAGGCCTGACCGAGAATGGCGGGGAATAAGGGCCCATGAGAGTAACAAGGGGCAAGTAGGGGTGGGGGGGTGGACGTCAAGGGAGCAGGCAGGAAAGAGTGAAGAGTGGAGGAGGTCGGGGTAGAAAGTGTAACTTAGGGAAGACACTGAGGAGTGAGCGCTGGAGGGCGGTACATGCAAATTCTGGGGCGGCAGAGAAAATTAGGGGATTCTTGGTTTCCAAGGATCAGGGAAGAGTTTTGAAGATGGTGGAAAAACTATACCGTGAGAAAGGAGATTGGGAGGGAAGACACTGTACCTGCGTGAACTAGCTGGCGGCCAGGCTGTGGGGCGGCGGGGGAAGTTTGGGTGGGGAGAAGAGAGGAAAGTAGAGCTGGAGGGCAGGGAGCTAGGGGTTTTGTAGGTAGGAATTTGAGGTTGTGGAGTAAAGGGTGAGTGAAGACATGAGGAATGATACTGGATTTGGCGTTTGCTTCTCAGAGTTTTAAGGGTAAAGGGACGTAGGTAGGTTGGGGGCAATTTTCAGGAGAGAAAACTTGGACCAAGACTCAAAGGATGGGTGAGGTCTTTGGTGGGGAGTGAATATCCGACTTGGAGGTGTTGCGAATGTGGATTTTCTATCAGTTGTGCTACTTCCTCCCAGCCAGACCCTGATCAAAAAATCCCCAGATGCTTCAGTTGGGAAAGCTTCCCAGATGAGAGGTTTTGGTGGTTGTGTATCTAAGTTTTGTATACTACCTCGTTGCTCTCAGAATCTCTTGTTTTCTTCCTCCCCATCACTCAATTATTCTGCTACCTCTTTTTTTGGAGGAAAGGGTAGGTAATTTGGGTTGTTATCAGGTCCTAAGAATGTCTGGGTGAATGAATGTTAGCTGATAGTGCTGTGCCCCAGTAGACCTTGGGCCCTTAACAGCTTTAATGCCTAAACGTGCACTTTGACCAGAATGGCTCTTCCTGACCTGATTTGTACTGAGCTTGTTACCCACTGACTCTTGCTGTTTGTGACTTGAAAGAAAAGAAGGAACAGACCCAGATGGGAGTGGGAAAGAAATAGACCTATTTGGAAGTCTGAGAAGGCAATGATTGGTAAACATTTTGTAATTCAAATTTTAGTAGAATAAAATCAACACCCTGAAAGAGTGGGTTCTCCACCAGGGGATATTTGGCAATATCTGGAGATATTTTTGGTTGTCACAACTGGGGGATTGCTTTTGGCATCTGGTGGATAGAGGCCAGATATGCTGCTAAATTTCCTATAGGCACAGGGCAGCCCTTCTCAACAAAGAATTGTCTGCTTCAAAGTGTTAATAGTGTCCAGGTTGAGAAACCCTGCTTCAGAATCATAGCATCAGAAGGAATCTTGATTATCTAATCCAGTCATTCTCAAGGACCTTTTCTGGGGGTCTCTGAAATCAAAACTTTTCAGAATAATACTAAGAAGGTGTTTGTCCTTTTCACTCTTGCCTTTTCACCAGGGTACAGTGGAGTTTTCCAGAGGCTACATAATGTGTGATGATATCAACATCCTGATGGCTCTAATGTTCTTGTGTGTTATTTATTTCTCAATTTTAATTTCTATTACAGTGAATACCGATAGTTATAATTCACATAATCCAAATCTTTGTGAGGTCCTCCATGGATAGGAAAGTTTTGATCTAGTCCAGCTGGCCATAGGGTGCAGGAGACTCCTAGCACTTTTGAAATGGGACCATGAGGCTTTGCTTGAACACTTAATTTGAAGCCTTAACTGTACTGCAAAGCCCTTACCAAGGGCTAACTGACTCTTAAGAGTGCCTTGTTTACAATAGAAAGCACCTTATCAGTGACTAGAACACATCTGACCATGACATCTGGTAATCAGAGGTTCCCTGCCAGTTGAATCTGTGCACAAAACCAACATGGTTATTGTTTAGAGAAAGGGATAAAAAAAGTAATAGTTGTCCTATTTGTTGGCTTTCAAGTCATTAAATATTTTTTTTAATGAAAGCTTTTTTTGTTTTGTTTTTACGAAAGTGGTGCTGCTCACTGCAGAAAATAAACAGGCAAAAAGAAGCACATAAAAGAACCCATCAGCTCATCTGCTAGTTTGCCATTTATTGATTAGGACTAACTGGATTCATCCTCTTGGAACATTTCCAAGATTGATTCCCTCCACCTCCCAAGTTTAGAACACTATTTGGAGCAGTAAAAGTTATAATGTAGCTAGATCCCATTTTTAAGGGTTCCAGGATGCAATGGTAAATATCTTTCTATACAGCTACTTTTTTTCTTACGGCTTTTGGTTCAGTGTGGAACTCAAAGCCCTTCCATGTACCTTTTTCTGTTAAGAATTTGGCAAGTCTTTAGTTATTTGATGGGTTTTGTACATTATTTTTCTATACCAAAATGGATACCAAGAATAAGTTCTTCATAACTCAATAAATAAATGTTAGTAAAGTACTTACTATGTATCTAGTGTTATGCCAGGGTACTATAGAGGGTACCATTGTAGGAGAGTCTGTCCTGAATTTATAGTCTCATTAGCATTGGTGTACTAGCTGCCAATTTTACTTTGTAACTTTATAACTATCCCAGCTCTATTAGAAGCCTTTTAAAAATAGCTACTTTAGGACTTGAAATGTATCTCAGTGGTAGAGCACTTGCTTAATATGCATGAGGCCTTGGGTTCCATCCCTAGCACTGTGGGAAAAAAGCAAAAAAAAAAAGTTGTTTTACAATAAGACTAAAAAATAATTCTTAGTCTATGTATTGATCTTTTTCATAGAAATTCAGTTATGTTGATATTTATTTGAATGAATGATAACTGATCAGAGAACATTCTGGAAACAAACTATGTAACTTAGAGTCATTATAAAAAGGGCAGTGCATGAAAATACTTTCCTAGCACCATTGCTTAATTGTTTCCTTTGTTTCCAAATCAGAGATTTCAGAATTTTTCACTGGTTATTGATTCTCATAACTAGCTTGACTTCTGTTTTTTTCAGGGTTGAGTGAGGCTTTCTTTGAGAATTGATGCTCTTCTGGGTGAGAAAAATCTATAAATATCCTTAGTGTGTACTTCACTGGTGGGAGCACCTCCATTCCACAAATGTTTTTTTTAATATTTTTTATTAGTTGTTGATGAATTTTTTAATTTTATTTATTTGTATGTGGTGCTGAGAATCAAACCCAGTGCCTCACACATGCTAGGCAAGCACTCTACCTCTAAGTCACAATCCCAGCCCCCACAAATGTTTTTTGAATGCCTGTTGT
This sequence comes from Marmota marmota marmota, assembly GCF_001458135.2. Taxonomy (NCBI): domain Eukaryota; kingdom Metazoa; phylum Chordata; class Mammalia; order Rodentia; family Sciuridae; genus Marmota; species Marmota marmota. The sequence continues at coordinate 9,704,335 of NW_026000283.1, forward strand.
GCACCAGCCACTATACTAGGTGAAAGGGAGGGAGCAGTAGACAAGACAAATGAGGTCCTGCTCTTGTGGGATTTATATTTTAGTAGAGGAACAGAGTCCAATGTGTAAATAATATGATTCCAGATAGTGATCAACACTGTGAAGAAAATAAAGCAGATAATGAGGAAGGAGAATGAGCAGATGAGAGGGGTGGGTGTTGGGGAATGATTTGTATTAATATTGTGTTGTCAGAGGGCCATCTGTTGTTGAGTGACTTTTGGGCAGAGGCCTGGGTGTTATAAGGAGGCCAGACAAGTAACCATTTGGGGGAAAAAGAATAAATCTTGTCTTTCTAAAACTCTTAGGTTATTAACACTGGCCTATTTTCTGTTCATTTTCTTCTAGTTCTAGTCAAGTCTCTTTTATGAGTATTAGTTTTGGAGAGCAGAGACTGTATTACGTATGGCTATTTCCCAAGGCCTAGCTAGCACCAGGTCTGGTACATGGTTAACCCTCAGTAAATTCTTGTTGAGGGTATTCATTGGTGGGCACTGGTAAATATGATGATGAACTAGACCAACTTTGATCTTCTTTCTTTCTGTGAACTTTAGATGATCTTTGCAATAAGGTCTTTTGTGTCTTTGGATTGAGAACTTCAAAATAAGTTTTTAAGCATACAAGTAATTATAGGCCAAGTTACTAAAGTATAATCCTATCTAATAATGCTAGTCTCTTTCTTGTGCTCCTTTAGATCTACCTGCATAGTCATGAAGGTTGATATGGAGAACTAGAAAGTTCTTTGTGATTTTTTTTTTTTTTTTTTTTTTTTTTGGCAGGGAGAGGGGTACAAGGGCAGTTAATCACTGAGCCACATCCCCAGCCCTATTTTTTGTACTTTATTTAGAGATAGGGTCTCACTGAGTTGCTTTTTGCCTTGCTTTTGCTGAGGCTGGCTTTGAACTTGCGTTTCTCCTGCCTCAGCCTCCTGAGCCACTGGGATTACAGGCATGCTCTACTGTGTACCAGATGAAAGGTATTTTTTTGTTTTGGTTTGTTTTTTGGGGGTTATTGAACCCAGGGGCACTTAACCACTGAGCCACATCCCCAGTCCTTTTTTATATTTTATTTTGAGACAGGGTCTCGCTAAGTTGCTGAGGCTGGCTTTGAACTTGTGATTCTCCTCCCTCAGCCTCCTGAGCTGCTGTGATTACAGGCATGTGCCACTGTGCCCTGTGAGAGTTAGGTTTTCACAAAGAGCTAATATTTCCCCTTTTGGAAGCATCTATAAAAGAGAATGCAAGTGCTGAAATTTTTCTGCAGCCTTACCACATTTTGTTTAACTTATAACTTTGACTTCGAGGTTTTGTCAAAATTATTCTAGCTGTAATAGAGATAATTGAAAGGACATACTTGTCATTAGTTCATTAGTCAGTGATTACCACATTTACTAGGATTAGAAATAGTTAGCTATTCCCAAGTGTACAGCTTTCTTCCCCTATATCCTTGGTGGACTTTGTCTATAACCAAGGATTATCTTTCACAGCACTGGAGCTAACTTAAGTGTCCCTTGGTGTGGGAAGGCTGCTCTTCCTTGTATAGTGACAAAAGTTCTCTGATCATAATTTCATATTAAAGTGATCAGAGATCCCCTCAGATCCCAAAATTATTTTATAAGTACTTGTTGGTGTCCTGCTGTGCATTGCAAAAGAATGCTGGAGGTTTGCCAAACACTGCTCAGCAATAAGCAGTTTCCATTAGTTGAATAAGAGTTGAATTTCGTTTCCTTACCCACTGTCTGACCTTAAAAAATTAAGTCATTTTGTAGGTTAAAACCATATTTTTATTAATTTTTAATATTCCTTTTCACATGTCCAACATTTGTAGCTTAAAAGCATATTATTACTTTCCCATTTTAAGAGACTTTCCAGAAAGCAAGACTATAAGCAGCTGAATGTAGCAAGTAAACCTATATTAGAAATTGTAAATGAGGAACAATTAATCGACTTAAACCTATGGGGAAACCAAAAGAAAGAGTCAGTAGGTTTGGTATGCCTCTAAGTCCTTATTTTTTTAAGACCTTTTTGCCAATATTCATTCTGAATGGATAAAGTTGAGTACAAGAGTCTGTAACTTAAAATGATGAAAATAAACACAGGCCTAAAAACTGGGAAGGGTCCCTTTAGGTATTGTTTACTAGAAGTGAGACTTGTAACCTGGAATGTCTAACTTCTTGTTTGGCAAAGTTCTCTTAGCCCTGAAACGATAACCTGCTAGAGAAATAAGAACTACTATTCTCACAGCTAGTAAGTTGGATCACCAGAGGTACTTAACCCAGAGGTGCTTGACCACTAAGCCACATTCCCAGCCCTATTTTGTATTTTTTTTAGAGGCAGGGTCTCACTGAGTTGCTTAGCACCTCGCTTTTGCTGAGGGTGGCTTTAAACTCCCAATCCTCATCCTTCTGTCTCAGCTTCCCCAGTCACACTGGAATTATAGGCATGCGCCACTATGCCCAGTCTCAGCTGTGCCTTTTTAATATCATAAAGCCTTTTAAGCAAAAATGATTTGGCTATTCCTATATCAAGCATAGCAATAAGGATAGAAATGGCAATGTGGGGACTTTTTGCCACAGTGTTTCACCTGTAAACTTACCTTGTGTGAAAAGCATTTTTCCTAGCTTGAAATCCATTCAGAATTTATTGAGGAGAAAACTGACATGAGGTTTGAGGGAGTTTCCAGAAGACTAATAGGTTCATAAAAGGACTAGCTTTCCTATAATCAGATTAAGTTGTATTTCAGGTCTTTATTGCTGGGTATTTTCACCTTGATGTAATAAATCAGTATTTATTGAAAATCTAATATGTATTCAGCACTAGTAGGACATACTTGGTCCTACTATGGTAGGAGACAGAAGAAAAGTAATACACCTCATCTCTTCCATCGTGACACACATGATAGATGACATTCATTTAAAAGGCACACTCCTAGGGGCAGTGGCATAGATAAGATTATCTGATTAAGGGAGCATATTAGAATTCAAATGAGCAAGAGAAACACTATCAAAAGGGAGTCTTGAATCTATCCATATATATCATTCATATACTTTGGTACTTTTTATTAGTTATGAAATATTTGCTATATAGTATAATTTTCCATGGCACACTGGCTTGCTGTAAAGTGACGGTTGAAAACTGCTGTTTTGGAGCTTTTGACAGTAAGAAAGTCAGGATTAACCAGTGTAAAATAACTTTGAGTAATTTAGGATAGTGTAAAATATACTGAAAAGTGGGGATAAGCATTATGACTGCTCCTCCAGGGCTTTTATAGTCAAGAAAGCTTTGTGGAAACAGTGGCTGCTGAAATAATGGATGGCATATCAGTCTAGGTTCTTGATTTCAAGCAAGAGAAATAAAATCTGATTGATTCTAGGCAGAAAGGAAATTAATTTATTACAAAGATACTGGGACATTGCATGCCCTTTGACCCTATAGTTTTATTCATAGATATATACCCAACACGTACACGTACACATACACACACACACACACACACGCACATGCACATGTTTACTGGTACATTCAAGAATGTTTACAGCAGCATTTGTAATAGAACTAAACTGGAAGCTATCCAAATGTCCATCAGCAATAACATAGATGAGTAGCACATCAAAAGCTGTGCAGAGCAGGGTGTGGTAGCACATATCTGTAATCCCGGAGGCAGGAGGATTGCAAGTTCAAGGTCTGCCTCAGCAGTTTAGCAAGGTCCTAAGCCATTTAGTGAGACCCTATCTTAAAATAAAAATTTAAAAAGGTATAGGGATGCGGCCAGTGGTTAAGCACCCCTGGATTCAATTCCTGGTACTGAAAGGAAGGAAGGAAGGAAAGAAGGGATGGAGGGAGGGAGGGAAAGAGGGAGGGAAGGAAGAAAGAAGGAAGGAAAAGCTATGCAGCAGTAACACTGAATAAACTACAATTATGTACAACATGGGTGAATCTCACAAAACATAATATTGAGTAAAAGAAGCCAGACACAGAAGAGAGCATAGTGAATGATTCCATTTATTTCAAGTTGAAAAGCAGGTCTTTACTGTTAGAAGTCAGCGTGGTAGTTATCCTCAGGAGGAGAATAATAACTTTGAGAGTACAGTTGGCCCTCCTTATGTGTGGGATCCATATCTAGAGATTCAACCAACTGTAGATCTGAAATATTAGGGGAAAATTATATCCATAGTGAACATGTATAGACTTTTGTTCTTGTTTTCTAAACAATACAGTATAACAGCCATTTATATAATATCTCCATGTGTTAGATATTATAAGTAATCTAGGGATGATTTAGAGGATACGGAGGATGTCTAGGTTATATGCAAATTATACACCATTTTATTTGAGCCTTGAGCATCCAAGGATTTTGGTATCCTTAGAGTCCTGGAACCAGTCAGTTCCCTTAGGTACTGAGGGATGACTGTATTTGTAATACTCTATTCCTTGACACCTAAGGGTTCAATTTGTGAAAATTCTTTGAGCTATATGCTTTTTCCTTACATGTATTATGTTGTATACTTTTCTGTATGTATGTTACATATCAGTAAGATGTTATGTAACTCAGAATATTGGAGTTCCTGGCTGTACATCCCAAAGCCTGATGGATGACCTTAAGTCATACCACTGAATTGCACTACCACCACCACCAAGCTGAAACTTCACATTGCACCACTGGCCACTGCTACCTTGTTGTTGCTAAGGCACTTGATCCAGCTGTAGCTACTCCCTGGCCCTTCTTCCACTTCTGGCTCCATTCTTAGGCTTCTTTGCTTCTACCTTTGGTTAGGTAGAGCCTAACATAAGTTCTTCTTGCTGTAAGGGAAGCTGGGAAAACAAGTATCCAGTGTTTTCAGATTCTATAGTTGGCAGTGATATTGATCAAAAATTATAACCAGGTTGTGGGGGAAGAAGCTGTTTCAGATTTTGGCCAGCCAAAAAGAGGAACATCTTTGAAGTGAACATTTAAGTCAGCAGAATAAAGTAGATTTCAAGTGTTAGGAACAATAGAAGCCTAGGGGTAGAAGTTGAATGGAGTTAGGTATTTGGGTCCAGGGGAAACAGGTTTAACTGGATTAAAGGGTGTGTTCTGGGAAAATGGTGTGAGAGACATTGAAGAAATAGGGTGTGACAGGATTAAGGATTGCTTTGAAAGTCAGGCAGAGGAATTTAAATTTAATATGGGAATTTTGGAAGCAGTAAAAAGTTTTGAACAGGAGAATGTCCTGAGAGGAAATTGTATTTAAGGAATACTAATCTGGCAGCACTTTCAGGGGCAGCTAGGAGGCATCTATAGTAATTTAGGAGTGGAGTGGTAGATAGGAAGTAGAAATAAAAGGCAAATATTGGATTTAAGAGACAATTTGAAGCTAGAAGTTGTTTCCTCAAATGCCTGAGTCCTGAGCCCAAGTGCCTGGCCCTGCCTTTCACTTAGAGGAAGCCCGTTTGGAGGAAGAAGTAAGAAGAATGAGTTTTAGTTTTGGAATTGTTGAGTTTGAGATGATGGATATTTGTGCAAAAAATGATTCCTGTGCAGTTGGAGATGGAGAACAAGAGTGAAAAAAATCACTCTTTCAGAGAAAGGTGTGAAAGGATTGAAACTGTGTGTTGGGTCTCTTGGGCGCATTTCTCTTTTCTTTGTCATGGGCCACCAGGTTAGATAGACTAACTTGAATTTTATTTCAAATGATAAATGTGAACCACAACCTGTGTCTTCTGCTTCAGAAAGCTTCAATTTTCCCACCTCAGGACAGCTTGATCCTATTACTATTTTACATAATTTTCTGTTACTCTAATATCTTTTTACAGAAGATGATTAATACATGAGATGTTTTTCTTGCTTGTTTTTTTAAATATTTATTTAGTTGTAGATGAACACACAGTATTTTTATTTATTTTTTATGCAGTGCTGAGCATTGAACCCAGTGCCTCACACATGCAAGGCAAGCACTTTACCCCTGAGCTACAGCCCCAGCATTCTTGGTTATTATTTTTTTTGGTGGACACAGTGTCATTATTTTATATTTATGTGGTGCTGAGGATCGAACCCAGTGCCTCACACATACTAGGCGAGCGCACTACCTCTGAGCCACAATCCCAGACCATTGGTTATTTTTTAATAGCTTTGAATGCTGTGAATATGAGAAGAATGTGCTAAATTATTTATTTTTTATTTTATTTAGCAAACATAAAACATAATGGACTATCATGTGATGTTTTGATACATGTATAGATTGTGTGATGTTTAAATCAGGTTAAACTTTTTTTTTTTTTTCGGTACTAGGGATTGGACCCAAGTGCACTTAACCACTGAGCCACATCCCCATCCCTTTTTTGTATTTTATTTAGTTGCTTAGGGCCTTACTAACTTGTTGAGACTGGCTTTGATCCTCCTGCCTCCGCTAACATGCACCACCATGCCCAGCCTCAGGTTAAACATATCTATCTCCTCAAACACTTATTTTCTTTATGATGAAAGCTCAAAATAATTTCTTCTAGCTTCTTTTAACATGCAGTATGTTATTGTTGTCTATAGTTCCCCTACTATGCAGCAGCAGACCAGAGCTTCTTACTTCTATCTAACTGTAACTTAGTACCCATTGTTTAACACACCAGAGGCTGTTTAACACAGCCTCTGATAACCACCATTCTACTCCTAGAACACAACAAAAAAGGAAACCAATATTGCTAATGAGCATAGATGCAGAAATTCTCAATAAAATACCTGCAAAGCAAATCCAACGACATATCAAAAAGGTCATTCATCATGCTCAAGTGGGATTTATCCTAGGGATGCAGGATGGTTCAAAGGTGAGGGACTTCAATGCAGACAGAGAGAGAGAACATATGAAAAACAAACTTACAGATGATTAGAAAAGATTATAATTACCAGCACTTTGGGCTGCAGGGTATGCCTAAGGTGTGTATGCCAGCTCCATTAGAAAAGAATGAAGGGAAAACAAAATAACAAAGGATTAACATAAAAAAAGAGAGTGGATAGAAAACCTATTTGGGTCTCACAAGTCTTTTTGAGCCTAAGCCAATACATTTAGTCACAGTCAGTAACCATAAGCTTTGGCATACTATTTGGGCTTGCTAAGGCAGCCAGGTTTCCTGAGCATGACTGTAGGCTTTTGTGTACAGCTTGAAAGCTGTTGCTGAGGCATGCCTTCTTGGTATTCATCTGAGGATTTTATTCTCTCTGGTCTAGAACATGTCCCTACCTGTAGATGACACTGGATTGCTCAGCTGTCACTAAAGGGTGTGTAGCCATCTTAATAAGAAACAGGTTGTTTTGAACAACCAATAAAAAAAAAAAAAAGAAACAGGTTACTCCTTGGGTAATGTGTGAGACAGTGAAGAAAAAATCTTCAAATGGTTGCCCACTATTTATGCTACAGGTGTGTTTGCTGGAATATTTCCCCTTTCTGCATTAGTAATTTGAGGCCAGTTTAGCAGGGAATGTCCCTATGAAGATTAGAGAAAGTTAGCTGTTGGCTGAAAATTTCCAAAGCCTTTCTTTCTCAGTGGCTCTGTAAGTTTTTTCTGCCTAAAGAGGACGCATATGGTGGGGGTGCAGCTCAGTGGTAGAGCACTTGCCTGTCATGCGTGAGGCCCTGGGTCCCATCCCCAGTACTGCAGAAAAAGGAAAAAAAAGTAGCAAATAGCAGGTTGAGAATTTAGGAAGTAATTTTGAGTATATGTCAAAAGATTTATCAGGCCTTTCCATTTTAAAGTGAAAGTGATGAACTCCACATTTATAAAGATTAACCTTTTTATGAATCTAACAGGCCTTTGCATTACTCCTTCTTTTGGTCATACAATAGCTTAGAAGAGCTATCCCATATCTAAATCATATCAGAATCAAATCATTTGGGAAGAGATCTGTGTGCCCTAGGGCATGTAGCTTGCAACAGACTATGGAGCATCGAGTCTATCATTATTGCAGAGAAAATTTCACCAGCTGATTTGAGAGAAGCAGGAATTCATCATCCCCTTCAGAGGCTTCCCCTTACTTCATTTACTTCAAAATCCCCCAAAAGGCAAACTATAATTGCCTAAGACATAACTAGCAAGGTGCACAGATGAGTATGGAAATGATTATTAGGAGGCAGAAGGTGAATATCACCAGTCTGTACTCAAGCATCCCAAGTCAAGCAACCATTCTCTGGGAAGGGAAATGCTACTTTTTTGTGTGTGTGTTTGTGGTATTGGGGATTGAATCCAGGGCTTTGTGCATGCGAGGCAAGCACTCTACCAACAGAGCTATATCCCCAGCCTGGAAATGCTACTTCTATTAAAAATTTATAAAGCAAAGCAATCACCAGGATACTATATATATTTAAAAATACTTTGTTTCATTTTAGAGCTGGTTGAACTTAAGTAGTACCTAGAACTTGTTTTATTTTATATATATGTGTGTGTATACATATATATATGTATATATAGTAGTATAATTAATTTTTTTCAATAAATACAGGAGCTGACCAGTCTCATGCCTTGGAACTTAATTTGACGGATTCATCAAATGCTACTTGCCTTTATGCAAAGTGGCAGATGAATTTCACAGTAACGTATGAAACTACAAACAAAACTTATGTAAGTAAATATTTTAGTTTTATAGTAGAAATTTAATTCTGACTCCTTTTTTATTCCTTAAGTACATTTATACAAAATAAGGTTTCATGTTAACTGACCTAACACTTAAACTCTCTGGAGTATTTTTTAACATTATACTCTTGTAGACTCTTGTAGGTATTCTGTTTAGTGTTGGAATTCATATTTCTTCTAATCAATTAGTTCTTTTTTTTTTTTTTTTGGTACCAGG
>NW_026000283.1:9713199-9721142 GCF_001458135.2 Marmota marmota marmota
TTTTTTTTTTTTTTTTTGGTACCAGGGATTGAACTCAGGGGCACTCAACCACTGAGCCACATCTGCAGCCCTATTTTGTATTTTATTTAGAGACAGGGTCTCACTGAGTTGCTTAGCACCTCGCTGTTGCTGAGGCTGACTTTGAACCTGGGATCCCCTTGTCTCAGCCTCCTGAGCGTCTGGGATTACAGGCGTGCACCACTGTGCTCAGTTTAATCAATTAGTTCTTTAGAGAGTTTTTCTTAGAGATGGTTAAGTGCAAATGATCTGAAGCTACATGATATTCAGGTCTAATTACCTCTGTAATATATTTAAAATATGCTAGAATTAAAGCTTGCCCTTTTTTAAATCTTTTTTTAAAATATCTTTATTTTTATTTGGTGCTGAGGATCAAACCCATGCCTCATGCGTGCTTTACCACTGAGTTATAGCCCCAGCCCCTAAAGCTTGCCCTTTTTAAAAAATAGCTTGATATTAAAATCTTCCTTTTGGGGAATTTATTCTTAACACTTTTGTCTTATTTTCTTTTGTTAAGGTTCTACCTACTTTAAAGCTTAATTGAAAAAAATCAGCTGAGGAGCTGCAGGTAAAGCTCAGTGGTGAGCATGTGTGTGGCTGAGGGTTCCATCCCCAGCACTGCCAAACAAACAAACAAAATCAGCTAGAGAACAATAGATCAGTGCCGCAGTCCGGCTGCAGCAAAATAACCAGGGGGGTGACGAATAACTTGTGTACGTTGATACAGCAGGAGTAGGAGCCGTTTATTGCAGGACAGGAGCAGTATTTATACATTCCACACAGCTTATCTAATTAGCATAAACTAGATACATCAGTCAACCAATAAGGAATCTCCACACTTAATGGCTCGCTTTTGTTACTTTTCAAACCACTCCCTCTGGCATTTTGCCAGGCACCTCAGACTTGTTTACGAACTCTAACATTCCCCTGGCAAAATGCCAGGTGTTATTTTGACTTGTTTACAGACTCTAACAGATCAGGACAGTTTTCCTTTTCTCTTTAGACATACAGGGGACTGGAGTGTAGCTGAAAATCTTGAGACTAATTTATGGGGAACACCAGGCAAAGGGCAACCTGGCCATGAAGAATGTGTGACATAGACTGAAGTGGCACACCCAGCTAGTCTCCCCATGTTTGGTGTTCACTATAACCTGTTCTTCACCCCTAAATTTCTCTTTCTACTAGAAAACGGTAAACATTTCAGACCTTAGCAATGTGACATATGAGGGAAGCACTTGTGGAGATGACCAGAATGGTCCCAGAATAGCAGTGCAATTTGGATCTGGTTTCTCCTGGATTGTAAACTTCACCAAACATGCTCCTGATTATTTGATTGATACCATCTCGTTTTCCTACAATATTCATAATCACACAACATTTCCTGATGCTGAACATAAAGGTAACTTTAAGAATTGGATTTGTGTTATGTTGTCTTGCTTTTAATTAATAATGTAAGCAACTTAAAAACCATCATTATGCATGTCTTCCTAACTAGAATGGAAACGTCGTGTTCTTTATCTCCTCTTGTAAGCTCATGCATAGCACAGTGTTAGACATAGTAATGATGTTGATTGCATGGCTTGAGAGCTTTATTCTGTACAGTTTATTACCCTGTATTACTTTTGACTTCTCACTTAATCCTTAACAAGAACCTTGGGAAGTAGATATTATCAAAGTTTTACAGGTAAAGGGATCAAGGTTTGATGACATTGACTTTCCCAAAGGTTATAAATCTAGTAGGTGGGCCAGCAGCTGGTGTTCAAACCAAAGTCTGTTCAGCTGCAGAATTTGTACACTTATTATTTATTTTATTAAGTAGTAGGCCCTGAACAAATGTTGAATAAATGAGAAAATCCTTTGCTGATAACTATTTTAAATATGTTCAAATTCAATAACCTGAAGCAAGAGGAAATGCCTCATCTGTACATGTTTTCGCCATTTAAAATGACTAAAAATTAAATGGGATTAAAGTTAAAATGACAAAAGTCAACATTTGCTGCCATTTTGAAACAATTTCAGATCAAAATGAACTTGGGAAAGTATTGGCAATTAGGTTTATTCTTGTAATTCCCATAACTTAAATGCATATTAAAACATTTTGAAGACATGTATAGTGGAGATTTTAATTTTATTGGGAATATAATTCTCTCCTTTCTTCCCCTCTATTGAGGTTATCATGGTGTTTGTAGTGGCATAGCTCTTCCCACAGATAATGTTTCATTCTGACTTCACAAACAGAGGCAGATAGGCATTAGTCGCTCAGACATGGGATTTTTTTTTAATCTTTATTTTTATTTATTAATGTGGTGCTGAGGATCGAACCCAGGGCCTCACGCATGCAAGGCAAGCACTTTACCACTGAGCTACAACCCCAGCCCAATCTGGGGATTAATAACTCATATGGACTTACAAATCTCAAAAAAACTATATTTTAAAGATCTAGAAGTGTGTGAGTTCACAGAAAACGTGGGAGATAGCACAGACTAAGACTTAAAAAAAATTAAATCCTGGTTTTCTTTTTACTGATATCTTAATTTGAGAGAATAACTAAGGCAGATTATTGCCTATGTTATTTATTTATCTTAGTATTCTGCATTGTTTTTGAGAAGTCAGATAAAATTTGTCCTTCATTTCAAGGAACTTAGAAACCAGTGGAGCTGACTTGTGTTCCCAGGTTATATGAATTTGGAAAGCATTGAGCTCAGTCTGATCTTTTTTAATCTGTTCATGTTTTTGTTTGAGGGGAGAGAGTGTTCATGAATCTTTTCTGACAATGTGAGGCAAGCTTTAGATACTCTCTCAGAAAAGAAAAAGTGCACAGTAAATTCTGCATATGGCATTTAGTCCCTGAACCCATCCATGTGGCCAAGAGTGCCAGCTTCAAAAATGTTCTTATCAGTGATCCTGATTAGGAGCAGAGAGAAAGAAGAGGTCATTAAGCAATAGAGGAGTGAGAAGGCTGGGTGGCCAAGTAGGACCTGAGCTGAAACTGGGCTAACAGTCAAATTTGAGTAAGCAGAGGATTTTGAGCAGGATGTTTCCAGCAGGGGGAAGCATAGTATGTGCAACAGTAATTGGAGAGCTGCCTGATTAAAATAGAGGCTGTGTGTGTAGCAGAAGGAAAACAAAGTTGGCCAGTGCAGTGGGTCTAAATTACAGGGGGCCGTGGAAGCCAGGGACAGACATTTAGCTTGATGGGCTAGGCACTGGGGAACCATTGTAGGTTTTTAAAGCCAGAGAAAGATATAACAAAAGCAGAGAGAGTAGTTTATAAAAAATATTCTACAGGATTAATTCAGAAATGAGGAGACTGCAGGCAGTGGTGCCAGCTTCAGAGGCTGATACAGTTATCAAGGGATGATGTAATAAATGCCTGTGCTACGCAGGCAGTGGTTAAAGGAGAGGTTTAGTCTGATATATTTGGACAGAAAAACTGACATGCTAACATCTATCTCCCCCTTTCATTTTAAGAAGGGAGGGATTTTTGATTATGATATCTGAAACTTGTTGGAATTTTAAATGGCTTCCTTATATGCACTGTTGGTAATTGTTTTTAAAATAATTGAGCGTTTTGAAATTCTAGCTTATTTTTAGGCATCTGATAATTGAAGTGACTTTGAAGCTGTTATTTTCTTTTTAAAAACATTTCTTCATGATTAAAATTTAAAAAATACAGAGAATAATTTAACAGACCCACAGGTACTCATTACCCATAATTAATAAATGCTGTGTTTCAGTGTTTGCTTCATTTTATTTATTTAAAGAGATAAAATTTTACAGATACATTTGAGGTTTCCTCTGTCCTCACTCCCCAACTCCATTTTTCTCCCTGCCTGCTAGGAGGCAGCACTCTCACAACTTTGAGATGTAAACTTCTTGTCTTTGTGCTTATATTTTACTGCATCTGTACCTATTCATAAATAATACATAGTTTTAAAAACTTATAGTTTCATAGTGTAACCCCAATATATCTACAACTTTTTTTTAACTCATTTGTTTTTGAGGTCTGTTTTATATGCAGCCAGTTCACATATCTATTCATTTTTGTTAACAGTGAGAAACAGTTTGGGGAAAAATCTTCTAGTTCATTGGTTTAACAATTACTTTGACTATTAGCTAGTGCCAAGGCAGCTACACGATGGAGAGGTACAGAAGGCATCCTATATTAAGGGCCTTGAATGGAAATACCTTCCTTTCTTGCTGCTTCTCCAAAAGAAATGAAGCCATATAGATTTATATGATTGTAGTTTTTTTGTTTTTTTTTTTTTTTGGTGGGGGGACTGAGATTGAACTCAGGGGTGAACTCAGGGGTGCTTTACCACTGAGTTACATCCCCATTCCTTTTTTTGTTTTGTTTTATTTTGAGACAGGTTCTCACTAAGTTTCTCAGGGCCTTGCTAAGTTGCTGAGACTAGCCTTGAACATGCGATCCTCTTGCCTCAGCTTCCCGAGTCATTGGGAATACAGGCGGGCCCCACTGTGCCTCATTGTTGTCTTTTGAAATTCTACTCTAGCTATTCTAATAAAACCTGAATAGAATGATTGCAATGTCGCTTTCACCTTCTGAAGATTTCCTGAAATGGAACAGTCTTTAGATTCCATCTAGAAAGAAGCTCTGTAAGCCCATTAAAGTTGATATTACTTTGGGATAGTAGCACAAAAGTAAGGATTTTACTATAAAATCTGTATTAATTCATCTCTCTTTCTTCTATATCTATAGTCAATAAGTCCTTTTAATTCTACCTTAGATAGGTATTTTCAATTAGATCCCCTTGTTTTCTTCCTACTCCCCACCTTACCTTTCACCTCCCATACCATTGGCCTTCTAACTGGTTTCCCCTCTTAGGTGGCTTCCCTTAAAAGTTTTCTGCTCAGCCTGTCCCCTACAAATTTGCTCTCTCCCTTAAAATAAATTATATGTGTCCTAGTTACTGCTTGTAACACTGAAATTAGCCCTCCATTGCCAATAGAGAAAGTCTGTACTGTCCTTAGTTGGTAGAAGATTCCTCAAAATGAGACCACATGCAACTTGTCTTTTCTTCTTAGCCCCCATTACTTCTTCCTTATTCCCTATGTTTCAGCTACAGTGAACTTGTCATTACCTTCAACATGCTTGTTATTCCCTTCAACATCCCTTTGTTTACTTCATGCATGAAGTGAGAAGAAAGTTATTACAAATATATTTATATTATCACTCTTTTCTTGCCTTCTTGGAAACAGTCATTGTTAATCTTGTTTTGTAGGAATTATTACCATTGACAACCGTGTGGCATTAAATGTTCCATTGAATGACATCTTTAGATGCAATAGTTTGTTAACTATAGAAAATAATAATGTCACTCAGCACATTTGGAATGTTCTTGTACAAGCTTTTGTCCAAAATGGCACGGTGAGCACAAAAGGTGAGTATTTAAAGTATGTTTTTCTATACTAGGATCCTAATTTAAGAGTGGTATTAAATATATTCCATGCTTGTATAATTACATCAAAATGAATTCTACTGTCATGTATAACTAAGAAAAACCAATAAAATAAAAAAGTATATCGGGTGGTATTCATTAAGGTCATTATCTCAAAGCATTTATATTTTAAGACTTGTGGCTTACACAAGACCATAATTTTTTTTTGTAAATAATAGCAGTTTTTGTGGAATTTTTTAAAACTTTTTTTTAAAATTTTTTTTAGTTGTAGGTGGACACAATACCTTTATTTATTTATTTTTATGTGGTGCTGAGGATTGAACCCAGGGCCTCGCATGTGCTAGGCAAGTGCTCTACTGCTGAGCTACAACCCGAGCCCCTCTTGTGGAATTTAAAATTTAAAGTTTATTATATACACGTGGAATGATCTTTCAGCAAGTCTTTTTTTTAATGTGGTGTTGTGGGTCAAAACCAGAATCTCATGCTAGGCATGTGCTCTACCATTGAGCTATATACATCACCAGCTCTGGAATGGTCTCTCAAAAGGCTCTACCTATAATGTTTTCAGCTGATAAAACCTGATTTTTGTTTGATCATATCCTCGAATAGCTTAATCATCCACTCTTTAGCAAGTTCCAAGACAAAAGCTTGAAAATTAGATTTTTATTTTCTAACCTTGACTAAAAACACTTTTGTTTATTGTCTTTTGTTTGTTGGTTGGTTTTAGAATATCTATGTGATGAAGACAAACATGCCACAACAGTGGCACCCATCATTCACACCACTGTGCCATCTCCTACTCCAACACCCACTCCAAAGGAAAATCCCTATGTGGGAAACTATTCGGTTCGTGATGGTAATAGCACTTGTCTACTGGCTACCATGGGGCTGCAGCTGAACATCACTCAAGATAAGGTATGACTGTCTATTTTTATCATTATAGCCTTTTTGTGTTTCCTTCCAAATACTGTGTATCCTACTGTCAGCCCATGAGTAGTGTTACTAGAATAATTCAGTTTTAAATAGAGATTCAATGTTGACT
This sequence comes from Marmota marmota marmota, assembly GCF_001458135.2. NCBI lineage: Eukaryota > Metazoa > Chordata > Mammalia > Rodentia > Sciuridae > Marmota > Marmota marmota. The sequence continues at coordinate 9,719,680 of NW_026000283.1, forward strand.
TTGAGTTTTGATTGGTTACTGTGAGCATGAAGAGTTAATATTTCTTGTAAGGCATTGACTTGGTCAGCAGAAAACCTATCAGTTTATAGGATTCTTTGGAGTTTAGATTCTGTTTTCCCTTAGTAGGTCAAAGTACACATAGCTGAGTTGTATTTCAGTAGCTTTAAAATAGCTCAGTGGTAGAACATTTGCCTAGAATGCTTGAGGCCCTGGGTTCCATCCCCAGCACCACCAAAAATTAAACTATAACTCCTTCATACTTTTATCTGAAATGTACTGAAGCTTGTTGTTCAGGAGTAGTGCAGCTTTCTGTTTTTTCCAGCTATTTGATGATTCAGATCGTAAAGACACATTCAAGTACATGATAGCTTTTCTAGTTGCAGTGTTCCACTTGGGCTCCAGAGGGAGTGCCAGTGAACAAATCTTGTTTCCAGGATCCTGTGATTGAAAGAAACTAGACAGATGGCTCTTGTGCTCCGTAAAAATGTGTGTTTTCATTTGGCTCATTACTGAGGAAGCTTCCCTCTTGTTGTTGTTGTTGTTGTTGTTTAAGTCATCTGAGTCATAGCTTGAGGGTTTGTGCCAAGTTTGTTTGAAAGTAAGACACCATGAATTTAAGTATCCAAACAAAGGAGGTTTTGTTCTGCATTGAAGTTGGTCTTATTAGAGTGTAAGGCTTTGCTGTCAGATTTTATAGTTAATCTGTACCTCCCCTTTCTTCTTCCCCTGAAGGTTTCTTCAGTCATTAACATTAACCCCAATTCAACTGGTGTCACTGGCAGCTGCCATCCTCAGACTGCTCAGCTTAGGCTAAACAGCAGCAACATTAAGTATCTTGACTTCGTCTTTGCTGTCGTAAGTAACAGATTTTTTTCTAAAGTTGGGTTCATTCTCTGAGAAACACATCTGAAAGTTTAAACAATTGTGTATGGCGGTGTTCATGTCTTGTTTTATTTTCCATTTCAACACTATTAATTATACAGTGTAGTCCATTGATCCCTCTTCATTCCTCAAAGTCTGCTTGGTGTTCTGTGGCTGGACTCTTTTATTAATATTCACCAAAATGGCCTTTCTATTACATGTCTCTAGGGTAGGAGCAAGAATTAACTCACATTAAAAGAAAATTCTCTAATCTCTCCACATATAAATAATTTTCAGGATAATATTTTTTTCTCTTATTGGTTAGACAACCCTCATGTTTGTGTATTATAATATTTTCAGCCTTTTGGAAGTAATGCCATTTGTAATAGTGTTAGTAATAATAATAATAATAATAATAATAATACATTTGTTGAGTATGATAAGGCCTCTGTATCTGTGGGTACAGCTTTCATGGATTCACCAACCTTGGGTCACCAATATTAAGAAAGATGGGCTGGGGTATAGCTCAGTGGTAGAGTGCTTGCCTAGCATGTGTGAGGCCCTGGATTTCACCCAGTACTACCAAAAAAAAAAAAAAAAAA
>NW_026000283.1:9721806-9797005 GCF_001458135.2 Marmota marmota marmota
ACCACCACGACTTTCTCACACCTACAACATAGTTCATGAAAAGTTTGTATTATTAGGTGTTGAGATTTAATTTGTCAACTTTATAAATTCCAAAATGAGCAGCATAATTAAGGGAAATTAAGTGTGTAGAATATAAGGAAAGTAGAACCTCAGCCTTGGCTAAGAGCAGGGGAAGATCTATAAAAAATCTGAAAGCCAGGAAAAAATGCAAACATCTGAGGGAAAATGGTAAAATTAGAACTTAGTTAATATCACAAGACAATTGTTGTTTTCACAGATAATGGATGAGCCCCACAAAGGGGTAAGGTGTCAGTTGTGGCAGAAGTAGGATCAGGAAACAGTATTCGTGCTGAGCACACATAAAGCACCTTTCAACTCTCTGTTCTGTTTTCTCCTGTTTGCTTCACCTTTTTGTCGCTGTTATCAGCTCACAGTTTCAGTTTCTGGGTGGCATGTAATATTTTCTTTTATACTTGTATATATTCCCTTTCTTTTTCCTGCAAATAAGTAACAGTCACAAATGAAATATGTGTGTACATTTGCACAAAGAAGAAGGGATGCTATCATAAACTGTCTCTTTGGCTTTTGAAATTAAAATTGCTTAGACTGGTGAGGGAAAAAAAAAAAAAAAAAAACAAGAGTTATATATATACTGAACATGTACAGACTTATGTTCTTGTCACTAATCCCTAAGCAAGATAGTGTAACAATTACTTACATAGCATTTACATTACATTAGGTATTATTAGTAATTTAGAAGTGATTTAAAGTATGTAGGAGGATGTGTGTAGGTTATATGCAAATACTACACCATTTTATAAAAAGGGCTTAAACAAACTCAAATTTTGGTATCTGTTGCTGGTCCTGGAACCAATCCTATGAGAATATCAATACTAAGGGAAGACTGTACTTTCTAAATATAAGACATTGTGTAAGGGCACATATTAACTCATTAAATCAGGATAGCTTAAAATGCCAGCATTCGAGTTTGTGTTGTTGTTCACATTTGTATGAAAAGCTGAACCCTGAACAGAAGGTTTCAGGTTACGTATATCTGTCCTACTTCTTGCTAGAATTAATTAGTCATTGGGGACCTTTATTTCTACCTTCTCAGAAGCAATTGTTTTCCTCATAATATTTCTGTGAGGGGATATATCTGTATACATATTGTAGCAAATGGAAATGAGCAATAGGGTATAGCTACAGATAAGGGAAAATGAACCACCAATAGTTCTCAAAATAAGAGCTATTATATAATTGGATAAAAACAAGTTCTGCTTTGTAATCAGATTACTGATATATAACATCTGATATGTAGATGAGAGGTATGTTGTAATTTCATATCTGAACTTGGTATCTTGAGTCTAAAGTATTTTTCTCTATAAAATATGTGCTGAGTAATTGAAAATTATATTAGACAATTATATTTTAGAAAGGATTACAAAATTTTTCTTTTTATTACATTCTAATAATTCCTCTGTTATATGACTAGTGAGTCACTGTTAAAAATGTCAGGTAGGCCAGGGTGTTGCTCAGTGGTAGAGCATTGCCTAGCATGCATGAGGCCCTGGGTTCCATTTCCAGCACTGTAAAATTAAAAAGAAGAAAGTGTATAAGTGTCTAAACTTGTTTTCTTCAGGCTGGGGGTGAAGCTCAGTGGTAGAGTACTTGCCTAATTTGTGAGGCCCTGGGCCCTGGGTTCCATCCTTAGCAACATACATACATACACACACACACATACACACACACCAAAAAAAAAAAAAACTTATCCTCTTCAGTATGGTAAGAGCAGACCTCCTTAGATATATTCTGTTATCTCATAGAAGTTATGGTTAATAAAAATGAGGAAAGTAATATTTGGGGTCATTCCCTTTTGAGTGATACATCTGACCACTGTGGTAGGCTCTTTAATGGAAAATGGCTTCTTCTGATCTTACATGGAAATGTTTAATATTAATAATTATAATATTTGTTTTGCCCTGTAGGCTATTTTAAAATAGAATCCAGCCAGGCAAGGTAGTGAATACCTATAATCCCAGCTATCCTAGAGGCTGAAGCAGGAGGATCACAAAAGTTTGAGGCCAGCCTGCACAATTCAGCAAGATCCTTTCTCCAAATGAAAAAATAAAAATGGCTAGGAATGTAGCACAGTGGTAGAGCATTCTGTGTTCAATCTCTAATTTCACACACACACACACACACACACACAGGGATAATTAGAACAAATAAAACAAAAACAGGGCTGGGGACATAGCTCAGTTGGTAGAGTGCTTGCCTCGCATGCACAAGGCCCTGGGTTCAATCCCCAATACCATACACACACACACACACAAAAAAAAAAGTCTAGGAGTGTAGTTTAGTGGTAGGGCATATGCCTAGTATGCACAAGGCCTTGGTTCCATTTCTAGTACTGCAAAAAAAAAAACCACTAATAACATTAAATTAAAATCTTAAAATGTAGTAACAATTCCAGCTATCTGGGTAACTGAGGTAAGAGATCCCAAGTTCAAGGCCCACCTGGGCAACTTAGCAAGACCCTACCTGAAAATAAAATTTTAAAAAAGGTCTGAGGATATAGCTCACTGATAGAGCTTGCCTAGCATGCATGGGCCATGAGTTCAATTCCCAGCACCAACACCAAAAGAAAAAAAATGTAATAGCAAGAAGAAAAATAAATAAAATTATCAAACAAACAAAAGAGAATAGCAGGCCTGGGGATATAGCTCAGTTGGTAGAGTGCTTGCTTTGCATGCATCAAGGCCAAGGGTTCAATCCCCAGTGAGAGAGAGAGAGAGAGAGAGAGAGAGAGAGAGAGAGAGAAGCAGTAGAAAGGAAAGAATAGAGCTGGAGTGATTGAAAGGCAGAGAGTCCAGTAAGAGACTGTCATGATCTGGGATAGAAGTGGTGTGGACTCTGAAATCAAGATGAATCACATTGTTATCCAAGAACCACATAACTACTCTGGTAGTCCACAAGTTGGAAATTAAATGAAGAGAAAAAGAGTTTTGCCACTTTGAGTTCTCTTTGCTTAGTTGCAGTTTATTATACTAGCCCAGGTCTAATCCATGGTAGCCTCTTCTCTGTATTACTACTAGATCACTTTTCTTCTGTAGATATTAACTTTACCTGTAGACAGTTGTGATATGTTGATTAATTGGATGTTCTCTTTGAAACAGAAAAATGAAAACCGATTCTATCTGAAGGAAGTGAATGTCAGCTTGAATTTGGCTAATGGCTCTGGTAAGCAAAGCATTGGTCTAAGGGAGAAGAGTGTGAGTTATATTGAAGGACTAGAAACTATACACGTCTCATTATCAAAGAGTGCCTTATTCAGTGGAACCTTGTAAAAAGTATACCTTGACCACCACTTAAAATATGTAACTTTGAATATTTGAGTTGTGGTATTCTATATGTTGCTATATCTCATCTTTTCAAACATGGTAGTTAATAGTTAAGGATGCAAATGATTTTTAAGCTGTAGAAACATCTATAGAAAGATGAGGGAGGTAGTTTATGACTGTAATCCCAGCTATTCATGTGGCTGAGTCAGTAATATTGCAAGCTTAAGGCCAACTTGGGCAACTTAATAAGACCTCTGTCAAAATAAAAGAGAAAGGGCTAACGGTTGGGGAGGTAGCTCAGTGGTAGAGCACTTGCCTGGCATATCTGAGGCCCTAGGTTAAAACCTCAGTACTGCCAAAAGAAAAAAAAAAGTAGTGGTGGTAAGACTTGCTTTTCGTTGGTAGACCATGTTTCCTAAGCTCCCATACTTTACTAAAAAACACTGAGAACTGTCCATTTTTGATGTTGATAGGATAAGAAATTACTAACCTGTATTTTTTTTTCCTGGAAAGTTTTCAGCATTGCAAATAACAACCTTAGCTACTGGGATGCTCCTCTGGGAAGTTCTTATATGTGCCACAAAGAGCAGACTGTTTCAGTATCTAGAACATTTCAGATAAATACCTTTGAATTAAGAGTTCAGCCTTTCAATGTGATGGAAGGAAAGTATTCTACAGGTAAGAATCAAGCAAGTTTTATTAATAATTATGTTCTTACATTGACTGATAGGTGGCTTTTTCTTTGAGTCATGGAAATTTATATATTTAAATAGAGAAATACGAACTCTCCTCTTGACTCTACGATGTAGAGTTCTTATGGCAATGGACAAGTTGTGTAACTATATTTGGCCCATCATTTTGCTCAAGCCAAATGTTTTTATGATCTGAAAACTATTTAGAGCTTTAAGTGAGCTTACTTAAAATATAGTTGCGTCTTGGTTTCAGTTTGGAGGGGATGGTACCTTGGAGCAGCAGCTTTGAGTATCTTATCTGCCTTCTTGGGGCCATCTTCTCATTGGAAACATTTTCCTACCTGAATGAAAGCAGTTTGGTCTGATCTCAAGAAACAAAAATAAAGAGGGATAGCAAAGCCTCAAATATTGCGAACTATGTTATTAGCAGCCAGAATTATCTGACAAGTCCTCAAAGCATGTACCAGTGCAAATGAGGCTTTTTGAAAATCAACTCAGGGCTAATGATGGCATTTATAAGATTTTTGATGAAAGTTCTTTGAAGGACTTTCATTATAACATGTTCATGTGAATGTGAAAGATGTATTTGGCATTCACAAGATGAAAATTTGCATAAAGAAAACAAAGTACACAAAATTCCTTAAGTAACTTGTCCTTTTAAACCAATTACTTAAAATTGGAGGTTTGTGCATCACAGATTTGCTGAGCAGAGCTATTCCAGTCATCCATATCCTTTTAAACAATTAATTATATGGTTTAGAAGGAAATGTAGAAGCAATGTTTAAAAGTGAATATGCTGGCTAGGGATGTGGTTCAGTGGTTAAGCACCCCTGGGTTCAATCCCTGAAACAAACAAACAAACAAAAAGTGAATATGCTGTGAGCCATTCAACTACTTCTTCAAAGGTGATGAATACCTCGTCAATAAATGGGCTTTTCACCCTACCATTCTTGTGAGTAGGGATGTTAATCACAACTTTAAGAGTTATTTTTAAGAATTCATTTTTTCTTTTGTTGGTTTTACTTATGTACTTCATTTTTTCATCCTTTAGTAGCTTTATTTATGGAGTCTTAATCTAGCTCCCCTATATCTTCACTATAATTTTAGATCCAGATTTGTGTTTAGAATTTAAAATCTTTTTCAGTGTTATTATCAGTTAAGGTCTATTTATCTAGTCAGTTATAATATAGATGAGCTGTTCTTTTTCTTTAAATTTCTGGGTTTTATGTGCATAGAATTTAAAATGTCACCCAAAGAAGTATATAGCATTTAATACTATTAAATGCATAATCTATCTGTGGAACTAGGTTCTTGGCTATGGGTACCTATAAATACAGCACATAGGTAATACTTGAGTGTACATGGGGAGGAAATAGAATTGCAATAAGGTAGAAGAGTGTTGATTGGATTTTATTGGATCAGACTATTCTCCAGAAATAGAAAAATAGTCCCTGTAGGCTGCTAGCCTGGACCAAATTGATAAGAAAGGTAGTAACCACACTCAGGTTAGTAAGAGGTCCCAGTTTCTTGACTCATGTAGCCACTAAAATCATATAGTCTCAATCAGAGATCTGAAAACTTTTTCTTAAAAGATCCAGACAGTATTTTTTAGGCTTTGGGGCCACATTGTCTTTGTTGCAACTATTCAATCTGTCATTATAACATGAAGACAGCCATAGGTAATACATAAACAGATGAGTGTGACTGTGCTCCAATAATGCTTTTTTAATGGACACTGAAATTTGAATTTCATGCAACTTTCATGTGTCACAGAATATATGTCTCTCCCACAACCATTTAGAATTATAAATATGATTTTTAGCTCTTGGGCCAGATTTGGCCATGAACTGTAGTTGACTGACCCAAGTATAGAGGAACTCTAAAGCCAGCCTGGTTCTTCTAATCTTGTAATACCCTGCTATCCTGTTTCCCCCAGAGACAATCACAGTACCACTGGGAGTCTAATCTGGCTATGTAGAAATAGGCTAAATTAGCTCTCTTAATTTCTGATTAAGTGATACTCCTGTTTTGGAAAGAACTTGGAATGTAAACAAATACACAACCATACACACACGTATGTATACCGTGTAATCCAGTGTGTGTGTTCATAGACATAAATGAATTTATACATATTCATGTGTATGAATTCATATATACACATGAGCATAAATATAAATATAAGAAGACAAGTTTTAGGATTTTAGTTTTAGAATAGCCCCTAATTTTCTGTAGCTTTATCATAAAAATATACCTGTCATAATTAAAATTGATTTTGTAAGCATTTCTGACTTTTGAATCAACATCTTTTACTTTTGAACATTCTTTTTTTGATTATACTCATTATTTGTTACACACTTTTTCTCACCTACAGCCCAGGAATGTTCGCTGGATGATGACACCATTCTAATACCAATTATAGTTGGTGCTGGTCTTTCAGGCTTGATTATCGTTATAGTGATTGCTTACCTAATTGGCAGAAGAAAAAGTTATGCTGGATATCAGACTCTGTAACACTAATCCACATGTGATCTCTGTTATCAAACAATAAAGCAAGTACAAGTTCCAACCTGCAATACTGTTCAATTTAAGGTATATTTAGTTGTAGTCCTGCTCTTAGAATGGGTGGTATGAGAGATTTTTGAACTTAAACAAAAAAATCCTATAAACTATAAATTAGCCATGTGATATTGGTTTCCCAACCAAGGAATAGTTATTTCTATAGTAAAAGACACATGCAAAATCACCTGTATTATAGGTTCTATTTTACTGTCTTGAATTAGATTTCAGTGTTTTCACTTACGTATATCTGACTAGAAATATACAGCTTAGGAAAAACAATTTTTGAAACGATATCTTTTCCTTGCATGAGGTTGAGTTGGGACAACATATTCTATAGTGGATTTGTACTTGCTCCTTTTGCTTTTTTTTGTGATTTCGTTTGCAGGTTAACTTAGCTACTTTGGCATTGCTGCATTATTTGATCCATGAAAGAGATGCTAGTAGATTTGAACAGGGCCTAGTATATTATGTTCTTACAAATGAATGCTTTTCTCATGCTTTTTGAATACATTTGTACTTAATGTGGCTGTAATGACAAAAGACATAAAAGCTTTTTCAATTTTAGAATAGGTGTTAATCTTATTGTTTAATGCTTTTTTTTTCCAAAAAACTGGACGTTTCAATCTTTTAAATTGCAAGATGCAAGACTATTCCAACTGGGCATTTCAATCTATTTTTTAGGTGCTTTAAAGATAATTGCTAGGCAGTGCCAATTGAGGGCATTAGTCTTTTGTACCCGTAAATTGGCCTCTACATGTAGTACTAAAATTAATGTAGATTTCTCTTTAACCTTCCAGTCTTCCTTGTTGGTGGTAATGTATTTTATTCTTTTTCTCAAAGAAGAAATGCCAGTATGTCCTAGAACCTAGATCAAGTGCACTTACACTTAGAAAATAACTTGTACTCAACCCAAAAGTCTTGGTCTTCCCTCAGTCTATTAAAAAGTTATTTATTTCTAGTTTGCATTGATTGCTACAACATTTAGTAATTTGGCTTTTACATTTAAATGGTTCTGTGTTAATCAAAACTTACATTGTTATTGTTCATTATGGTAGATTCATTATTAATTCATATACTTTGTATTCAGTTTTGTGATGGGAGAGATGTACCAATTGTCTATTTACTGTGCATCACCTAATGCTTATGTAAGAAAGCAAACTTTTTCAGCATATATAGTTAACACATCAAGTATTCCTTGCAGATTCTGCACGCACGTGCGTGAGCACGCTCACATACACACACACACACAACACACACACACACATTGGTATGGCTGAGCAAATTATTTTTAAAAATATCAATGTGCAGCCACATGTGCAAGGTTCCTGTGGTTATTTGGGGAGGGCAGATTATATGCCTCCCCATCAGTAGGAAATGAAGAGCTAGTACTGGGGATACTATTCAATGTTGGAGTGCCTGCCTGCATGCACAGGGCCCTGGGTTCTACACACAGTACTGCAAAGACAAAAACAAACAAAAAAATGAGGAACTATCTGGGTTCCAAAATTTTGATGTTGAATACATCAGTACATACATGCACGCATATATAGATAATTGCATGTTAGCATGTTTATGTCTGTAACTGTCATTAGAATGATAAATAATTTCTCTCACTTAAATTTGCTGTCTGTTTAGCCTGAAAATCTTACTGGCTCAGAATCAGATTCCTGATTGACTTAACCCCTCTCCTAGAGCTACTTTGAGCTGAATTGCCAGCTTAAATTGCTTCCTAAAGACTAAATCTGATTTATAAAAATTATTTTTTTTATTTGAAATATGTTTTAGTATAAAATTGTTAATCTTATAAGACTGGATAATACTTTTAAGAATGTGGGCCTTAGAGATTTTTCATGAGTCAAAACAGCAGTTTTAAAAACAAAAGCAAAAACAAAAACTTAGAAGCACAAGTGGGTGGCATTGGCTTAATGCTGTTGATGTTTCTAAAAGTTTCTACCTTTAGATTATATATCTGATTCATATTAAAATACCTCTAATAAGCACTGTTTTATATAAAATCTGACTTAAGTGAATATTTTTGTATTCTACATGGGCCAGTTTATATTCTGCTATTTACACTATGATTTCCTATAGCCACACGTTCTCTGTATTTTTTGTAGTGTTGTTGTTTTGTTTTACTGAGTTTGCACCTTGATGCTAAAATTCTATTTGGTTTGGGGTGTTTTTCATGTTAAAGCATTTGTATAAAGAAACTGGTCCATGTAAATACTTTCCATGTTTTTTTTCCTCAATGTTTAAACCACTAGTTATTGTATGGTATCTCTCTTTAGATATTTGCCTGTTTGCTCAACATTGCTTCTAAAACAATAAAGATTCTTTTATTTCTTAAGTAAATTTGCTCATATTTTTTCCTGTTGGTTAAAGTCAAGATTTTGTATACTACACAATCGCAATTTCTTTCAAAAGAAAAATCTTTGTAAATGCTTAGAAGTAGAAATATTCTGTGTAGTATTCTCTGGAAGAAGGGGCATACATAGGCCTTGAAAGATGCTAAACTGGCTACAGAATAAGAATTACCCGGGAATTGTGTTTTTAGTAAAAACACATACTTTATTACAAATACACTTCCCAGGTTTTCCCAGACTCCAACCCTAGAGTATGTCACTTAGCAGATCTGGGATGAGGGGTGTGTGTGTGTGTGTGTTTGTGTGTGTGTGTGCGCGCGCGTGCACATTTCCCTGCTGAATCTGATGCATAGTCAGAGAGGGACCCAGAAATCTAGAATATTTATTTCATAGTAAAAGCTTCAGAGTATCTCTTCCTACACTTCTCAATTCCTAAAGTGAGACCAATATTTCATATCTGTACATAGCAGCTTTTCATAGCAGCTATCCAAAGTGAGCTATTGATCTGAACCGAAGTAGGATTGTGTGCAATCCATCTCTTAACTCATCTTAAAATACTTCAATCTTCCAATTTCCAAATAGTTTCCTGGTCACTGTAGTAATCACACAAGAAAACTAAGCTGGTAATTTTTCTCTGGGTTACCCAGTTAAGCCATATGAATGCTGTGAGTCATGGCTCCCAATACTGCTATTAGCTACCATGTGATTTTGGCCAGGTTGCTTCACTCCTGGGATCTCAATTTTCTTCATTTAGGGATTGGGGCTTTAAAATCCTGCTACTCTTATTTCTTTGAGTGATAATTTCCATTTCAAAGAAGATAAATATACATTTGAGTATTTTTAGAAGGAATCTGATAAGAAGTGACTTGTTATGTATCAAGATCATACTCTACATTCAATAAAGTATTAACCCCTCAGTGTATAGTGCACCTATCTTATTTCCTGCATTTTTTTCCAGGAGGAATTCTTATAAGATTCAGATTTGTTTTTCTTTCTTTTGGTACTGGGAATTGAACTCAGGGGCACTTTACCACTGATATACATCCCCCAGCCTTTTTTATTTTTTATTTTGAGACAATGTCTAAGATGCTTAGAGACTCGCCAAGTTACTAAGGTTGGCCTCATTTTAACTTAGCCACACAAGAGTTAGGTTTTTAAGATTAATATCATTTCATCTGATTTTTAAAGTTAGATAATGTCAAATTTTCTTGCATTCGTCTGTCTTATTCATCTCCTTTTAGCTACCATGTCTTACCTTGGTAGCTAATTTTCTGCATCAATAACTGTTTTATGTTGTCTTTGAAAAGTGTAGACATGCATAAGTGGTAGAAGCTTTAAGTACCCTTTCAGCTTTATGTGATTTACTTTGGTTTGAGTATTGATCTAAAAGGTATATAACAAATATATGTCGCATAAGAATGTGAGTCTTAGAGTAGATTCTTAGTGTGTGGTGCTGGGGATTGAACCCTTGGCCTTGGTGCATGCAAGGCAAACACTCTACCAACTGAGCTATATCCCCAGCCCCTCAACTGCTTTTTAAGGGAGTTTTACATTTTGTCATAAATGTATATCTCAGCTTTCCAATTCTTATGCTGAAAATTTTATTTGAAAAATTTCTGAACAGAACATTGAAGATTAACTGTTTATAATCTACTGTTTCAATGAAAGTTTTCATTGAAATTTCATTGGTCATGAAACTTTTTTAGTCTTAAAAAAATATTCATTGCTTCTGGCTATTAAACTCCTCCACAGATGTACTTTTCCTTTCCCCAGAAATATTTTCGGCAAATAGGTCAGGTCGAAATGACTTTTGGAATGAGTTTTCTTTTTTCAGGATACAATCCTATTAAATTACTGTTTTCCCAAAATTTCTTTCCATTACCTAAAGAATTTTTAAAGATTGAATTCATAAAATCAATAGTTATTATAAATTAATATTTCACACACTAATTGAGAGCATTTTAAGTAAGTGACAGCATCTGGAAAGATCTTTGTATTAGCGGAATTGCCTTTTTGATCTACTCTGGGAATATTTGTCTTACATGAAAGCCTTATTGGCAGTATTTATGAAAGTCGTTTCAGTACTAGGTCAAATACCCAATTTGGGAAAGAGAGGACTGTGAGTCTGTTGCCAGAATAAGAAATTAATCTACTAATGAATTTTTTAAAATCCAAGAGATATTAAATTCAAAGCATAATACTTTATGATACGTGTCACCTAATAGTTTATAGGCTGAATGGTAATTTGGGAAATTGAAGGGGTGGCACTCACTGAGGACTCTTAACATCATCTATTCACAACTCACATCTGGCAACCTTAGCTATCTGGATTCTTAACAGAACCAAGTTAAAAAACATCATTGAGCTGGCAGCCAAAGTCAATGTCAAAAAGTCCATAAACTCCGAGGTTGCATCTTGTTCCCAGTTACTGTCCCAGAGGGTTACAGGAAAAGAAAAAGAAAAAAAAAAGGCTGGCACATTTCTTGAATGCAGGCAAACTCAGAATTGCCTTCAGCCTATTCATTCTTATTTTTGACCCAATTCAAATAAACTTCAATTGCCTGATTTATCAATCCCTGGTAGATTGCAAGCTAGGAAGAGAACTAGGGCAGTAAGAGGCAAGGAAATGGGAAATAGAAGTGTCAGTTTAACATGTGAGCTCTCTTCTTCCCTTTCCAAGTGTGTGTCCATTTGTACTATTCCTTCCTCTCTCTAGTATCACTGTAGGTTTTCTTGATTAATACTTCTGAAATACCATTCCTCCTGCCTCCTAGGAGACCTTATACCAGTCAGCATTTTCAACGTATCATGTGCTAATAGCTCTTTAAACATTTGTCTCATCCTATAAACATGTAAGTCTCTTCCACTCACCTGCCATCTTTTCTTGTCTTTGTTCTAACTACCTCTATATTGCTTCTCTTTTCTTAAATCATTTTTAACTCCTTGAAATGAGCATATGTTCCTTATCCCATGTTCTCGATTTCCTAACCAATCACTTCCCGTTTACTTGTAAATCTTTGGCAATTTGACTCATACCCTTCAACTGTCTATATTCCTAGATTCAATGGACATTTTTCAGACTTCTCTTAAGACTTTGCTATTCTCCTATGCTAATTGAAACTCTCCCTTTCCTTCACTTCAGTGGCACTATTTTCTACCTGTCTTTTCTACTTCTTTTTCCTACTCTGGTCTATCTCTCAAATATGAGTGTTCCCAAGGGTTTTGTCTGTGGACCTCTTTTTATTTGACTTGCTCTCACTGAGAAATTTTGTTGTACATGGTTTTAACTACCACTTGTCATATAACCACTTGGTTTGAACACAGGCATAAATCCAAAATGGAGTGACTCTCTAGCTTATCCTCTCCCAACCCTCCCCCATCAAATAACTACAAATATAACAATACTGAAATTGTTCAGTATTGTTCTTGAATTATTACCATGATGAATGCCACCAGCATGAACATAATTACTTAAGTGTGGAATTGGAAACTATCCTATTAGCACCTCCTCCTACACCCTCTACATCCATTTGGTCAATTCTGCCTTCTAATTGAATCTCCAGTCTGTCCTTTCTGCATCTTCACTTCATTAACCTAGTTCAGGGACATAATATTGGTCACTTAGACTCTAGTAATAGAGGTGTCGCCTAACTTAACTACCTCTAGGCTTCCTTCTGCCATACCTTCTGAAACAAAAATATCCTGCTTAAAATCTTGATGCTGATATTTTTTTTTTTCTATCAGGATAAGGCCAAACTATCTAGGAGTATACAGTGATCTTATAAGTTGGTTCTGATACATTTTTCTGCCTCCTGCCCAGTTGATCCATTGTTCTAGCTATGTCAGCTTGCTTGTTGCCCCTGAAGTGCCAAGTGTTCTTGTCCTCCATATTTTTGTCTGTGCTGATTCTTATGCCTGGAATATCTTTATATCTTTATCTCATTACCTGTATGGGTAATTCATATCCATCCTTAAAAAACTCAGCTCAATTGTCACCTTTTAAAAAGTGTGTCTTGTGTAACAAGGCTGAATTGAGTGTGCCTCTGAAACACTTCCATTGAAACTTTGTGTATTGCTTGCCCCAACCACAGCATATTTTGAAATTATAACCACTTACTTCCTTGCCTGAGTCTCACACTAGACTGAGCTTCTTGAAGCCAACAAGTATGCCACTAGGGCCAGTTTTTATCTTTCCTCCTTATTTAATGACTCCAGATTTCCATGTATTGAGTTCTGTGTCTCTTTTGTATAGTTGTCATTAGTTAATACTTAATAATATACAGTATTCCAAGCACTGTGCTTCTTTAACATCATAACATTTTGTCTCTGAAGCTCACAGCCTGATCATCAAGGAAAGGTTAATTATATTTATTCACTATCTTCTGTTTAAGAAATCTGAGAAAAATGTGATCATTTTTGTATACATTTCACCCAAAATGACTACATTTTTTTTGTTATGTAAAAGTGTATGGTTTGGTTATTTGGGAAGTCACTTCTGTGGAACATCTCATTTGCTAATAATATAATGCCAGTGACTTGTTATCTTAATGTGAAAAACAAAATGTGTGTGCTGGGAAGTACTGTCATTTTAACTTAAAATGGACAGATTTGAAAATTTGTCATTGTTTCTGTTCTCAATTGTCCTTTCTCCACATCTAGCTCAAGACTGCAGTGCAGATGACGACAACTTCCTTGTGCCCATAGCGGTGGGAGCAGCCTTGGCAGGAGTACTTATTCTAGTGTTGCTGGCTTATTTTATTGGTCTCAAGCGTCATCATGCTGGATATGAGCAATTTTAGAACCTGCAATCTGATTGATTATATAAAAATACGTGCAAATAATAAGGATTTGTTGCCTCTTGGTATATGAAACACTTTTCTTCTTAAAAATGATATATTGAAACCTTAATTCCTAAATCATTCCCAGTATTTTAAGATCAGTCTTTATTAATAAAACTGCTCTCTCTCTGATTAGCTTAAAATAAAAAAAAATGTTTTATTTACTGGTTCTGAGGACAAATTTGTTAAAAAGAACATTGGTGTGCAATGTTTTAAGAAGCTTTGCCTAAATTTTGATCCTAACCTAAGATGCCTGAAACTTATTAACATGGCCATTATAAAAACAAAATATGTAGTGTGTTTTAGTGGAATTAATAAATATTGTTTCACTACTGGTGTTCTGTTTCAATGTATGAGAACTATCCTGATTTAAACTCATCACTGTGCCTTTGCATATAGTTCATTAAGTAAATGTTGATGTGGCATAAATGCCCATCACATATGCTTGAACTCGATTTTCAGTGGAATGAAGCAACCACTGTCCTTAGGGCCATCCACATTTTTAAGGTTATGTGACTTTTACTGATTTTTTTTTTTTTGAGTTCCAGTAAAGAATTAAATCAGTGCTGGGTGGTAGTGTACACCTGTAATTCCAGCAGCTTGGGAGACTGAGGCAAGGGGATTGCAAGGTCAGCCTCAGCAAATTAGAGAGACCCTGTCTCAAAATTTTTAAAAAAATGAAATCAGTATCTCAGGTTTGTGATTTTTTTCCCCTAGGTAAAAAACAGACCCAAGAGGCTACCACAGAACTTAACCTGGCTCCAGAATTAGAGTTTTTTTTTAATACTTATTTTTCAGCAATATAGACTGAAAACATTCAAGTATATTTAACTACTTGCCTTTTATTCCTTGTATTTTGCTCCTCTTTGGATGCCTGATTAGCATTGAAAGATAGAAATATTCTATGAACTAATTAGGACAGATTGTGTTGTGTTTTTCTACCTCATCTTGTTGATCTCTAGAGCATTAAAATCTATTTAGTGTTGTCATCAGATTGGTACTTATGAAATGTAAGCTAACAGCAATCTCAGAAGGGAGGCAGTGAAGCATAGCAACTAGGCTCTTGCTTCTTCAAGACAGCCCCCATGGGGCAGAACATAGATGAGGGTATAGAGAGGCTGTTGGCATTAAAATTAGCTAAATAATCAGCCCTTATTGAAACATTTTATGGTATAAGTGGGGCACAGATATTGAATGTATAGATAACTAAGAAGGAAGCTTAATAGATGAGAAGTTTTCACATTGAAGTGAAAGTTTGAAATATATATATATAATATATATATAAGCTTATTCAGAGTTTATATAACTTACTGATTAACAATACAGTGTATCTTGGTACCCAGCTTTCAAATCCCCAACTGAGGGCTTGCAGTAAAATACAGTAAATCTTTTCAACAAAAGCTAATGTGATTACTGAAATTCACCTTATGTTTTCCAAACCTTTCCAAACTGTTTTTTATGAATGGCAAAACTGTAAGAGGAGGTAAAGTTAAAATTAGAGGAAAAATGCAAGTTATTGCACAATAATAAATCACACCAAATATCACATTTTGTTAATTGCCTTAGAATTATGCTGGAAAGTATCTTAAAGATTATTTACTCTAACAACATAATTTTCTGAAAGGGGAGTGACTTCACTGAAGTTACATATCTAGCAGGCAAAAAAAACCATTGCATTTTGATAAAAACTGCCCCAATGAAATCTAATTATTCAATAGTGAAACAACTGCTGGTTTAAATTTGAAATAATGAGATCACAGTTGGGCACTTTGAGCTGCTGCAGGATCATTTTGCTTAAGTATTTTTAAAGCATTGAATATTGGCCTTTTCAATAGTACTGTACTGAGACACTCCTATTATGATCTCTGCTTGTTATTACTTCAAACCCTAAACATCTTTGGATGGGATCACAAACATGAGAAGAAAAGAGAAAGGAATGAACACTTGTTGACTGCATGAAGTATATCAGATACTTTAAAATACAATTAGAATGAATTCTTAAATATCTTATAATACCACAATTACTATTTTCCTTTTATAGATGAGGAAAGTGAGGCCTAGTTTAAATAACTTGGCAAAGTCCTTCAGCTAGTACTTGAAGGAGTCAGGATTCAAATTCAGTTTTGCCTAAATTCAGAGCTTGAAATTCAAATTTCACCCACTGCCTTCCTGGTGGTCTCTTTTTTTAAGTGTAGATGATTACTCTTTTCCCTAGTGCCATTAGACAATTAAACCTAAAATCTTTTTATATAGGGCAAGCATAATTCTGTATTTTGGACCTTTTCCCATTTTTCCTTTAACTTCTGCTTTTTTGTATTGAAGAATTTGGTGTGATTTTAGATGATTATAATAAGAGATATAGGGTGATCAGTTGCTATGAAATATTTGGATTGATCTTAAGAAATAAGGATAATGCTATAAAAGACTAACCTGTTATCAGAATGCTTATTTCTTGTTTGCTTGCTTTGCTTAATTACATTCTTTACTAATCTCCTCTCCTTGCTGTCTGTTCTTTTCTAACAGCTGAAGAATGTTCTGCTGACTCTGACCTCAACTTTCTTATTCCTGTTGCAGTGGGTGTGGCCCTTGGCTTCCTTATAATTGTTGTATTTATCTCTTATATGATTGGAAGAAGGAAAAGTCGCACTGGTTATCAGTCTGTATAGTCACTGAGATCTCATGCTTTTTTTTTCTTTTTGCAATCAAAAGTTATGTTTCCATTGGCTAAAAGCCAGGAAATGCTTTATAGTAGATTGATTAAGATCTATCTCGGACTAACCTCAGTGAGTTGCCAGCTAATTTGGGCATGAGTAGCAGGTATTTAAGAAAAAAATGTATTAGGACCATTGTTTCTATTTTTCTTTCCTCCTCTTTTGTTAAAATGTAACTGAAAGAAAAATTATGGCTCAGAATATGTCTTTTTAAAGTAAATAATTATTTTAAGCCTCTGGATCCAATTATGAAAGTATTTCTACTGAAGTATAATTTTATATGTTGCAGTTACTTGTATTTTGCTACTTTGATGTTATTTGCAAAATCAAAGCTGTAAGAGAATTTAATGTGCTTCCGGAAATAAATTCAAGAACATAATGAATTCATTTTCATTGGTGACAAACATAAAATTTGGTTCACAATAAGACTTCCTTTCCAATTTTCTAATGAGGATTATTAAAATCTGTGTTTTTCTTTTAGTTTTAAAAGAAGGCTGGTAGTGTAGCTCAGAGGTGGAATACTTGCCTAGCATGAATGAGACCATGGGTTTAATCCCCAGTACTGCAATAATGTATTTAATAGCAAAAATCTGGTGGTTTTCTCTATTACCATTAGTGGCTACTATATTTTAACAAGAATGTCTTTTTTTCCTTCCCTTCTGGAGTTTGAAATATATTGATGATTTCAGATTTGACATTTATGCTGAAGGATGAAGTAAGAATTTCAGCTTTTGTAAGGTGTTAATTTAGAACAGACTATTTTTTAAGGTTATGATTTAGAATTTTTTCCCCTCAGAGCCTTAACTTGTTCAGAAAGTTAATTCATCCTGCACTTAAAAAAAAGCCTTCTGTATACTTTTATCATGTGCCTCCTGTACTTTTCTATTCCCTGTATGAATAAGTTCAAATTGATATTTTTAACACATTGATTTCTTTTTTTCTCACAGCAGCAAGTGCTAATTCTAGAGGCTAGTGGGCCCTGACGTATAATCAGTCAATTGGCCGCCTAGCCAAAGCTGGACTGGGATTTGTTCTGTAAATTTGTTGATCCTGATAAAGACTTATATCCCTGTAGGGAACTCTAATGGCTCTGGCATCTGGAGTAAAATACTAGAGACCACTCATCCCTGTGTCTGTTTGATTGGTTCAGCTGCTGAGTTGCTCTTTTATTCGGAAGCACAGTGATGTGGTTGTGCAGTACCCAAATGGCAGCTTTACACACCTGTCCTCAGCATAAGGCAGATGTTTATTTTACCAACCTATTTTATCTCTACAGTGAACTAAAAGCAAAAATTCTTCAAGATCTGCCTTCACTTCAGAAATTTTCAAAATTAAGGTTAAGCCTAAACAAACTGAGTTTAAACCTTAAAGCTAGTTTGTTATTAAATCCAAGGATTAAGTCCCAGTCTACCTCTCAGCACAATGTAGATGCTCACCACTGTATTGCTGCTGATGTAAAAACTCTGCCAATAACTGGAATTACAAATTTTTCTTACAAAGAAAAAGATCATCAACATCCTTCCTTATGGTCTTATCTATTCACACATTTACTCCAGACTGGAGTAGAAAGTCAGATTGCTCAATTACAACTCCTTTCAAATTCTGTAGCTCTGCCTTGCAGATGCAAGTTCTCTGTTTGCTATGGCATATAAGAATGTTTTCTTTTAAAAATGTTCTCCTTTGAAAACATCTGCTTATTTGTTATTCGGTAAAAGGCATTTGGTTAATATAGTACCATAAAGAACAGTGGCTTCATTTCAGTAGATATTTTTTAGATGATTTTCTAAAAGCCAGATTCATTACCCTTGCTAATTCTATGAATGGTATATTCAGATATGTTCAAATTATGAATTCATTTCAAAGTTTTCTATCTTTTAGGTAGGAGACTAGTATCACTGATTATTCATTAGGTATCATGGCTTTTTCTGAGATAATTAGCAAACATATTTAATTCCTTGATAATTAAAATACAGAATATTGGGGCTGGGGATATAGCTCAGTTGATAGAGTGCTTGCCTCATATGCACAAGGCCCTGAATTCAATCAATTCCCAGCACCACACACACACACACACACACACACCAAAACAAAACAAAACAAAACAAAACAAAACAAAACCTAAAATATTTACCAAGGGTTCATTGCTTTAACTCCAATAAAATATAGGAGTCTCAAAATATATGAACTGAGCATTCAATTAGCTTTTCTCACTGAGTTCATTTTTTTGTTAGTACAACAGTGGATCAAACAGCAGGGCTTTAAACTCATGGATAGAATGAATTGTTTTTCACCTAAGCTTCTTTGGGAGAACTGATGTTTGCTGCTACTTAAAGTTTGTACATAGAAATTTAGAGAACTCATTAATACCTGAAAAATAAAGCATATTGTGGTACTCCTGTTTGATCTGATAGTGTGATTTTAGATTGATGTATTAAAGATCATGCATTCCATGTTATTATGGCTAACTCCATTTTAATTCCATATGCTCAGGTTTAAGAGCATAAATTGATTTGTATAATCTAAGTTCCTTAAAAAATCTATTCTCTTGAATTGTCAGTCGGAATCATGATCTCATAGGTCTGCAGCTTACTAAGTCCCATCATTAGGAAGGCAGTAGAACCTCTTGTACAGACATTTCAAATATGGGGGCCTACATGGTCATGAAATTTCCAAGAAAACATTAAAAACAAAATGTGGAAGTCTAATGATTATGAGAGTTTCATGATAAATATACTTTTAGCAATTGTCTATCTGCACTGATGACCTGTACTCTTGCATTTGTGGGACTAGTGACAGGGGTCTCAATAGAAACTGTTTTTCTTGTCTCAGCTCCTTCATTGAATAGTTCACAGCTCTGTGCCTCCCTTTAAGATTACTGCTTGCAAGAAGAGTGGTTCTGTGTATGTTTCTTGTGAGAGTTACCATGTATCTTAAAAAGTCAATTTGAAGGTTCATCTTTAATTTAAATATGTCTACTTTCTGAATGCAAGTATTGCCTTTAGAACTCCGAGGAAATGTTTTTCTTTCCCTTTGCTTTTATTGTCTGTATTTTGATGGCACTATGAATTTGGGTTGCTTTCTTTCAAGATGTATGTACAATGAATAACAAATTTTGATATACAATGTATTTTTAGGAGAAAGCAGCTATGGTTTTATTGAGTGGTCCCAGTGCTATGTACTTCACACACATTATTTAATAATCATAGCAACTCTCTGAGGTCAAGTGGTATTCCCAATTTACAGATGAGATAACTGAGGCTTGAGTTGGTTACTTAACTAAAGTGACATAGAAGTAGCAAAAGTGACATTTGAACCAGCTTGGTCTGCCTCCAAAGACCATGCTCTTAACCACTATACATCTTGCCTTTCTAGGAAACAGTAGATTTATAAAAGCATATGCCTTACATTAAAACAGTTATAGAAATCTAGCTTCTGTACTTTACTATCTTATATGTAGTCACTTTATAAATGTTTTCAATATTCTTAAAATAATTTGAATTTTGTCCAATCCACTTGAAGGGCAGGCGGATGTTGTGGCAGCATGACTTGAAAAATCTAATAAACCAAGGCCAGTTTGAACTGTACATCATCAATAGTGTTGAACCCTGAGTGTCACTTTTTTCAGAGTAGCCTCAGCTTGTTATTCTGATCACGTATCATTATCATTCTGCCCTCAAACTCTTCTGCACCATGAATCATTCTGACTGTGCATTAGTGTGTTTAAGAGACTAAATGGAACTGTCTCTCCTCACATTCCTTAAATTAATGCCATCTCTACCCTTGCTCCTAGTCATCCCTTGGCTTCAAGTGCAGTGTAGACATGACACTCAGCAGCCCCTACTAGGTAGTTATGAACCCCAATACACAGTTTCTACTCAAATCTAGAGCCTTTTTGAAAGGGTTTCAAAAAAATTCTTACCTGGGCTAGGGTTGTGGTTTAGTGGTAGAGCACTTGCTTAGCATGAGGGAGGCACTGGGTTCAATCCTTAGCACCACATTAAAAAAGAGGTAAAAAAAAGACCTGCCAGGTATGGTGGCACACGCCTGTAATCCCAGCAACTCTGGAGACTGAGGCAGGGGAATTGGGAGTTCAAAGCCAGCCTCAGCAAAAGTGAGGTGCTAAGCACCTCAGTGAGACCCTGTCTCTAAATAAAATACAAAATAGGGCTGAGGATGTGGCTCAGTGGTCAAGTGCCCCTGAGTTCAATCCTCAATAGCCTCCCCCAAAGGTCCTTACCTACATATTTCAAATTCTCCCTTCATAGTCTTTACCCCCACCTTACTTTGCCTACTACTTTCTTGTACTCTGCACTTCAGCCATACTAGCCCCCTTGCCACTCTTCAAAGACTCTAAGGGTGCTCTCATGTCAAGGCCCTTATACTTGCTGTGCCTTGCACCTGGAAAGGTCTTCCTCCAGCTCTCTTCATGGCTCTCCCTTTCACTCCTTTCACCCCAGCCAAGTTTCTTGTCGCATGAATATTCCATTGACCACCCTGTTTAGGATAGCACTCCCAGCCACTTTACATTCACCTTATCCCTTTTCATTTATCACTATCTGACATTGTTAATCTGTGTTTTTCATGTTTCCCACTAGAAGGTAAACTTCATGAGTAGGAGTTGTTTCTTTACTTACTACTCTGTCCCAGTTCCTAGAACAGTGCTTGGCACATAGTTCATAGGACAAATATTTTCTGAATGAATAACTCACCTCATTTAAAAACTAGACATTTATTAAGCACTTAATGCCTTATTTCATCAAATCTAAAATGCCATCAATTGTAAGATTAATACTGTCAATTAAACTGTAGTAATGGAAGGCCTATTGATTTCAAAGATGTTAAAAATGTGAAAAAAATATGCATTTTGGAATTGCTATGTACCAGGAACTGTGGAGAGTGTTGTACATGGATATCATCTACTATCAATAATTAATTACTGATCAATTAACTAATAACTGATCATATATCATCCAAGCAGTCCAGCCAATGCCTTTAAGCCTTCTTTTAGTATAACTGATTCTTGTGTCGTTTTCAATTCCAAAAATAAGCCAAGTGCTATATAGTATAGCATGGTGGGTATGTCAAAACAGAATTTGAATCTTGGCTCTCTCAAATATTGCAGTGTTTTGTGACATTAGACAAGTTATTTAACCTATCTAAGCCTAGGTTTCCCCATCTCTAAATGAGAACACTATTTTCTATATTGTAGGATTTTAAAGAAAATTAAGATAGTGCTACCAGGTACACAGTAAGCAATAAATGTTAGCTTTTTAAAAATATCAATCTGAATCTTATTCCTAAAGATGATAAATATCAGATGTTTAGATAATATCATAGAAGAACAAAGTAGAGAGAGAGTGTAGGGCTCAGATAAAACCTTAAGGAACAGAAAGCTACTCAAACTAGGTTAAAAGAATAAACTGTTAAGTTACAGGGTAGTCTCACAGAATCTAGTTGAAGGAAGCACATCTGGGACTCAAAGGAGTAGAGAATTAAATTTTGAGAGAGAGTATACAGGTGATGACTACCAAAAAAGTTCAGAAAAATATGAATAATGATGAAACCACAGCTAGAATGGCTGTATAAAAAGACAATAACAAATTCTGGCAAAGGATGTAAAGAAAGGGGAATTCTCATATACTATTGATGGGAATATAAATTAGTACAGCCATTATGGAAAGCAGTATGGAGATTGCTTGAACAACTATCAATAGATCTATTAGATGATCCAGCAATTCTACTATGGGGTATATATTTAAAGGGAATGAAATCAGTATGTCAAGGAGACATATGACCTCCAATGTTCATTGCAACACTATTCACGATAGCCAAGAAATGGAAATAACCTAAATGTTCATCAGCTGATGAATGGATAAAGAAAATATGGTCCATGTACACAATAGAATATTATCCAACTTATTTTTAAAAATATGAAATTCTGTCATTTGCAGCAATATGGATGGAACTAAAGGACATTGTATTAAAATAGTCACAGAGAGACAAGTACCATGTGTTCTCACCAGCATGTGAAAGCTAAAAAGTTGATCTAATAGAAGTAGGAAATAGAATAGTGGCTACCAGAGCCTGGGAAGGATGTGGGGAATGGGAAGATAGAGAATGGTTAACGGGTAGAGGGGTGCAGTTGGATAGGAGGAATAACCTCTAATGTTCTATAGCATAGTAGATTAGCTATAATTGACAACAATTAATTGAATATTTCAAGATAGCTAATAGGATTTTGGATGTTCTTAACACAAAAATGATACATGAGGTGATGGATATGCCAATTACCCTGATTTGATTACTACATACTGTATAGTAAAATGTATTAAAATGTAACACTGTATCCTATAAATATGTACAATTGTATGTCAATTAAAAAATTTTAAATAAAATGTGTTCTTAAGATTAATAAAAAGATGAATAGTGAGTACTAACTTGCACTGCATTTACTCAAAAAGCTGGAAACAGCCGGGTGCAGTGGCACATACCTATAATCCCAGCAGCTCGGGAGGCTGAGACAGGAGGATCTCAAGTTCAAAGCCAGCCTCAGCAACAGCAAGGTGCTAAGCAACTCAGTGAGACCCTATCTCTAAATAAAATACAAAATCTGGCTGGGGATGTGGCTCAGTGGTTGGGTGCCTCTGAGTTCAATCCCCAGTAACCCCCCCCCAAAAAAGGTGGAAACAAATATTAGGTGGGTATAAGAATACCAACAGCTCACAGGGTAAAACAGTATATACACATATATTCTCTCTCTCTCTCTCTTTCTCTCTGTCTGTCTAGTATTTGTTAAAGATGTTTTTTCAGATCAGTGGAGAACGAATGGAATATTGAAAATGATGCTGAGATACTAAGATACTAGATTAATTATTTAGTGAAAAAATACATTTAGACACCTACCTCTCAACACCAAAATAAGTTCAAGTATGATTAAAGAATTAAATTTTTAAGGTATAAATATAATAGACTCAAATATAGATGGCTGTATATATTATTTCCAAGAAGACCTATGGATAAAAGGAAAAGAAATAACAGTTGAAAAGATTTTAATATGTAAAAATTAATATTTCTACCCATTATAATGCCATCAGACACATTTAAAAACAAATGTAAAAACAAGAAAAAAATACTTGCTATCTTAAGTATGACAAAGGGTTAGGATAATACACTATCAAATACTGACAAAACAAGATAAGATGAATATTCCATGAGTGACCTAGAATAGAGGTTTTAATAGCTAAACTATTACAGAAGAAATACAGATGGATAAGCAATGTGAAAATGTTCTGTCTTCCTAATAAACAAAAGCAAATTAAAATAAGATACCTTTCAAACCAGCTAACGTATTTTTAATGATATAATATTCACTCTTGGCCATGGTATAGAAAACTGCGTGCTAATATAATTTTGAGAGTGAAAATGAAAATTTGGATACAGTTAAAATGCCCAATTAGATAGAACTAGTTAATTATATTATGAAACATTGACATGACAGAATGTTACACAGTCACTTAAAATCACATTCTCAAGAATATGAGAACACTGTCATGTCTTACTGTTAAAGTTAAAAAAATGAACATTGAAAAGATATATGTCCCATTCTGGTTTTGGTAAGTAAAACTCTGTCTCTACCCCTGTCCTCCTCCTGTATTATAGTTTGGATATGAGTTGTTCCACAAAAGCTCCTCCTAATGCTGGATTATTCAGAGGTGAAATCATTGGACTGTGAGGTGAAATGATTGAACTGTCCATCCTAGTTTGAAAGGATGACTGGGTGGTAACTGTAGGTAAGTGGAGCATGACTAGAGGAGGTGTCACTGGGGTCATGCCCTGGAAGGGTGCATCTTCCCTGTGCCTCCTTATCCCCACTCCTCTGTCTCTGCTTCATGGCTGCCTTGAGGTGAACTGCTTTCCTCCAATGCATCCTTCAGCCATGATGCTCTACATCATCTTGGGCCTGAGAGCAATGGAGTCAGACATCTATGGACTGAGAACTATTAAACTGTGAGCCCCAAATAAACTTTTCCTCCTCTAAGTTGTTCTTGTCGAATATTTGTGTCACAGTGATGAAAAAGCTAACACCCTGCCTCTCTATATAACTGCTCAACCACCAGAAAAATGTTTCTCCCTATGCCTATACTTTCCTACATGCTGGGTACAGTTCACTACTGCAGGTTCCAGATTGGAGCCAGTACATTTGAGGCATCTATAAAAGAATTTATTCTTTTTTAAAAAAAAATTATTTGTATACATATTTTTAGTTGAGGTTGGACCCTATTTTATTCATTTATTTATATGTGGTGCCGAGGATCAAACCCAGTGCCTCATACATGCTGGGCAAGCACTCTACCATGTATCCACAACCCCAGCCCAATAATTTATTATTTATTCTGTCTTTTGTGTATATATATATAAGGAGGGGGTAGATTTTATGTGTAAAAAGTAAATACATCAAAGTACAAACATCAGTCACATCCAGGTTTTCAATTTATGGGTGGTTTTAACTGCTTTTCATAGTTCTGTTTTACTGAATCCAGTTTGCTTTGATAACCAGAAAGTTCTTAGGACAATGATTTCTTTAGAATGGGTTTTGAATCTCCTTGGTTCGTTCTTGCATTCTTCACATGAGGAAGAGTTGGTCCAAGGAAAGAACAAAGTCTCCACTTCTACCTGATATCAAGACACTCTTCATTTGAAACATGTTTTTATCAAGACAAAAATTCTGGGGCTGAGGCTATGGTCAGTGGTAGAGCACTTGCCTAGCACGTGTGAGGCACTGTGTTCAATTTTCAGCACCACATATAAATGAATAAAATAAAAATAAAGCTCCATCAACATCTAAAAAATATTTTTTAAAAAGTAAAAAAGTCCTTTGTTTTACATGGATTATTAGTCCAGTCACCTGGCCCTAATCCTGTATAGTCCTCACCCCGAAGAGATGCAGAAGCACACATTTTTGGTCTATTGTTGCGTTCTATGACAGGTAAGAGGTGCTTCTCATCCTTACACCTTTCCATATGTTGTCTGTGGATGCCTTTACAAGAAGGGTCTAGGTTGGAGCCAGTACTTGAAGTTGAGAGAGACAAACAGGAGTGGAATTGTTGATGGCAAGGGCCTCCATGGGGGTGTGGGTAGGGAACATGCCAACCGCCACATGCTTCTCTGCCTCTTAATTTCTGTATCTGAAGGTTTTGCAAGGCCAACACCCCTAGTAGTCATGTGCGCAATTCTCCTTGCACCACTTATGTCCTTTTCTGGTACCAACTCTAGGAACGAAGCTTGATTCTTTCACCACCTCCACTCACTTCCCTTTTCACCAGAAGATTCTCTGCAACTCAAAGTCCTTCCACTATTTTCACAACTGTGGGTCAAGGTATTTATTGGCAGACACTGTTAACTGTTATTAATTATTAAGGGTAAAAAGTTAAGGCATTGTGCTATAGTAGAAAGAGCATGGAGTTCAATACCAGGCAAGTTGGGATTGGAATCCAGGCTTCACTAACTCTCAACTTTGGATAAGTGATTGAGTTGCATATCTGTAAAATGGAGTCAAATATCTTTCCTGAAGAACTTAGTGGGGGTATCTATTATACTTATAATTTATGTAGCTGTGGAGATCACTGTATGACTTCATTTTTTGCAGTGTTACAATGATATACTTGAGGCAAGCAAACTTTATAAAGAAAATAAGTTTATTTAGCTCTCAGTTTGGGAGTTTCAAGGGCATGGCACTGACATCTGTTCAGCTCTGGTTAGGGCCCTGTTGGCTGCATTACATGGCTGGAGCACTTGTGTGAAGAAGAAATCTCATCTTGAAACAAGAAGCTAGAGAGTGACTCGGGCTCAGGCTCAGGCTTCTATAACAAATTGCTCTGGCAAGAACTCCAGGACACCAGTAGCCCCTTCTGAGGGTGATTCCCCCAGTGGTCAAAGGACCTCCCACTAGGCCACCTCTTAAAGGTTCCACCACCTCTCAATATTGCAACCCTGGGTACCAAGCTTTTAACACAATAACCTTTGTGGGGATAAACAACACCCAAGCCTTAGAAGTCACCAATAGGATAACAGCCATAAAGTCTCACATAGTAGACACTCAATGATATGAGTAGGCCCTCAGTGAATATCCATTATATCCATTACCTCATCATTACAGAACAGAACCCAGAGGGCAGGGAAAGGAGCCAACACTTGTGGGGGCTTGGAAAAATTCAGTAGCTTGTTTGAGGTCACACAGCTAGTGAATAGCAGAGCAGGTGTCTGAACCAAGTTCTCTGGATTCAAAACCCAGGCTCTTTCAACAGATATCTCACTGCCCTTACCTTCTTGTGCTCAACCCAGAATTAAGGGAGAATCAGGCAGTTTACCATGAAAAATGTCTTCTTGCAAAATTGGGTAATCTCATCAAACTATATAAAAGTCAACACACAGAACTACAGACATTCTAGTGGACATCAGAATGTATTGTGAAAACCTAAATAAGCCAACCAGAATGAGATCTAGGGTGATTTGTTCACGTTACACTAGGGATTAAAGCAAAGGTCCTGGTGGGGAGGCTGGGTTGTGGCTCAGCGGTAGAATGCTTGCCTAGCACATGCAAGGTGCTGGGTTCGATCCTCAGCACCACTTTAAAAAAGTAAACAAATAAAATAAAGGTATTGTGCCCAACTGTAACTAAAAATAAAATATTTTTTTAAAAAAGGTCCTCAAATTTCAGCTAAGCCCAATTTCCAGCACTGCTAGAGACAGAAGAGGAGGAGCCTGAGAATTTGCATTCATAACAAGTTCCCAAGTGATCCTGATGCTGCTGGGCCATTAAAAACCACATTAAAATGTACCATAATACTCTCAAATATCATCTGTGTCTCACCTTCCTCAAATTCCAATGAACTATCAGTACATACAAGAATATCACAAGGGCTGGGGCTGTAGCTCAGTGGTAGAGTGCCCGCCTTTTCATGTGTGAAGCTTTGGGTTCAATCCTCAGCACCACATAAAAATAAATAAAAATATTGTGTTCAACTACAACTAAAATTTTTTTAAAAAAAGGATATCAGAAAAACATACCCTAATTCAGAAAATCTAGCTTTAAGATCTGATGTTCCTGATGGACCCTTTTGTCTATAACACTCCCCTCCCAAGTAACCAAGGCCCTTTCAATATCACAACTCTGAGGAAAGTGAGAATGTTGGCGAGGTAGGATCACTTTTTATTCTCTTCCCCCATTCCTGTCCCTATTCCAAATAGGTAGCCAGCATCTAACCCTTTTTGCCTCATGAAATTTTTATCTTGTGACCAGACAGTCTAGAATCAAGAGCACTTTGATAGGATTATACATAGGATGGAGGGGATGGTCATGCCTTGGAGGGCAGAAAGGCAGGAAGGAAATTTCTGTGCATGAGATATCAAGGGACATTGGGGAAACAAGGCCTCAGGAAAATGACTTCTGCATACAGAGGGAAGCTGTAGGCTTTAGTGATCAAGTTACACACAGAACTACAGACAGGTAAGACAGTAACTCCCTAGGCTTTAGGGATCAAGCTTAAGCAGAAGCAGCACCCTCCCACCTAAGTCTCCTTTCCCCCCACATGCCCACCAGTCCTGCAGCAGCAGACATGCCCACCTGAAGGGACCATGTGGACTTGGATAGTGAAGGCCTCAAAGAGGTGCCTCCAATTCTTGGGTGACTGGCAAGAAGAGAAGGGGCCCTCTAATAGGAAATGAGATTGAAATTCTCTTCATCTCACTCAGATGGAAGGAAGGATTTAATCTGCCACCTCCCACAAGCCTTCTATACACACTACACAGAAGACATGAGACAAGTATAAACTCTTTATTACTAGTTAGTATCAGAAAACCCCCAACAATGGTTGATCTTGGCGAGCTGTGCTGGATCTCCAGGGGACCTCTGGGAAAGCTGTTCAGAATGGCACCTCCCACTCCCTGGGCTCTACCCTGGCTCTTCCTTGCTTTGCAGCTGTCTTGGTGAAGCAAAGAATTTGCAGATAACAGTGGAAGGCACAGGGCCCAGGGGCATTCTGGAGATTGCTGGCCTCCTCCAGTTCTATTTATAGTCCAATTAGTCCTTCCAAGAGAAGCACCATACACACATAGTACAGCAGCCCTGAAGTCTCTCTTTGGAATGCATTTTGTTCTTCATCCACTGTTCATTGGAAAGGAACCTGGGATGGGGACAGTCGGGGGCTGAGGACTAGAGTATGTAGCAAATACTTCCCCCAGCACTGTCTTTTTACAACACAGCCCAGTGATCTTTCAGGCAGGCTGCAGTGCAGCCAGGAAAAATAGATGAGTCTCAAGAAAGGAAATCAGCAGAGGATCAGAAAAGCCCTGCCTGTCTTTTTGCCAGGATACTTTCCTGATTTTTTTTGCCACTGCTCATTCATCTTCTTTGGGATTAATGTGATAAACAATTGGTCACTCAAGCCCTTTCATGAAAGTGTCTTTGACATGCCTCCAGAATCACAAAAGTGGGTTTTTTTTTTTTTTTATCCAAAATTGGATCTTGATGTTATTTCAATTGGGTTTATCCAAAGGTCACATTTCATGCAAGACAAAGGGGACAACCTGATCCACATATCTCAAATTAGGCTCGCTTTTGTCATCTAACCAATCGCATCCAACGGATTATAATGTGTACACTAGATATTAACATAGTTATAGTTTCTAACACATACTAGGCCATCAGTAACTTTTTGTTCAATAAACTAATGAATGAAATTAAACAAATTTGCTACAATCTCTAAGATTACCATTCTTCTCTCAATTGGACTCTGCAATGTCAATCCCTTTTCTCCAACAGAAGGATCGAGTTCTAACAAAATTGGTCTGTTCTGTCTTGTTCCAAAATGTGTGCCAGAATGTGTCCTTCTCCATGATGCCTTCGTTCTCTTTTTAGCTCCAGCCAGTTGAGGTCATAGGTGAAGGCTGCTGAGAGCCAGAAGTGTATATCATGAGGAGTCACACACTGGGAGCCAGAGCTTCTTCAGCTTCACCCAAAGTTCCTGGAGCTTAGAGACACAAAGAACAGACACTATGAATGTTATAAAAACAAACTGAGAAAAAAAAATGTGAACAGTGCTCCAATCTACAGTACAACAATAACATTGTCAGGAAAAAAAAAAAAAAAAACAACACCAGTGTTCCTAGAACATAATGTATCTTATGTTCTGAAAACATTGTTATTCCCAGCAGAAGACCTGGTGTTATGGAAAAAGGAGGTTAAGGAGAGTACAGAAAGGAGAAAAAAGAGAGTGTTCTACAATATTAGCTTCTTCAGAATGTTAACCAACAGCAGCCATCCAGAGTCCACCTGTGAACTTAAATGCAATTGGAGAAATTTTCCTTTCAAAGACTAATTAACATATTCAGCAGAATCTCATATTTTTCAAAAATAATACAAATTATATACACACATGTATGATATTAAACTCTTTCTCCAGTTTGTATTAATGTGTTAAAAATGGTTATTGCAGGTTGGTGATGTAGGCCAGTGGTAGAGTGCTTGCCTAGCATTTGGAATGCCCTGGGTTCGATTTCCAGCACTGAAATAAATACTAGTACTGCTTGATGGTGGGATAATGGAATTTTTGTTTGGGTTTCATCTTTTTTATGATGTAAATAAAGGAGATCTTTTTATTTGAAAGGGGCCTCCAAAAATTGATTTATCTTTGGAATATATCTCCATTCTTTTTCTACCTCCTTGAATTAGTAGGGAACTTGTTTTGGTGAAGGCTTCCCACCTCACTGGTTATCTAGATTTTTCTTACATTTATAGCCGGCCAAATATCAGGAAAAATGAATCATACTTTACATCTCAGGCAGTCCCAAACCCTCCTTCTGATGTCTGAACAAGTTTCTCCTCTTGCTGGGATTCAAAGGCTTTCTTATCTTTTGGCATTCTGGCCATCTGTCCCTAAGGCTGTTGTTTCCTTGGCTTCAGTTAAGCTCAGAGAAGTCTACAGAAGTGAGGCCTCACAGGACTTTCCTCCTGGCTTTAGTACCCTGAGGCTTCACAGGACTACTCCCTGACCTTGGCTCCTCTGATCCCACCACTAAACTAAGGCCTGAATGAGCCGACTGTAGGCCAGGTGAATAGATGAACCCAATGGGCATCTGGACTGCAGCTCCAGCCACTTCTATTGAGATTACTCTGGGTGGGGAGGTGTTGGTCCTGGGAATGCCAATGGGAATGGTGTGAAGAATGGCACTGGGACTGGGTGTGGTGGTGCAACACCTGTGATCCCAGCGGCTTGGGAGGTGGAGGCAGGAGTTCAAAGCTAGCTTCCGCAATTTAGAAGGGGCTAAGCAACTCAGTGAGACCCTATCTCTAAATAAAATACAAAACAGGGCTGGGGATGTGGCTCAGTGGTCGAGTGCCCCTGAGCTCAATCCCCAGTACCAAATAAATAAATAAATAAATAAATAAACAAAAAATAAAGAATGCATTGACAGAGGGGGGTTGAGCAACCTGGGCCCAAGTACAATGGGGTGCCATACCTGTTGGGGATGCCATCTGGGCCTCAGACTCCACATCCTGCGTACCCTGCGACCCTGTGGCAAGCGCCTCTCTCCGTCCCCCTGCATCCACAGGCCATGCCCCAATCCTGTGCTGCTCATCTGGCGACTCAGGAGCGACTTCCTGGGACAGCTCGAACTGGATCAGCCTCTCACGCAGGGCATCGCGCTCCCCCAGCGCTTGTTTCAGGTCATCTCTGGCGCTATGCAACTGAGAAACTACGTCGTCCCTCTCCTCACGCAGCCGCTGCAGTTCCGAGGCCAGAGCCCAGGCGGCTCCTTCGCACTCCTCCNATGTAGCTCAGTGGGAGAGCACTTCTGGGTTCAATCCCCAGTAACAGGCAAATACACACACACACACACACACACACACACAGAATGGAATGAGATGCTATTGGAAACAAAGGTGTCATCTCACATGGCCTCAAAAGCAATATTAAGGTGATTTAATTTTATTCTAAGTGTGAGAAGCTGAAACTATAGTGTTTCTATTGGTAGTATCATTAGATCTGAAAAATTTTACTCTGGATTTTGCATGAAAAAGAGATTATATGGTGTCCAGAGCTACAACCTGTAGTAGCTGTTTGTTTCAGAGACATGGTCTGTGATGTCTCATAGCAACCAGGATGGTGATATCAAGTAGAACTTCTGGGACATATAGTTCTGGAGCACAGAAGAGAAATTGGGTTGGAAATATAAATTCGGAAGTCAGTAATGAATTAGTGGTGCTTACCGGTCACAAACCTAAATGAGAACCACTAGGGAGAAGAAAGTCATATAGACATAAGTAGAAAACAATGGACTCAGTCCTGGAGCATTGCAAATTTTAGAAACACAGAGTACAGAAGCACAAAAATGATTCTGTGTTAATTCCTATGTAACTGTGTGTGTGTGTGTGTGTGTGTGTGTGTGTGTATTACCTTTATTTTATTTCTTTTTTTATATGATACTGAGGATCAAACCCAGCATTAGGCAATTGCTCTACCATTGAGCTACAACCCCAGCCCCCCCTATTTAACTTTTAAAATCAGATAATTATGGTGATATATGCTATTTCAACCACAGAACAATATGAAAAGTTCTGCAGATTATTTTGTGTAGCCATCTTAATAATCAATGACAAAAATGTATTCTCCTAAAGAATGCTATTGACCCATTTCATTTATAAATATTTCTGCAAAGAGATTGCACTGGCATTTCTGTGTCACTTTTGGTTAATGTAAGAGTAATTCCTTGTTGTGATTTATTTTTTAAATTTTCTTGCAGTGTTAGAGATTGAACCCAGGGTCTTGTACTTGCTAGGCAGGCAAGCACTCTACCACTGAGCTACACCCCAGCTATTGTTGTGGGATTCTTGCATTATACATGAAGTAGAATAAGATTTGAAGATGTATTATGATAAGTTAAAAATGCATATGATAAGTTGAAGATGTTTATTCCATGCCATAGAAAAAGATGGACAGTTCCCCAATTCATTTTTGTGAAGTCAACAAAATTTTGATAGCCAATAAGAAAAATAGACTATAGAATAATATAGTTTACAAATACTGACAAATATAGTTTACAAATATCTGCAAAAATTTTATATAAAATATCCAAAAAGGTACTGTACCAATGTTCCTGTGGCAGATATTCTTTGTTAAATCAATAGAAAAGTTTTCACTTTCTTGCTAACATAACCACTACATTGCCCAGACAGTGATATGGCAAGTCCTGCATAGTGTCTCATGGCAAATTTTAGCCAATCTTGTTCCCATTTTGTCAGTGATGGGCTTAGAGTTGGGCATGTAACCCTGTGATGGTCAATGAGGTCTATCAGGAAACTTTCTAGGGATTTAAGAAAAATATTTTCCTTTGTGATTAGGTAGAGTACCAATAGAGTGAAATCCTTTTACCACGAGCTGCCATGTTTTTTTGTTTAGGATGCTGGTATGAAGATGTGTTGTTTGTAGCTTCAGTAATTACCTTGAAGCCATGAGAAGAGATGTGGAAGATATATTTTGACCATCATGCAGAAACAGGGTGAATCCCCCACCCAATTTTTTGTTTGGAGGTCAAGATTGATGATAGCATATGCACACTGATTATGAAAATGTTTCTTTTTTTTTTCCCACTAGTAGGGTTTGAACAGAAGGTAACTCTGCCACTGAGCTACATCCCCTGCTCCCCTCCTTTTGGTACTCGGCATTGAACCCAGGGATGTTTAACCGCTGAGCCACATNTTTGAGACATGGTCATGCTAAGTTGTCCAGGCTGGCCTCAAACTTGTGATCCTCCTGCCTCAGTCTCCTGACTAGTTGGGATTACAGGCATGCAACACTTCATGAGGCCAAAAATGTTTATTACTTACATAATGAATATTCTGAAGAGAGCAGCTAGGCCTCACAAGTTAGTCCAAAAATGGCTTAAGAAATCAAGGAGAGGAGATTTGCTTGGAATTTTAATTGTGGTTAGGGCTGGGGTTGGGATGAGGGTTTCTATGTGTGGATAGGGGCTAGTACAGTTTGAAACTGCTGCTGACACCAAAGGAGGAAACATTAAGGTTTTCTTATCAGCTTGCCCAGATATGGTACTTAAGGGGAGAGTGAAGGGTGAAGCTTAAAAGCTGTTAGTAGTCAAAAATAAAAAAATGGAGCCATGGGGCTAGGGGTGTAGTTTAGTGGTTGAGCATGTACTCAGCATGTGCAAAGCCCTGGGTTCAGTCCCCAGCACACACCCTACCCCAGTGGAGTCAGATTTTTTCATTATAATTTACCTCTGATGTCTAAGTGATGACAAAAATGTACCATGCTTCATTTAATTGAATTTAAACTTATTTAAATAAACCATTTTGGCACTCTATGAGGCCTGCAGCCTGCAGCCTGCAGCCTGTAAGAAAGGTAAAGGTTCCATTGAATTCTTTCTTCAAGAACCCAATATTACACATTCTGAGAAATGAAATTAAGTACCTTGGTCACTCTCAGTAGTGTCTGGAATTCCAAAGGGGATAAGGAGTATCTGGGTGACCTTGATTTATATTTTACCCGAAATATAAGTCTATGAAGCAGTAGATTATTAGAGTTCTTAACTCAGAGGGAAATCTTGGAGTAGAAATTATTATTGTTGCTATCATCTAGATCAAAGAGTTAGATAATTGGCAATGGCCCAAATAGTCTATGAAATGGTGCAGATGGGACTTATATTCAGTTAGGAAAAATAGCGTTAAGAGACCTGCATGAAGTTTGGCTGATTATGTTGACCCTTGGGTCCTATTCTTTATCTGGGATGTCCTTTTTAAGGAATAAAAAGTTACTCTCAAGTGAGCTCCATATGGTGAACAGCTGTAAAGTATACATACATACTGTTCACTCAGTTTAGTTCAGAGAGCTCCTCAGGTATCAAGGGACCTTTTGGATGGGTGTCTTAGTTCATTTTGTGTTGCTATAACAAAATTCCCAAGACCAGATACTTTATAAGGAAAGAGGTTTATTTTGCCTTATGATTTTAGAAGCTGAAAAGTCCAAATTTGGATGGCCACATCTGATGAGGGCCTCAGGCTGTGTCATAGCACGGTAGGTGCCATCATATGGTGGAAGCACCTGTGAAAGCAGTGAGCAGACTCATGCAGAAGTGGTCAAACATATGAGGTATCCTTGTTTATAACAGCCTACTCTTGTGATAACTAATCTAGTCCCATGGGACCTAATCCAATCCCACGAGTTAGACATTAATTCTTTCTGAGGATGCTGCCACCATGACCTAGTTATCTCCCTGTGGACTCCACCACCTCTTAATACCATTACACTGGTTGAAGACTAAGCATCCAGCACATGAAACTTTGGGGGAATAATCTGTATCCAAACCATAGCAAAAGATGACCTCCTCCAGCACCATGACATCTGGCAAGGAACTGAGGACAAGGGAGACCACACCTCCTACAGGTAGGATATGCCAGAGTCCCTAGGTTTGATTTCATCCTGTAGTAAGGAGATATGGTGATCATGGCATGTTTGTGGGGTACTGTTTATTTATTTTTTAGTTGTGGATGGACACAATACCTTTATTTTATTTATTTATTTTTATGTGGTGCTAAGGATCAAACCCAGGGCCTCACACGTGCTAGGTGAGTGCTCTACCGCTGAGCCACAACCTCAGTCTTGTGGAGTACTGTTTCTGTGACTAATGCACAGTGAGCATCTGGCTATTTTAAGGGCAATGGGCTCAAGGGCATAATAAACCTGTATTTATAGAAAATTTCAGTATGCAGCCAACAGTTTCTGCTCTAAAGACATACAGTATATAAGATCACATGATGATCAGAAAGCAGAGAGAGTGAATCCACTTGCTAGATACAAAATATAAATTTGCTTTTGAGTTACTGAGTTGCTGAGTCTGGCTTCAAACTTGCAATCCTACTGCCTCAGCCTCGCAAGCAGAAGGGATTACAGACATGAGCCACTGTGCTCAGCTGCTTGTTCTATTGTTTTTTAATTTTTTTAAATTTTCTTTTGTAGTTATAGATGGATAGATGCCTTTATTTTATTTGTTTTATTATTTTTTTATGTGGTGCTGAGGTTTGAACCCAGTGCCTCACGTATGCTAAGCAAGTGCTCTGCCACTGAGCTACAGCCCCAGCCCTGCTTGTTCTATTTTATGTTAAGTAACTGCACAAGATTTTAGGAGTTGTGTTGTTCAGATTTAGAAGGATTCCTCAAGTATTATTGTGATTTGAACCCAAGTATTGGTTAAAGTTGTGAAGGTTTGTCAATTGCTGCATTTCAGCAGTATTAATGTTAATTCAGAAGTTATGTTTTAGAGATGCAAAAGCAATTCAGCACATTTATCTTTCTATTTTAAAATTCTTTTGTGTTTCCAGTTAAATCAAATTGTAGGTCTCTGTTTCAGTATTTTTTCCTCTTCTGTATCCAGATTTCTCCCTCTCTCCTTCCTTGCCTTCCTGCCTTCTTTTCTGCCTGCCTTTCTGTCATTCTGTCTTTTCTTTCCTTTTTGTGATTACTGAATATACTCTAGGAAGGTTCTTTTTTAAAACATTTTTTTAGTTATAGATGGACACAATACCTTTATTTTATTTATTTATGTGGTGCTGATGATGGAACCCTGTGCTCAGGCATGCGAGGCAAGCACTCTATCACTGAGCTAGAGCCCCCAGCCCTGTTCCTTTGTTCCTTTTCTTTTGAGTCAGGGTCTCACAAAGTTGCCCAGGCTTGCACCAAACTTGTGATCCTCCTGCCTCAACCTCCCAAGTAGCTGGGATTACAGACCTGTGCCACCACACATGACTTCCATAGAGAGAGAAAGGAGGGAAGAGATAGGGAAAGAAATATTGAATGAATCTAACAAAATCATACTATACACATATGTAAAAGTACCAAAGGGAATATCTCCTTTATATGTAGAAGGTATGTATCAAAAATAAATGAATAGGGCTGGAGATATATCTCAGTTGGCAGAGTGCTTACCTTGTATGTACAGGGCCCTGGGTTCAATCCCCAACACCACAAAAAAAAAAAATGAATAAGGGGGTGGAAAGAAGATCAGTAGAGTAGAGGAGAGAGAAAAGGGAGGAGGGGAGCAGGGAAGGAAGAGGGAGAGGAAATGGTGATGTAAATAAAATTTCTTGTATGTATAATTATGTCAAAAGGAATCCAGATACTATATATAAATATAATACTCTAATAAAAAATTATAAGAGATTATGAAAGTTTTATTTCTTATATAATGAGGCTTCCTGGGGCAACTAGTGAAAGCATCCCAAGATGATGTGAAAATGGCTTGAAAGAGTGAGGAAGGGGAACTTTGCAAGGATTGGGATTTTTATGGTGATTAACGGGTGAGCTGAGGTTAGGGGTTTTGTGTTTGTGGTGGCATCTGCATGGATTGAACCCATTGTCAATACAAAAGGAAGGAGAAACAAGGCTTTCTGATCAGCTTGCCAAGATGTGAGGCACAAGGGGAAGAGGGAGCAGTGCTCATATCGGAAGTCACACTGAAAAATATAACCAGATTCTCTTTCACATTGCAATAAAAATATCAGAAAGTAAGAGCATGTGGGGCCTTCTTGATGTTATTCAACCTCTAAAAATGACCTTGGAATCACCTGCTTCAGAGTTCTTGTGGTGCTAAATAATTCAATGTCTTTATGGTTGAAGATATTTTTATCTGGGCTCTCTGTTACTTGCAGCCAAAAGAATTCTAAATTGATCCATTGTCAAAGACATAACCAATTATTACCATGTTGGATATATTCAGGTAATACAAAAGTGGGTCAATAGAAAGAAATCTATTAATGTAATTCATAACAAAAAATGAGTTAGAGAATATCATAGGGTCATATTAATAACATATATAATAGCTTTCATAAAATTTAACACATACTCCATTATGGTTTGGATATGAGTGTCCCCCCAAAAGCTCATGTGTGAGACAATATAGGAATGTTCAGAGGTGAAGTGATTAGATTAATGAGCATTGTAATCTAAACAGTGGATTGATGTATTTGATGGATTAATAATTTGAATGAACTACTGTACTGGGTGGTAACTGTAGGCAGGTAGGGTGTGGCTGGAGGAAGTAGGTTACTGGGGACATGCCTTTGGGGTTTATATTTTGTCCCTGGTGCCTTTCTGTCTCTCTGCTTTCTGGCTTCCATGAGCTGACAGCTTTCCTTTGCCACACCCTTGCTGTGATGTTTTGCCTCGCCTCAGGCCCAAGGCCATAGCACTGGGACCATGGACTGAGACCTCTGAAATCATAAGCTGAAATAAACTCTTCCTACTCTAAGTTGTTCTTGTGAGGTATTTTGGTCACAGTGATGAAAAGTTGACTAACACTGCTCCTAATAGAAACACAAGGTAAAAGAGGAGTAGAAAGTACCCACATAATAAGAATTATAATGCAGGCTAGGGATGTGGCTCAAGCGGTAGCACGCTCGCCTGGCATGCATGTGGCCCGGGTTCGACCCTCAGCACCACATACAAACAAAGATGTTGTATCTGCCGAAATCTAAAAAATAAATATTAAAAAAATTCTCTCTCTCTCTCTCTTTTAAAAAAAAGAATTATAATGAATTCTGCTGTCATATATAAATGAAAAAATTAATAAAAAATTTATTTATTGATCACTTACAATGCATCCTGTATGGTATTCAGATCAATAAAGTTATGTCATTAAAAATCTCTTATTCAAAATTTTAAAAAAAGAAAAAAAATAGAAAGTACCCACCTAAGGTGATGGATATACATGAATCAAAACATCACATTGAGACTGAGGCTGTGGCTCAGTGGTAGAGTGCTTGCCTAGCATGTGTGAGGCACTGGGTTCGATTCTCAGCACCACATATAAGAAAATGAATAAAATAAAGGTCTATACATCTAAAAAAACTTTAAAAAACATCACATTGTAACTCTTATATGTGTACAAATTTTATGTCAATCAAAAAGGTAAATTTAATTTTTTAAAAGTCAAACAAAAAGCAAATATTTTGAAGAGTAAAACACTAAAAAATGTTTTCAAGATAATCAGGAATGACATTATATTCTTTGAAATTCCAATAAATACAATATAAAAGAAAATGATATAGCATAATAAATACTCAAAAAAGAGTTATTATTTTTTCTCATGTGAAAATGCAATGACAGTAATAAATATTTATATAATTAATAGAATTGTCAAGATTGCAGGCTATAAGATTAAACAAAAGAAATTTCCTCTAGGGCTGGGGATGTGGCTCAAGCGGTAGCAAGCTCACCTGGCATGCGTGCAGCCGGGGTTCGATCCTCAGCACCACAAACAAAGATGTTGTGTCCACCGAGAACTAAAAAATAAATATTAAAAATTCTCTCTCTCTCTAAAAAAAAGAAATTTCCTCTATTACTAGCTGAGGAGAAATAGATATGGGGAAAATATTTCATTCACCATGATGATTAAATTATAAAATACTTTATGTGGTAGGTTTGTAATGGGTAAACTTCTTTAGGTTCAGCTACATTCCCATTTCCTTTATGTTTCCAATTAGGGTGAGAGATTATTGTGGGAGAATTGGAGGACAGAAGGAAAGCAGTGGCCATTTTCAAGAACATGACAAGAAAGTAGTCTTGGATGGAGCTCTCTTTGTTGTAGAAGGATGACAGAATGAGGCTCTCATCTACTTCCCTTGCTTCTGTGAGGCATGGAACTATCCATCTTGGCTTTTTTAGTTTATAGCTACAGGCTATCACACCACTCAGTCGCAGTGTAGAATTGGCTCTCAGAAACAGAGTGACCTACCAGTCATGTCATCTGTCATCTGACTCCAATGGTTCAAGGTCCTCCTGGGGAATAAAGATGTGGGGAGCTAACACTATGCTTATATTACTTATGCTGTCTATGTAAGTAATAAACTTACTTGGGTATGTTGTCGCCTTACTGGCCAAATCTCTGACAGAGTAGCCAGCCAACCTAGCAGCTGCTTCTGCTAGAGACTGACCTCCGGAGAATTCCTCCCATGTTTCCATTGTATAACTGCAACTCCACCTCCTTCTGACAGTGAGATCAAGTGACCAAGTTAAGATGGTGACTTTTCTTGCCTCCTGGTCCTTGGACACAAAGAGATCAAAAGGTCCAGGTGGCAGCCACAGATTATAGTTCATATGAATCTTGCTCCATTGGTTAGAGCAATGGTTCTCAACATGGGACAGTTTAGTCCCATAAGAAACATTTGGTAATATCTGGTTCAGTAGATGGTTCTAGCATGGTACCAGGCTGCCATGAGTCTGCTCACAGAGCCTCCACTTGATGACTGTGGTAGTTATCTCCAATTTAACTCTCCAGACACCCTCTACCCTTTTCCATCCTGCTTTCTTACTTAGGAGGCTGACCTATATGAACCACATCAATAGGCTTCTTTGCCTTCTGGGTTTTGGCTAGATTTGGCCAAGGAAAATTACCAGCAGGAGAGCAGAAGGAAAGAGGAAAATTAAGTTGCAGTATTTATTCTTCTGTTTTTTTCTGTATTTATTCCTTTCCTACAAGATCACTTTGGGTTAGCTTAGCATTTCAATAAGGTCACCACTCTTCCCAAGGCAGCCACCTGTACATGAGTCACTCCTTCTAGGTTCTGGTAACTATTTCTAGTTTCTGTAACTTAGGGTCCAGGGATGGTAAGAGCTCCTACTGCCCTGCATTTCTGTACTACTTGTGGTTCCCTACATCTATGCTTTTATAGATAATCCCTTGTAAATGAACCCTCTTCCAATTATGATCAAGTGTGCTGTTTCTTGTTGGGACCCTGACTGATGTTATGAACACCTAGAAGCCTGCAAGGAAGAACATTCTGGAGAGTAACCTGCCAGATTGAGAGCCCATTATATATCCTTCTTTTTTAAAAAGTATTTGTTTTTTAGTTGTAGTTGGCCACAATATCTTTATTTATTTTTTTTGTGGTATTGGAGATTGAACCCAGTGCCTCACACATGCTAGGCGAGTGCTCTACCACTGAGCCACAACCCCAGCCCCTATATATCCTTCTTAAACATTTTGAATTTCCCTATCAACCTTCTAGCCTGCAACTAAAAGAACTTTGTGAGAAGTAGTTTTTCAATTCCTTTTTTCTTCCCTTTTGCTTCCATCCATCCTATCTATTCTCACCTCCCCCCACACACACAAGAACCCAAGTCTCTATTTTCTACTTGAATAAAGCACAGTATGAATCACACTTTTGTAAGATTTGGTTAAATTGTTTTATTATGTATGAATATTTTAAGGGGAAGTTAGTAAAGAAAATGACTCTAATGAATAACCTATATGGGAGAAATATATTGGGATCACTGGAACCTCCCAAATCAAACCATAACATCCTAGTAGATCTTAGGCCAGGGTAGCTTCCAAGGAAAGAAGGGATTCTTGCTGCAGCTTTGGAGTTGAATAAGGGAAATATTTGTTTTATTATTATTATTTGGTACTATGGATTGAACCAGAGGTGCTTAGGCACTGAGCTATATCCCCAGCCCTTTTTATTTTTTATTATTTTTTAAATTTTGAGGCAGAGTCTCACTAAGTTAAGTTGCCAAGGCTGGCCTTGAATTTGCAATCTTTCTGCTTCAGGATCTTGAGTTCTGGGATTTCAGGCAGGTGCCACAACACCTCGACTAGAAATATTTGTTTTTAATTGCAGTTGCCACTAGAGATTGGCTTTGGGAGACAGTTTGTGGCTGGATTTGCCCTGAAGTCTCTTAGCCAGGCTTTAATGAAACACTTGCAGTTTCTCTTTGGTTCCATTCCTCCATCTCACAGTTCTTCTTAGTGTTCATCTACTACACAAACAAACAGAACAATTGGTGTCTGGACTCAACCTTGATGAGGAAAGGAAGCCTGCTCTGATGAAGCAATCTTCCGAGAAACTGTAGCATAGAGACCGCAAAAGGAAAAATGCCCAGAAATGAAACAGCTTTCAGTTTTACCCTTCTGTGGGTGAAACCCCAAGAGTCAATAAAGAGTTGGGATGAGGGAACCAAACAGTCTTCAACTAATAGGTTGTCAATTGTCAAGTTTTCCATCCACACAGCTGCCCAATATTCCTGTGGGAAAATCAGTGATCCAGTGTAGAAAGAGGAAATCATACATTTCTTTTTTTAAGTCAATTTATTGTTGTCAACAACTCCCCAAGACAATATAAATGTTTTCTACATGAAGATCCCAGCAAATAGATGCCTAAGAAAGATTACTTTAGGATAATGATTTCTGAGGGGTGGAGAGTGAAAAATCATAACCAAAGTTCAGCATGGACAAAAACATGAAGGCATTTGAAAATAGTATTTCTCATTGATGATCAAGTAAAACCAAGTACCTTGCAAGAGATGGTATACAAATCAAATTCTGATACAGTGCAATATGGGAGTCTATTTAAATTAATTAACTAGAAGTTTATTGAACAGTTAGAATCTAACATTAATGAATATATTCATTAATCCAGTTCTGTATAAAAAAGCAAATTTTCATGTCCTAGCTGACAAACTATCTTAGTACTCAATTACTTTTAAATTGTGGACATGATTGAATTCATTGAATGAGAAATACTATATGGTAAAAGATTCATAATTCCTTGTCTAATAGTCAACATATTTAACAGGATAATGTATTATGTATAAAATATAGCACCAGAAGTTGAATTCCCATGAAATGTCAACTATTTTAACTCAAATTTGACATATGTTTCAAAATGCTTAGGATATCATTCATTGATTTTTAAAAAAAGATGGTACTTCCTGGTAAGCAGCAGCTCAGAGTAGAAAGAGCACTGGACCTGGAGTCAGATGCAATGCAAGTTGTTCACTCTAAATGCTCTCTAATATTCTTTCCAGATTTAATGTTCTATTTTCTTTTATTACTGAATCTTGAGTTCCATTGAGATACTTTTTAAATGGTGTTAAGTTGTTGTGTTTTACCTTTTAT
The DNA here is from genome assembly GCF_001458135.2 of Marmota marmota marmota. Taxonomy (NCBI): domain Eukaryota; kingdom Metazoa; phylum Chordata; class Mammalia; order Rodentia; family Sciuridae; genus Marmota; species Marmota marmota. The sequence continues at coordinate 9,764,273 of NW_026000283.1, forward strand.
TCTTATTTTTAAAGGTAAACTTTGAACATTGAATTTGTTATAGAAATGGTTTGAGAGGAGATAGTTTCCTGGTTTTGGGTTTTTTTTTTCCTCCATATATCTGTTGTTGTGTATGTCTTCTATCACTTGTTAATAGCGGTCAGTCCTCCTCTACTCTGTTAATAAAACTTGGAAAGTGTCTGGGAAGGAGATTCTGAAGAGCAATAGCAGTCCTTTCTGCCACAAAGCCAAGAGAAATCACTATGTTAGGGATGAAATTGGTGTAGTATGTTTACATAACTGGCTCAAATTCCCAAGATTAAATAGCTTAGGATTTCTTAAGTGAGTTCACTTAGCCAAATGTTGTTTTTGTTCTCAGCTTTCCTTCTCTCCAACTTTACATGTGTTTGTATCTCCACATCAATGTCTGACCAAGAGAAACCATAAACCTAAAATGTCCAAAACTGATCTCAACAACTTCCTCTCTAAACCTGCTTCTCTCTTATACCCAGTCTTGATCAACAACATCACCGTCTCACTGGTTTTAGCCAAGCTCAGAAACTTGGGGTCATTTTTTGTTCCTTCTCCCCATTCCCTGAATGGGTCCTGCTCCAATCTACCCTTCATGTTGTGATTACCCAAGTGCTCTTCCTAAATTGCAAATGTGATCATGGAGCTTTCCTGATAAAAATGCTTTAAAGACTATTTTACACCTACTGAATAATATTCAAAGTCTCTGAACACCTCTCTAGCTCAATCTCCTGTCACTCCCTGCCATTTCCTTCTGATCTCTTTATAGTCCAATTTACAGTGACAAAAAAACATGAGATGGTTTTTTCACGATTGTGGCTTTGCATGTGAAACTTCCTTCTACTTCTCACCTGAAGATAGTTCTTTTTCCTCATGTTCCCCATAACATTTCCACATACTCATTTTATAACTCTTGTTACACTGTCTCATAATTCATTTTCTACTTGCTTGTCTTCACTACCAGACTGCCAGTTCCCTGTTTTGGGAGAAAGTAAACATTGTAGAGGAGATTCACATGCTGGATGCTTCTAAGTGGCATTTAAGTTTGCTTTGGACCCTGAGACACTAATGATATTTTCCCCTGCCTTCTCTCTTTGTCCCAGCTCTCCCCCTGGTGGAGGTGTTAAGCAGCAATGGAATGGTTACATGGCCAAAGATAAGACAAGGGAATTGGCTCATCCACAACATGGATGAACATCTGCCTCATGTCATTTTAAAAGTAAACCTAAAACTGGCTAATGAGCCTTGGCTTCAGGGTGGCCTGACAGGATCTTTCTGTCTTGCCATGTATGTCAATTCCCAGAGCTGATTTCAATTTCCAGGGCTGTAGTTGGGAATCAACAAACCCATCCTTGGTGGTCTCAAAGAATATCTTACTACTGTCAAGTAAATAGCCCAAGAAGAATTAGTTGATGGAGATATTCCATGTTTTCTCCTCTGCCTGGAGCTCAGCCAAACATATTTTCAGGAATGTATGCCTTTGGACAATTATACCATAGAGCATGGAATCAACCACCAATTGCATCCATATGCTAAGTGTTCTCCCCAATTGCAGTGGGTCCCACCTCCCCCCAAAAAAAAGTCCCACAAAAGGTCTTCTCAATCCCAGAACAATATCCAGTTATTACTGCTTTCTATCCCAGTTGAAGATAACCTAGTTTTGAATCAGTATTTAGTTGCCTGTGAGAGTCAGTTTCTCAAGCACCCCTGGATACAGAGTTCTATAGATATAGTGGCCCTAGGTGTAATCTGGGTTGGTCTAAGTGGTGATTCCCAAGGTAAAACTTTGCCAGGCATATAAAAAAGAGAGGGAATTAGATTATCAGCCTGGTGGGGGTGGAATCTCACCTTTAAAACCAAATGAATTTTGGGAAACATGATGAATTTTTAAGCATTGTAGACATTCTCCTGAACATGGCTACTAGGAATTTATCAGATACTATGTTTACACTACAGTGAGGTTTCTAACAGCAAGAATGAGTTTTGTATTAGGTGGAGGGAAAGCAAATTAATATGCTCTATTTGTCATCAGGAGAGACTACCTTTAAAAAATCAAACAGCTCCCACAATATCACTTCATACATATATCAAAGGTAAGGAAAGATGACCTGCTATCTTAGGCATCCATCTGGCTGTGTCCTAACTGAAGAATAAGAATTCAGGTGCTACCAGGAATAGCATGAAATAAAACAGGAATAGAACTGGTGGGAGTGGCCCCCCTGGAGTTCTTAGGTTTCTATGTTCAAGGTAAAGATTACCCTACCCACAAAGCGATCATTGATGACATCATTTATGATGCCTTTGCCCTTCAGTTGGCACTGTACAGGCACCTCTTGGTTCTTCACCACGTCTGTAAAGTGCATTGCTACCAGTGGGGAGGTGTAGTTAACCTGTAAGGGAAAGAACAATTAATTTTAAGTGGGGGGAGTTAGTAGAAGGGGAATGATCAGATATTCAGTACAGGATGGGTACTGAGTAAATCTCATGATGCCAAGTCACAAATGGCTACAACTGACATGCTTTCCCTGCCTTAGGAAAGTGTGGGGAAATTACACATTTCTCTCATAAGTCACTGTCAGGTGTCTGATTGTCCTCTGGGGAAAACCAATTCTTGACTCGAATGATTTGATTTTCTGGGTATCAGACCATGAATCAGACCATAACTAATATCTATCAAGTCCCTGTGCTGGAGATGAAGCCATCTCTGCCCCAAGGCTTCAAATGGGAGAAACAAAGAAGTGTGGTTATTTGGGCATGATTAAGCACAATGGTGTCTTAATTTGTCTGCTCCTGGCTCTGTCACTAATTAACTGTGTAACCTTAGGCAAGTCACTTCTTCTCTCTGAACCCCAATTTTCCCATCTGAAATCTGAAGTGGTTACACTACACAATATATGAGTTTTTTTTTCAGATATGGAATGTTATGTATTTGTGATATGAACTTGTAGAGGGAGTTCCTGGTTATGGACCTCAGCTATTCACCAGTCTGTTACTACCTGTTGCTCCCTAATTCTAATAAATCCCAGACAGCTCTTCCTTTGTATCTGAGCCCTTTTTGACCGCAAAGAAGGAAAGGGATACAGCTTACTTACGTGAGTCAGTTTGCCGTAGTAAGGGTAGTAGCGAAGGTCAAAAGAAGCCGACTCTGGGTAGTAATTGATGGATCTGATGTCATTTTCATCACCTCTCTGTAAGCAAAAGCAGGTATACATGGGATGCTAGATTATAAAGTGGGTTGGAGTCTGGGCTAAAGGGATTTATGTCCCAGGTGAAATTACTGTGTGACCCATAATCAAGTGTCCCAGAAAGATTGCAAAAGAATGGGGCAGAGGTCTCTCCTGACCTATCCACAGAGGACCATTTCCAGAGAATGGCTTCCCTTGGCTTTTCAAGTTCAAAGAATATTGAACAGAAGGCCTGGGATGAGGAGGCTGAAGGCACTCCATGTGGCTCTGTTCTGGCTTTTAGAGGACTCAGACAAAAAAGCTTCAAAGGCTCTTAGTACCTGATGCTGCTCTGGAAAGAAAGTCTACCACTCTATCTCTTCTCTAAAGAGTCACACTGGGCTTGGCAACCAGTCTTGACTTTGGAGCTGAGGAAGTTATAAATTGGAACACATTTATTAAATCTTACTCCACAACTTGTACATTGCAAGCTTGGTTCTATGATTCTTGGTTCTTGGAGTCAGATCAGAGAACACAGCAACCCAATGCATAGGCACACAGCCTTCATTTGGCTTATCTAACCTTATGTCTCTGATCACATTCTCTGTAGTGCTTAATTACAGGAGGTAGAATCAGGAGGATGGAAGTGAGAGAGAAGTAGGTAATGGAAATAATTAAACAGGGCTACTCTTATCATAACATGTCAGGTAGGGGGCTGCCCATCTGCCTATACATTAGGCTTACCCTAAATAGCAGAGGTCTGGGGGATAATATGAACAAATAGCGCATCACTACTAGTGAATTACTCACTAGGGTCATGTGATTACTTCTTCCAGCATACTATAATTATCCTTGGTATAAACTGAGGTCTTCATAATTTATTCTAGTCATTACTTCATCCTGCTCGATTTCCACAAGTGGATGTGGGTTTGACCAGTATTGATTGTTATAGAATGTATAGAGACTCTTAATATTTCTTTTTTAAAAAATATAGTTCTTAGCAAGGTTTGATGTAAGCTAAAAACAAATGAACAACTTCCATTTGGGAATTTGGTTCAATTAATAAGCTGGTTTAAGGGCTGGAGTTTATCTCAGTGGAAAGCACTTGCTTAGTGTGCTCAAGGCCCTGGGCTCCATCTTCAGCACAGAAAAAAAGAATGCTAATTTAAGTCTGCATTGGTGTTTATGATTTACTTATAAATTCTTCTAAAAGCAGTAAAATTTATTTTTCATGAATGGCCTGTGGAATCAATTCCACTAGTTGGTAGTAACACCTCACATGTGTAACTATTTACACGCAAGTGCATACATTTGAACAGAATGAATGTCCTTCCTACTTTGTTCACCAGGCAAATACTGCCTGACCTTTCGAAGCTCATCTTCAGCAATACCACCTCCCACCTGGAACTGACCTTCCTCTCTTATACGTCCCTACTGTACTTTTCATTGTACCTGTGATACTTCATTGTCTGGATTTCAGTACCCAAAACCCAGTGAAATACCGAATTTGGCAATCAATACATGCTTGCCAAATGTGGGATACTGGCTGGATAAATACTGTCTTTTGCTGTTTTCTCACCTGCCACCATGAAGAGTGGAGTTTTGAGTTTTACTTCTAGTACTGAGAATGGGATTACCTGGCCACTCACATTTGCAAGACAACTATCCAAGGCTGGGAGAGCAGTTGATGTCACTTTACAGGAGGGAGCTACTGCCAGTTTAAGAAGCAAATCCAAGATCTAGGGCTTTTTCTTACAAAGGAGCTAATTGGTGCAGATGAGATAGGAGTTAATGGTCCAGTTAATTAGCATATTAATGAAGTTCTGTTTATACTTCCCTTGTAGTCATTTATTATTGCAACACCCAGTGCCACTGGTCATTGCTGCAAAATGTGAAATTCAGTTTTAAAATCAGGGACTAATGACTCTAATGAAAGCTGTTTGTTTAGTTCAAAGAAACAAGTAATTAGAGCTAAAAGCAAAAGTGTAAACAGAATTCCAATTAATGACTTGGCACATTATTGTTCCCTGCTGTGGCTCTTAGCTGAGGTTCAGTCTTTGGCTTTCACAGGTATAAATCATGACACACCGACTCTCTCTTACACACACATATGCACTGCACACACATGCTTTGAATGCTTTCCAGAAAAAGGAAGACCTGAAGGCACTAAGAAAGGTATAGTTATGAAAAATATGAACACTTTCCCTAACATGCACTATCCCTGTGTAAGTGCATGGAAGGGCTCAACTACTTTTTTGGATGAAATAGATGTGCTAACAATGCTTACTCAAAAGGACACTTTACCTGAACCTTGCAGGAAACTTTCACAGGATCTCCAAGCTCAGGACGAAAGCCTACAATCTAGCAAAATCAAACAAACAAAAACAAACAACAACAGAAAATAGTAGTTTTTAAAAAACAGATTTAACAGTAAAAAATGAGGCTTTTCTAAACTCCCATTGAGTCATCTTTCCTCTGGCATAAACTACATCTACTTTGCCCCTTCAGATATGTCATGAATAGTGGAAAAGGCTAAACATCTTCAGAGTGGATCAGCCCAGCTGATTCCATGTTGTATTTGTGCCTGAGGGAAAATTGCAGATAACCATAAAGATGTAAAGAACTTTCTGGTTCCAAAAGGAGTGTGCTGGGTAAGGTTCTGCCACATCTAGGGTATGACAAGAGAACGGGAAAATGCATTTTTTTTCAATGATACAAGAACCATCCCTGCCTCACCCCCATTTCAATCCTCTGTTCCAAACATCTCAGGACTCTATTCTTTTTTAATTTTGTTTTTTTGGTAGTGCTGGGGATTGAACCCAGGGCCTTGTGCATACAAGGCAAGCACTCTACCAACTGAGCTACAACCCCAGCCCCCCAAAGGACTCTATTCTTGACAGACGCCATCAATGGGGCAGGTTTAGGGGTGGGTTTGAGATGTGGCAATAGGAACTGTTCAGGGAGAGAAAGGAACTGATAGCTTCGACTGTTTGGTTGCATTTCTGATGCTGTTGATAAGAATGGCCAGACTTGCAGTGCTTAAGTAAAGACCAGAGCCCAAAACAAATAGTGTTCAGAGCCCTTCTACACAGCTCATTCACTTATCAACATGATATATGAGGGGTTAATATACCCGGTTCATCTTTAGGAGGATGCAAGGCTGTCCAGTAGAATATCCAAAAGTAGGGTCCTCCAGACCAGAGCAGTTCTTTAGGAAGGAGCGCTTAAATTGGCAGGCCTTCTTGTCCTCATCCTCATCGCCATCTTGAATGAAGTACTGCCCTGGAGGACAATCTACATTCATTTCCTCTTGAAGACTGTCATTATAACCTAAAGCACATGTGGGTGGCAAAGGGTCGAGTTAAGACAAGTGCTACAAGGAAAGGCCATGCTTTTAGTCCTCTCTCCCTAATTTCTTTTCTCTACCTTGCTTATCCCCCTGTGAAAACCCAAGTCTACTGTAATTCTTCTGACCTGCCATGAGCTGCCCAAAGGTCTTCATCAGTAATATCCCTGGGCGGGTGGGGTGTGTGGCTTCCTGGCTGGTCACTTCAGCCCACTTGATTGCCTGCTCCCTTTGTTTCTCATTTGCTCAGAATTTCTGGATATCTATCTCAGGGTCGCATGTTGGCCACATGATAACTTTTCTCTATTTCTTTCCATATATTGTAAACTTGAAGGGGTAGCTTCTCTACTTCTGGGAGAAGAATGGGTATATAGTTGGTAGATTTTGGAAGACGGACTGAGTTGTGAAAAGGCATGGCACATACAAGGAGGCTAAGTTCCTAGGTTAAATTTCCTTAAGTTCAGTTTAGGAAATGTCTCCTTTCGAGGTCAATGAGAGGTACCTGATATAAGAGAGTGAGAATTATGTGTTGTGGAACAGAAGGAACATGAAAGAAGAGGAAGAGAAGGAGGAGGAGAAGGAGGAGAAGAAAATAAATCAGCTTCTCTTTTTTAACAGTGGGAAGGTAGCACTGCAAAATAAGAGCTTAGGTTGAAGATAGAAACCAGTGACAACCATAGGGTCTCCACTGAGAAGGTGAAGGGGTGAGATCTTGTCTCCTGAGACCCGAGACACCTAGGTTAGTGTCCCTTTGCATTGGATGGAATGTAATAGGTGTCCAAGAAATACACATAAGGGAAGAGAGCTATGTGTTCACTCTTTCAACTACCAGATACTAGGAAAATAGGCTTTGCAAATCACTGCATTATTTCCAATTTGGTTCTAACTGATGGAACCCAGTTAATCCTGTTAGATGTAGCCCCCATGTATTCATGTTCAAAGTAGCACAGTTTTTCAAAGGAGATTGTGCAGTTATGAGCCACCAGAGGCAAAACTCAAAATGAAATGCTGGATCCATATCTAGACAGGTTGTGACTTGGGTTTGATATTACTGAGAGACAACTGGGAATTTTAAATCTGTTCCAATTATGGCTATGCCTTTATTTTTCTCTGACAATGCTACATTAAATTCAAGTCTTTGTTTTTCTCTCTCTCTCTTTTTTTAGGAACAGGAGCTATGCTCAAATAATAACTTTCTAAATAGAAACTGCAATCATGTGCTCATTGTTTCTCTTGAGGTAGTTCCATTAAAAATAATGTGACATGGGCATGACCCTTATTGCAAAATCCCAGTCCTCATGAGAATGAAACTGATACTCTGGGATGTCTATTTCAGAGATGTGTTCCTTTTTAGCAGGACATATTATCTACTCTTAGGAACAAAACCCCCAATACTTATCCTAACATTCCCTGCCTCCATCATCAGGTCACAATTGGTATTTTTCCATTTACTAGCTTCTCGTCAGCTAGTAAATGGGTTTCCTCAGCAGAGATTCTGGCGATATACATATTTGCAATACATATACATATTTGCAATCACAAGCATTTTGAAAGAAAAGAAGATATTGTGCTAGCTATGATGCCTAAAACATTTTTGTGGCTAAGAATGGAACTATATGGACTCAGAAAGAACCCAGCCCCCTTCATTCTATAGGTAAAGAACCTGAAGCTCAGTTTTACCCAAAATAACACCTGAGCATTATTGCTACAAAGGTAAGTTTCCAACTCCTGGTCAGATGGTAACAGCGTAGAGTTGTGAAAAACATACAGATCACCTGCAGATTCTGTTAAAATGCAGATTCTGATTCAGTAACTCTGTGGTGGGACCAGGCCTTTCTAAGAATCCCAAGCAATGCCCATGCTTCAGATCCCTGGAAAACCCTTTTGAGTAGCAAGGGCATCAAAACATGTTGGTTCAATCACTGGCTCTACTTCTAGGAGATTTTGATCGAGTTACTTCCCCTTTCTGAGTCTCAATGCACTCATTTGTAAAACAAGGACAATGGACTCTATTATGCAGGGTTAAAGTTGAATGACAAAATTCATTTATTTCAAATAACACTTCATGGTACATAAAATTGTTATCCTCCTAATTCAGTGTACATTCTTCTAGGCACCCTCACCCCCCACTTTAGCCAGACCAGATCAATCAAACCCGTTTGACGCACTTTTTTTCTATGAAGATTGGGTGCAGCAACACAAACTCCACTGGGCTCCTCGGACAGTTGGGTAAATACAGAACCTGGGTTCTCTGGATTTAACTTTAACCAAGCTGCTACAACCTCAACTTTTACCATGTGTTGGGACTCCCACAAAGCCATTATTTTGTCCCTGAAATTGTGTCTGATAACATAGAGATAGGCATCTTCAAATATTTGAGATCAAAATACTGGAGTGATGCCACCCAGAGATTATTCCTCTGACTCCTTTTTGGAATGCTGCTAAAGACACTTGTTTTCTCCCTTCTAGACAGCCCATCTCCAATAAACGAATTCTCTTACCATTAGAAAGCATAGGAGGCAGGAATTCTCCAGCTCTAAAGAACATTTTCCTTTACTCCTCACTATCTCCCTCCAGATTTTTTTTTTCAGTGCTTGGGACGAAACCCAGGGCCTCACACATGCTAGGCAAGCACTGTACCACTGAGCTACACCCCAGTCATTTTAATTTTTTTTTTTTTTGAGACAGGGTCTCACTAAATTGCTGAGGCTGACCTCAAACTTGTGGTCATCCCGCCTCAGCCTCATGAGTTGCTGGGATTACAGGCATGTGCCACCATGCCCAACTCTGAGTCACCTTTTATAAGTGATCACTACTAACCACCTGGATATGCTTAGGACTTAACTAGGTTCTGTGTAGTGTTCATGAACATAAAGCATATTTTCTGCCTCAAAGAGCTTATTGTCTAGCTGCGGAGTTGACCTGTGTGCTCTCAAGGCAACATATATCATAAACTAGAGCAGTTTCAATAGTATGAAGGGTGCTGAGGGGGAATGTAAAGTAAGGAAAGACCATGATAGACTGGGGTTGGTTAGTAAGCCTGGAATTTCTGGGTTAGGTGAATTTTGAATTATGAATTCCCACTCATCATCTTTCAAGAGAGTTTTCTGTTATTCAGAGGAGTTTACTTACCCTGAAGAAAGCCATTTAGGCTAATCACATAATGCTGCCAAGTGTCAGGTTCAGAAACGTTGAAGTTGAAGTTAAGGCTATGGGCGAAGGGTCTGATCATAACTCCTGGCAATGAAAACAGGTCTTGGATATATTAACCCATTCTTGGATAATTTTTTTGTGTTGATTCCCATGAAACCATTTCCCCCCAGGCAATCAAAATGAAAAGGACCATAATTTGCCAAGTACCATTTTACTTTTACTCTTAATAATTGAATCTCTAAGTCATTACCGGGAAGAACCAAAGTTAATTGAGGCTGAACATGCTGTGCAAGCGGATTTCTGTCCAGCGAGTCCTGACAACAGGGCATTTGGGCACACTCACCAGGAGGCTTCATCCGCTCAGTGAAGGTTGGCATGTAAGGAGTGATGGTCAAAAATAGTGTATACATGCAGAGGGTGATCACAGCAGCCAGGGAGGCATAGAAGAAGAAGTAAATGACTAAAACCAGGCCTGCAGAGCAATTAAAAATGACAGTGGTCAGTGCTCACCAACAAGCCTTGCCTCCCCACTTTGAACTCATGATCCAGAACCAACCCAAACATGAGATGGCTTTTTTTTTAATTCCCCAGATTCTGTATGTCCTTGCTTATTCAGATTTTACCAATCTGGAACTGGTGAGGATTTTCCCAGGAGTCCGACTGCAGTTTACCTTCATAGTGTCTCCGGATGGAAGGGCTTGCTGGGCACATGATGACCATAAACAAGATTACAGGGAGTGGAGTTTAAAGTACTGCAGAGGGCAAATTGCTTGAGAGTCCTCTGGGCAATAGCTGATGTCCTAAGTACAAATCATTCTTCACTATTCATTAAAGCAGATGCCCTGAAGTGTCCTAGCAGCTTGGTTCCAGTGATTATATGTATTTGCAAGTGATGAAAACAGCATTTCCTTTCACAGCATTTCAAACTTTTGATTAATTTCCATTGGACTTGCCTCTAATCAAGGCAAAGTGAGGTTTTATACTAATTATTTCAAATCTTATTCATCTTTAGCAAAGTTTAAGTGGCTTTGCTTTTCAAAATTAAAAAAAAAGAAACTAACATAGGGTGGGGAATGGAAGAGGAGGAAACAGTATTTAATCACTGACACTTGCTGTCCGTGAGCTTGGGCAAATTATAGAACCTCTCTGTACCATTGTTCTCCACAGGTAAAATGAGGATAAGATTAGCACCTACTTTATCTCCTTATCTATATCCCTAACAATATCTGAAATTCAGCCTTTCTTACATCCTAACCTGACTATATCACTTTCCAGCTCTGTACTCTTGGATGTGCTGTTCTCACTTCTCTGGGCCTCAATTTCCTTATCTGGAAAATAAGGATAATAATAGCACTTAGTTCTTAGCATTAAATAATGCATATAAACAGTATAGTACAGAGCCTGACAGATACTAAGTGTTCTATAAATGGCAGTCATCATTATGATAGGCCCAACTGAATCATGAACCATAAACTAGAACAAACCACATAACTTTGCTATACTCCAAACTGAATTCAAATGTTAAGTTTTAGATGGAACCCTAAGCTAAATAAAATTAACTGCGAAAGAAAGAAAGAGGGGTGGGGTGGGGAGAAGAACCCTGAGTAATCAAACTAGAAATGGAAATGACCCTTTATGTTTTATAAAATGAACTAAAGCAGAACTGGAACATGAGCACATTGATTCAGTTGGAGTCCCTGGAGAAGAAACAACAGTGCCAGTGTGCCTGTGATACTTGGCTGTTGCCCACAGGCTACCCTAATGGGATGTACCCTGTGCTTCCTCCTCCATTCCTCCACCCCCATCCCCATTTTGGGAATGAATCAACAGCAGGAGCCATCTCAGAAGAGCCCATCTGGTCCTGAGTCCCCTTCAGGGACTTGTTCATTGTTGCAATTCATGAAAATAGTATGATATTCTGGCAAGAGAATGAATTCTGGTGTTTGAATCCCAGCACTGCCACTTGGTTACTATATGACTTTAGATACGTTACTTACCCTCTCTAAGCCTCAGTTTCTGCATCTGTAAAATGGGGATAATAATATTACTACCTCATATGATTCTTGTCAGAATCCAATAAATAACATATAGGTCCTAAGAATACAGGTTGCCCAGCTATCAAAGGAAAAACCCAGAGTATATTAATAGGCTGGGTGAATATGTTAAACATGCTGATGTCCAGGCTGGAACAGGGTTAGTAAATGCTCAAGTGGACATCCAGCTCTCAGGAAAGAGGGCAGCGAGGCATGTGCTTTATAGTCTAAGCGTTAATATTACCGTTTGCCTTTGCCTACGAGTAGCTTAACAGAAGAAGCTGGATTTGCTGGGCTCCCCTTAGACCTGCTACCCTGGGGTCTGGCTAGGGCCCACTGTGCAGTGTCTCTACTGACTTATCTTCTCCAGGTACTTGAAACTTCCTCCCTCATCCCCACTTATTGTCTTGGGTTATCTTCCACAGGAACAATTTAGATCAACTCATCTGGTGAAGTTCCAGCAGCTGGCTGTTTAGGGGTTAAAGCATGGTTCCTCCTCCCAGAATCACACTTGCATTTCACACAGCCTGTTTTCCAGTCGTCTTTAGGCATAAGAGAAACAGCTGTGCCCCTTTGCAGCCCCAGTGAGTGTCCAGCATTTGTCTGCAGCTTCCAGAATGTTGGAATGTCTGTATAATGGTACATTTGTTCCAGTTGAGAGTTCGAGGGATGGGCAGGGGTGGAGCTGGGAACTGAGGAGGGGTGACGGGAGCTGGGTGTTGTTCAGAGCCCCACACCTGCTATTCCTAATTCCAGGAAGCAGGGCTGGCTGTTTTACCCTCACTACGCTGAATTAGCCACATTAAATACAAAAGAGAGAATTCTCAGTCACAGGGGCCTTTGGAAGGCATGGCCACCAACCTCAGCAAGGTAGACCCTTGGCATAATAAGAGGACTCTTACTTCATTCATGGCGTCCTCTATTTTTTTTTTTCTCTTGTGGATTAACTGAGTTCTAAACCAGCAACTTCTCTGCTTCTGGGTTGTGTAGAGTGTAGCAAGTGTGAATTTTACTACAGGCAAAAATCTCCTGAGAAGAAGGTCCAGCAATAATAGTTTAAGTGAGTAGGACCCGATGAAGCAGTGCTGGGGAGGTTGTGAAGTAAAAATAGTGGGATCATGTGACAAAAAAGAAAAGCTAAGGAACAAGATCCTGCTGTTGAGCAAACAGCATGGAAGTTCAGCCCTAATCTTTGGTAATGATTCCGTTCAATCTAATTCCCCTGTGTCTACCATGGGAGAATAAAGCACTCCCAAGCTGAGGCCAGGGACAGGCATCTTAGTTCTTCTTTTCTGACATTACGAGGTGAAGTGATAAGGCTTTATAAACCTTTGATCAGGCTGGGCGTAGTGGCACATGCCTGTAATCCCAGAGGCTTTGGAGGCTGAGGCAGGAGGATCGAAAGTTCAAAGCCAGCTTCAGCAACTTAGCGAGGTGCTAAGCCACTCAGCAAGACTCTGTCTCAAAATAAAATATAAAAAAGGGCTGGGGATGTGGCTCAGTGGTTAAGTGCCCCTGAGTTCAATCCCCAGTACCAATAAATAAATAAACCCTTGATCAGGTTAACAGAGACTTGGGTCATATCCTAGAAATAGGTCTTCTGCATAGTACTTTCAACTTTACAATTTTAACATCTTATTGGAGTAACATGCTGATCCTGTGAGAAAGACAAGGCAGGGATTGTTTGCTTCATTTGGCAGGTGGGGAGACTGAGGCTAAGAGAAGGTAAATGATGAGCCCAATGTCACATGGATAGAAAATGACAGGGCTGGGACTTTTTAAAAACCCTATGCTTTTTCAACTCATTTTCACTGTCTCTTTGCATTGCATATTAAGCCCAGTGGATTTCAGTTACACAATCAAGTTTGTTCATCTATTTGGAATTTGTTTTGCTGGATCTGTCCACAGTCCAGACATTTCCTTAGGTATCGTGCTTTTATGTGAAATGTTAAGAAAACTTTGCAAACAAGTCCATCCAGTGTATGGTAAAGAAGTCCTGGACACCACACCAAAAGCGAAGGACACCAGACTGGGGCATTGGGACAAATGGGACTTACTCCAACTCTGACCTGTTCGGGCCAGAGACATCCTTCTCTCCGGGTCCCACAGGTATTCATTCATGATCTGCAATTTCCGCCACCAGGCATTGCCTGTTGGCTGACCCTGACCCTCTTCCTCCTCCTTTTCCTCCTCCTCCTCCTCCTCTTTCTCTTCCTCTTCTTCCTCCTCCTCCAAATCAGGCACCATCATCACCCGAGCCTCTTCTTCTGCTTCTTCTTCTTCATCTGCTAAGTAGTTCTGATTCACTTCATCCTGATCATCCTGGAACAGAGACAAAACAAAATCTCCTTTTTGAACAAAATTTCCAATGGCACATCCCATCAGCCAAAAATAAGTGGGAATAACTCAATATTTGAAAACACTTCAAATTTCCACTTCCCCCAAAACATCCATTGTTACAAGAGGTAGATTTTCTTTCTGTTCTTTTGGAGGAAATATCCTTTCTATGACCCATATTGAGTAAGTATTCTTTCCATAGAGGTATAAGTTTTATTCTCAGCTTTAGGCATTTTGGTTCTTCCCCTAGGACATCTCTTGTCAATACTTTGTCTCGGGGCCTTGGCCTTCCGCTTAACTTTGACCTGTCAGGGAAGAGTTGAGTTCACAGTGGAGAATAGAGTAGTCTTAGACATTTATGTCTATGATGGCAAATTCTCAGTACTTGCCTGCTTTGTCCTAACACCCTGTACACTTTCAGCTGCTCAACCTCACCATCCCAAGTTGTTCCTAAAAATACCCTGGGACAGGCATCAAGAGAAGAAGCCAACTGCTATACCCCTCCTCAAACCTTGGACTGCCTTCCCAACAGAAACAAGAGATGGGGATTTATTTGCTACTTCTCTAACTACTGCTCTAGCTGGAACCCCTTCCTGCCTTAAGCTAGACAGACAAACAACCTGAGAGCTAGGGCCCCAACAGATAACTTTCCCAGTTCTACCCCTACCTCATAACCTAGGCAAAAAGCTGGGCACATAGGAAATGCTCAATATCTATTTGTTGATTGACTGATTGCAGCCATTAATTAAGATATGAAATTGTAATCTTCTCTAAGTGGTTCTAAGAAACTTTAAAAAATACAAAGAAAGGAAAAAGAAAAAACCAGACTTCACCAAGTGGTGTTTCAAATGCCTTCCAGCCACAGGCTGGAAGCTTGTATCTTTGCTCTTTGGGAGTTTGCCAAGGCTCACTGCAGCAGCAGAAAATGAGGCCACCCTCCCTTTCTCTCTGCTGTCCAAGTCTGAAGACTGGCAGGGACTGTGCACCTGTTGGGGTTGGATATGTCAAATGCTAGAGGCCAGGGGCTCCTTGCTGCCCCCTCCCTGCCTGATTCCTCAAAGGCCACTTAGAGGGCACTCAGCTAAAAATGCTGCCTTTGGTGAGGGAGTTCAGCAAATTGGATCATTCAAAATCAGCATAAGTGATAAAGAATGACAAGGCTCTACTCTCACCATTCAGTCTGCCCAGCACTATCTAGCTCTTGATTATAAGCACTCTTGAATTGCTCTGTAATTTGTTCAAATGTATAGCTCTATATCATACAGCATATCAAAACTGACAGGGACATCCAAGATTTGCTTGTCCATTTGAGGCCAAGAAAGGGGACAGGATCTGCCATTCCGCAAATTCATAACAGAGTAGACAGTCTCAGAACCTGTGTCTCAATACTCTGGACAATGATGTTTCTTTTCCATCACATTAAGCATAAGTGCCTAGAGGTTGCTTAGCAGATTTATGAAGAATGATAATGTCCTGGGTTCTGTGTTCCCAAGAGATTGTAGGCACTTATGACCAAGGATTTCTGATTGTAATATGAATTCACAGTATAAGGCTTAGGAAAATAAACTTCATCTGTCACTCAATGTTGAATGGATTAATAAATGGTCTTAAATCTCTTTCACTTGTATGTGAACCTATTACACATTTGACCTCCCGAACTACATTTTGAGCAGCTAGGGGGAGGGTTTATATTTTCTAACTTCTTGCTGTCCATTCACAGTGTGAAGCCCACAGCTATGTACCCAGTGAGTATTGATTAAATATCAATGATACCTGCCTGACTTAAGAGTCCTGATGTAGGACTCTGGGGAAGTACGCTCACAAAGCTTGTCACCTTAACCTCAGCAATCATGTGCACTAGAATGGGTAGTCATCATAGCCCCTAGAGAGTTTACTACACCTGAGAATCTTTGAGAATTTGAAATGTAATGTTTCATCATGGATGAATTTATATTCCCTTTATATTTTCAGAACAACCTGTTTTTCTTGTTGCTTACATCTGCCTTCCACCTCTAGTCTATAGAGGAGACAGCTGGCCATAGCCTCAACCTGATCTTATTTGTAGGTATGAGCTCTCATGATAATCCTATTAAAATGGCTTGTCATTAAAGTCTTACCCTCCTGGGAAGAATTAATCTTCTCAGAGCTTACACCACAGATCTTATACCACCTGAGCCTTACTTTAGGAACCTCAAATATCTTTTTGATATTGTACACATTGTATAAGAGGAGCCTTCCCCAAAAGTTCGTCATTAATTAAATCCTGTGTAAAAATGTACTTTCATGCAACTATTTAACAAAATTTGGTAAAGAATTATTTGGTTATGAGAATGTTTACCCACAACGTTCTGTTTTTTTTTTTTTTTTTTTTTTTCAGTTTCCTAAAGTGGCGCTATCCCCATGTGATAGAGTATGTGAGTGTGCTGGGGTTTGGTAGTGGGTGTGTGCTGAAGCCATCATGTTTCCCTAAAAGGGAAGTCTGAAGGACAGGGGGTGGCTCCATTTTGAGCAATCTAAATATATGAACATATAAACAAATATATAAACATGACCAAGGATATGACCCAAAGGATAAATTTGTGCCCTGCATTGAGTAACACCCTGTAAACACTTGAGTGGTTCATTAATTTAAAAAGAGAAATTAAGCATACAATTACATCAAATAATTTTTAAATCTGATCAAGTGTTATAAAGAGTAAGATCCTCTGATGTACTTAAAACCCAAGTAATTGAAATTATCCACAATTTTAGCAGCATTACATAAAAAAAGAAGCCAAATAAAGAATGGTTAGATATGTCCTATAGACCATGACTGCTCTGAGAGCTGGAAGGGACTTTGGGGATATCAAAAGAAAGATTCTATAAATTGTGGTTAGAAAGCAAATGGGGACCCTCAGTAGTTGATGTGGGGTTAGAAGAAGTCATGTCTTCTTCTTCTGGCTGTTGACAGTCTTCACTTAATTCCCTTGTTATATAAATGGTCATATCCAAATAAAGATGGATTATGTTTTGTTTCCTCCTGCAGCTCAGATCATAATCGTCTCTGAGGAAGACTTAACAATACCACCCCCCCCGCCAAATGGGGCGTAAATTAATGATTTAGACCAAAGTAAATGCAAAGAAACTTTTGGATAAAATAATGCACCCTGGAGATAAATGGTGAAACCAAAGGGGTGTGTGTGTGTGTGTGTGTGTGTGTGTGTGAAGCAGGGTGCAGTGGCAGACAAGGTGGTAAATGGGTAGTGGTGGATCAGGGGCTAGGGAGTGGAAAGAGTATGAGGTTAGAAATGAAGACACTCATTCTCACTTTGGTTCCTCCACTAACTTGCCAGTCACTCTGCCATGCTGAGCCCCAGCAGCCTCCTTTACATAATGATGGTGTTCTGGAGAAATGGTATCTAGGATTCCTCTCAGCTCCTATCAAGGATTCTATGATTTTAGTTATAGTTTGGAATCTCTGCTTTAGAAAAAGAGCAGCTGGGTTCTAAGAAGCTACCACCCAAAGGGACTGAGACAGCTGGGTAGGCAGTGCCTTTCATTTCCTCTTCTCCTTCTCTGCTCTCTTGGCTAAATTTTTTTTGCACTATCAGAATGAAATCTCCACTCTCAGACTCCAAAAGGTCTGTTCAAAATCTAGGCTCCTAAGAAAAAAACTTTAGAAAGCCCTGTTATTCTCTGGCATCTTCCCCTTCCCTTATCTTTGTTCTACAGGAAGAGGGGCTTCCTTCTTCCATTCAGCAATTTAGGGTGCCCTGGAGGGCTGAGACTCACTGCTCCTTCTAGAAACCCTGCCTTTCCTTAAACTTCACTGTTTCTGCACATTCCAAGGAGAGGCAGCCTTAATCCAAGACCTATACAGCCCCCAACCCACCCTGTTAAAAAGTGGCAGCAAAATATTCTGCTCCCTGGGACTCACAAGTCTGAAGCGATAACCGTAAGGAAAGGCCGGAGCCCTTCTGGACCGGAGTTGCCTTCTCATAGCTGTTCTGTGGGCAAAGACGCCGCGGAGGCAGCAAGTGGGTCAGAGATCTGGAGCTTCTGCTGGTACAGGAGACGCTGCTTGCTGGGGACACTTGGAGCCTGGTAAAAGTGAACCCTCCTGGCATGAGCCCTTCCCCAAAATAATCTAACATGCCCCTCTCTCATTGGTTGGCCCCTTCCCCGAATCAAAGGAAAGCCCTTATGGAAAAGCAAGCTCATCATTACAGGGAGGGGGAGATATTCTGGGTCACGAGGATGAGCAACTTACCCCCCCTTCGTGTGTCTTTCCACCCTTGCTCTTCTCCAGCTCCTGAGATATAATGGGCCCAATGGAAATCTTAAGTCATATTCTTCTCAATTGAGAGTTGGCTATCAGTGTGTGCAGCGGGTGGGGCATTGGGTGGGAGTTGGGGGGTGAGGGGAGATGGCCAAGAATAACTTGCTTTTTTCATAAGGCTGATCTCATGCAAAAGGATCTAGGGTGTCAGGAAAGATTCCCTTTGCTCTCTCCCTCCCCCTCCCCATACACACTCTAAACCACCTACAATATTCCTTATTTGTGTCAATTCAGGAGCTCCCTAAAATGTGGATTATGCCTTCTGCTTTTAGAAGCAAGGCTCCTGCTTTACCTCTTCCTTACCCAAAGAGGGTCTTAGACATAAAAAAGCCTTTTTCTAGACCACATGTCGGAGTGGCCCCATCAGTCACTGCCCCTCATACACACACCCCTTGGAATCCTGGCCAAATTTCTGTAGTGGTTGAGATCTATATTTATCCCTTAGCATCAGGGCAGGGAACAAGCCAGAACTTTGCAGTGTCAGTTTCCCAGACATATGTAACTACTGAAGCCAAGGTGGGATCCAACAAAAGAAAAATTAGTAGAAACAGCCAAGAACATTGTATAGCATTTTTGGTCTGTTTGGTCCATTCTGCTGGAGCCTGGGTGGCTAAAAGGCCTGGATGGAGTCTGTGATCCTTCATTCAAAATCACCCCCCATTATACTCAGGTGGCTGAGGATGTCACAGAAACTGAGATTCTGGACATATTCATAACCAAGAAAAATAGCACAATCACTTAAATTTAATAACTCTAAGTCTAGGCTATTCTGATGAAAATGGCTTCAATTGTGGTTATTTTTTTTTTAAAAAAAGAGCTTCATTTACTATAACATTAGTAATCAGGACTATTCCTTAACCAAGTCTCCTCAAACTCTTCTTTCAAGAGAAAGAAACCACATACAAAAGGAGAAATTCATTCCTCTCTTTGGATTTTAATAAAAGCAAAATATATTTTACAGGATATGAGCGCTATATGGTATGAGCTCTATCTTTTACACCTTTTCTACTCCAGTATTTTTGTGATTCCTGATGGCAAATATGAAAATTCTTTTTAAATATATTTTTATTAGTTATTGATAGACCTTTATTTATTTATTTGCTTATATGTGGTGCTGAGAATCGAACTCATTGCCTCACACATGCTAGGCAAGTGCTATACCGCTGAACCACAACCCCAGCCCCAAATATGAGAATTCTGAGGTCCTTGGAAGCCTCAAAATCAAACAAAGAACAAGTTAACTGGTCTTGTCTTACTAAGGCAGAAAAGAAAGCATGATCATGATAGTAACATTTTAAAAACCAAGAGTAGAGGGACTAATGGGGACTTGGAGTGACATGACTTCAGGTAACAAAATATCCCATTCTCCAGAATCTTTCATTCCCTAGCATTCTGGGCAATTGGTAGTTTGATAGATACTTAATATATTTGCAATGTATTTCTACTATAGTCCAGACGGCCTTCTGGAATGTCAGCTGTTGGGTGGGGTAAAATAACCAAATCCCATAGAGTGCCAAAAACAAAAATCTGTATGAGTTCATGCTCAAAAGGCTCTAATTAAAGGAGAACCCATTTCTGCCAATTTTGAAAAAAGGCAATATGCTTAGCAGTGCAGTGGAATGGAGCCAGAAATGGCCAATGGGGCAGCAAATGGAGCAGTGGCTACAAAAGCAAGAGAGGAAGGAGAAAAATGAAGCCTTGAATATGACAGCAGATTTAAAGACAAATTATCCAAGCCTCTAAAAGTACATGCCCATTCCTTGGGCACAAGTATTAGCTGCTTTTATAAGCACTTCGTCCTGGTTGCCTGCTCCAGCAAAACTATATGGTTGGTGAGAGTGGCAAATGGGAACAGAAACAATCTTATGAACTGTTCCAGTTCTGTTCCCAGTGGAAGGAAGAGATGGTAATACCCTTCAGAGAATCTGACTTTACCACGAGATGGGCTAGTTCATGGCATCTGTTCTTGTGGGCTATTTCTACCAACGTGTGTGTGAACAGGAGCAGTGTGTCCCAGAATCATCAAAGAGCAGTTATGAATTTTCCTTACCCCAGGGATTGGTTACATCCTTGGGAAGACTCTGGGCATGTGCAGTGGAGCTTCAGAGTTGTTTGCCATTGGATTTACCCAGGTATTGTTGAGTGTTTTCTAAAACTCCAGTCTCTTCTGGCATTAGTGACCTGTGGATTCTGAAGCCACTGGGTAACGAAGCTCTGGGTCAGGTTAGGGCCTGTGGCTACCCATAAATGCTGCCCAGCAAAGGGTATCCTTTTCAAAGTGCATTGAGGAGGAAGAACTCACTTGGGATTACAAAGATCAGGGAAGGCTTCCTGGAATAGGCAGGATTTAGGCTGGCCCTTGCAGGGCAGTCCTTCAAGCTGGAACTGTTACTGCCTGACTTTGATGATGCCAGTCTGGTCCCCAGTGCCCAAAGCTCCCCCTCCCGAACAGCTAGCCTCTGAATAGTGGCCAGCAGGCATAGCCAGCAGGATCACTGACTAAGGCCAGAGGGTTTCCTTGACCTGAATGGTCGTAGATAATGGCCCCAGATCCCTATTTCACTAGGTTCCAGGAAGAACCCTTAGCACATCACATTCCTGAGCAGTTTCCATCTGTCGAGTACAGTTGTAAAGTGAGAGATGCTTTCATTTCGAGGGATTGAAGGCCATGGGTTTGTGACTGTATAAGCTTAGACCCCTAGGGAAAAAATGAGGACTTGGGAAATTGTGAGGTCCTTGTGGAAATTCAAGCCTATTTCCAGTAGCTAAAAGGCACTAATGAGTATAATGCAGGCAAGAGACTTTGGTTCAAACAAACAACTAATTGGAATTAAGAGAAGAAGTGTGCAGAGGCCCGTAATGAATGGATATGCTAATTGGTCTTCTTTGCTAGCCCCTTGGGCTTTGGCTGTGACATAGACTAGCCTATTAGATGCCTGCTCTGTAATAGCTGCTGAACGCTGGGGCCCTTTATTGCCATGGTAACATTGATGTCTAGAGTCTAGCTGAGCCCTGGATCTCTTAATTTACTACTCAGGCGGCTACAATTCTTTGGGTTTTATTATTCTTCGTGCCCCGGGTGCCAGAGTGGCAGTGAATCATGCTTATTCATCCTCTGCACCACCCACAGTGTCTTTGAATAAGTCAGGGTGTCTCTTACTGTGTGTGATGAGCAGATTATTAAGTTAGAGCCTATTTCTGCCTTAGCTAGACCGGTGCCTCTCAGAAACCCAATGCACCCCTCCAACCGCTTATTTACCTGCTGCCTTAAGTGGCTTTTGGCAGGCAGAATGATGGCACTGCAGTGGACCGACAGGGGCCCAGAAACCCAGAAGCCTTTGCTTGCTTGGTAGGCAGAGAAAAGCAGTGCAATATGGGGTGGTGGTGGTATCAACTGGGAGGATTAACCTTAGAAACACTATCAAAATGGAACAGTCAGGGGGAAGAAGCATTGTAGCAGAAAGTCCTGACTGAGAACTGTGATGCTAGTTTTAGTTTCTCCAGGACAAGAAGGTTGAGCCTGTTTGGAAAAGGACATTCCTTGTTCTGAGTGATGCCAAAGGAAGGAAGCAGGCCCCAAAGGCCAAAACATATAGGAGAGATGGGTTTCATTTTATTTAATAAGACCCTTGTTTTAAAAGGCTGCCCAGAGAGACCAGCTGCCTCTGAAAGTTAGTAATCAGCTTGTCACTGGAGCTGCTCAAACTTTGGTATTGCAGTACAGAGATGCTCTAAGCATCCACTGTCAGGGGACAAGGAGGAGGATGGAGGGCTTTGCCAGATGACCTCTTAGTACTCTTCCAACCTTGAAATTTTTGTGTCTATATATAATGCTGTTTACTTTATCAAGACATATGCTAAACTTGGGCGATACTTTATATGTACATGTGCTTGGCTCAATAGCACATATGCTAAAATTGGGATGATACTCTGTGTGTGTGTGTGTGTGTCCGTCTGTTTGTCTGTCTGCCTGTCTCCTACATAAATGAAACTGCAACAGGTGTAGATATGTTTTCCTAATACCTCAGTCACTAAGAAATGGGCAAACTAAAGACACATTGTTCAATAAAACTCCAAATTACAAAAGGCTCTTTTGAGCAGAAGAGAGTCTTGGGGTTGTTGGTTTTTGTGGTTGGTTGGTTTGTTTTTTCATTTTACTGCAGCATTTGCAGCACTGCACTGGGCATTCTCATGGGAGAATCAGCAGACTACAGAGATAACTGTGGGTACACAAAATTTGAGCACATTTAAAAAGCTTTTTTTTTTCCTGTTTGTTGGGGATGGAGGGTGTAGGATGAGGGTGGGAGGTCTTCTTGTGCCAGCTAGATTCTAAGAAGTAGAGTTTTTCTCTGTGACAGCCTGGACAGAGAGCTGTAAATGTAAGGATAGTCAATCAAGTGTGCTAGGCACAGAAGGGGCTGTTAGGCAACACTGGTCTTTTTCCACCCAATTCTGCAAGCCTGTTTATTATCAAGCAGCTGCATTTTCCTGCACCGAGGACAGCGATATTAATCCAACCTGAACTCACTCTGGATTCAGCAAGCACTAGTCAGAAATCACAGTGGCTCTCAGCTGCCTCTTAAATCAAAGTCAAATTCATAAGCAAGACCTAAAGGTCTCTCCATCAGCAGCCCTGTTCAGTTATTCACTTGCTGTAAGACCACAGGAATGCCAATTGATTTCTCTGTTGCACCCTCTCCCCCACCCCCTTGAAAGGCCAGTGTCTGATTCCTCACTCTCCAGAATGCTGTGGGCCTAGAAATCTTTGGAAGAATTCTCAAGTCAGGTGGAATTATTGCTTATTAAGGATAATGGTATAGGGCTGGGGTTGTGGCTCAGTGGTAGAGCACTCGCCTGGCACGTGTGAGGCCCTGGGTTCGATCCTCAGCACCACATAAAAATAAATAAGTAAAATAAAGGTATTGTGTCCAACTACAACTAAAAATAAATAAATAAAAATAAATTTAAAAAAAGAATAATGGTATAATGTTTTAAAGCATGTGCTCTATAATTAGAACTGGGTTTGAATCCAGTTTCCTATTAATAGCTCTGTGACCCTCACCTCTATAAGCCTCAGTTTTCCTATGTGTAAAATCATTAGACTGGTATAAGGATCAAATGATTTAATTTATATAAATTACCTGACCTACTTCACTCAATAAAGGTGATGATGATAATGATGATAATGATTATTAGCACTTTATATGTGTTACATGGATGTTGTTAGTAAGGTACCTCCCAGAACACATGACTTCTCAGGGCTCTTCTTTGTCAAGAAAGCACTTAAATCAATGGATTCTAAAAACCATTTAGGGGAAAGCAGGATATTCATGCAGTCTCAAAGTATTACCCCAAAGATTATTATTTTCAAAGAAAAAAATTCACTTTTACAATAAAGAATCCAGCAGATATCCACCTTAGCTAAGTGATCAAATACAGCATCACTAATACCAAGGCAATGGATAATGATATATGGGCTACCTACTGTGATGCAGTGGGGCATCAACAACATTAATTCTGTATAGTCTTGCCAAAAATGTTTAATCTGAATGTAATCATGAGGAAACCACCAGAAAAATCCAGATTGCATTCAAGAAAACTGATCTAGATTCTTCAAATAAATCAGTATCATTGATTGAAAGGAAAAAACCTATTGCTCCAGAATCTAGATTAAAGGACTAAAGTAAAGATAATCAAATGAAATCCATGATTTTTGATTGAATAATGTCAATACAGATAAGCTAAGATGTTTTGGAGGCAATGTGAGAAATTTTAATATGAGCTCAATGTTAGATAATGTTATTCTATCATATTAGCATATTAAATCTTTTACATGTAATAATGGTATGATTATGCAAGAAAATGAAACAATGATTTTGTTCTTAGGAGATACATGTTGAAGTATTTAGTTGTGGCGTAGCATGACTGCAATTTAATTTCAAATATATATATATATTTGTGAGAAAGAGAATGTATGCAAATGTCAAATGTTAACAATTTCTAGGTGAAGGTTATTCTGGTATTCATTATAGCTTACTTTCAGTTTTTTTTTAAAGAGAGAGAGAGAGAATTTATATATATATATATATATATATATATATATATATATTTAGTTTTCNCTCTGTTATCTATGATAAAAGGATTCAATTAATGTACCCTCCATGAGGTTCCCAGTTCTTAGAGAATTCCTAATGCTCACATGACAAAAAAGTGATCTTTAGGGGCTGGGGTTGTGGTTCAGTGGTAGAGTGCTTGCCTTGTACACATGAGGCACTGGGTTTGATCCTCGACACCACATGTAAATAAATAAATGAAATAAAGATATTATGTCCATCTGCAACTAAAAAAAAATTTTTAAAGTGATCTCTAGGGAATGCGGCTGTTCACCCGAAGAGCTGGCAGGCCAAAGTTAAGCTAATTATTTCATTTCTCTTAATATCTTTAAGCAGACCACAAGTTGAGAAAAGGAACGCTGAGCCCACTTTCTCAAGACCCTTCTTAGCTTAAAGATGCCTGTGTCCCAAGTGCCACCCTTTCTTACCTCCAGTCCTCTTTGTTTGGTTTAAGTTAATGGAAACCTCAACTCATGTAGTCCTTTTCTGAAATGTTTTCTTTCCCCCACTCTGACTCCAACCCAAGTAGAGCTCAGTTTAGTAAATCTAAGCCCAGAAATGAAGTTAAACAATGATTCTTTGTTTAGATAAGAGCAACAACTGCTGGAGGGGTTTGAGGAAGAGATGGTAGAAAGTTTTGGTGAGGTCCACAGTCCCATGTTTTTGCAGTATACCAATATTTAAGCCACCTAAATAATCCTTCTATCCTGCTTTTGTGGAAGGAAACATGGCTTGGAATTGACTTTACCCTGTTCTTTGCCTCCTAAGTTTTATCTTCTGGGAAAGATGACCAGAATCTGTCAGAATAAATGAATCTTCATTCTAATGTTCTATGCTTCTACCTCCTTGAAACTATTCTCTAAACTTACTAAATATCCATAGTAGGGAAAGGAATTATAATCAAATTCACAATGTGATATTGGACGAGTTACTTAGTCTTCTTGGACCTCAGTGTCCTCAAAGCATTATTGTGAGGATGGCATGTGATCATTTTGGTAAAAGTGCTATACAAATAATCAGGCCTTCTAGTAGAGCCATCCTCTGGAGACATGATAAGTGAGAATGTCTTCATTTCTCCATAGCTTCCTGTTTCTTCTCTCTCCAACCCCATGCTGGCAGTTTCTTTAGCTTTAGTAAACAAAGAGAAAGATTGTCCAATAACCCAACATTGTTGGGGATAAAAGGAGTTTGCAGACAATGAAAGCAAAAGACCTAAATAAACAAAAGGGATATTTGGGCCTCCCAAGTTAAAAACCTCCAGTGAAACTGCTTTATACAGTTAATTTGAGGTTTAGAAATATGTGGAAGATGTGATCTTGGGATCCCATCATTGTACACCACCTGAACTACCTATTACCCAGGTGGTTCAGTAGAAATATAGGAGGTTAGTGTCTTTTAATGTAGAGACTGGCAAATAGCCCACAAAAAGCTAAAACTAGCTGGTTATTTATGAAGAGTCTAAGGTGTTCCAACTGTCTCCTTGGGGAATTCCTTCAATTAATATGCATCAGCCTGGTAAAATCCTGACTATTGCAAGAACCATACCCTGAGAAAATAACATGACTAAGAAAATAGGACCATAGATTAAGCACTACCATTAATTTAGGAGACAGAAAGAAAGACAATTAGGGGCTAGGGTTGTGACTCAGTGGTAAAGCATTTGCCTAGCACGTGCGAGGCCCTGGGTTCAATCCTCAGCACCACATAAAAATAAATAAATAAAATAAAGATATTGTATCCAACTACAACTAAAAAATAAATATTAAAAAAGAAAGATAATTAGATACTTTAAACCTCTTCTCTTTTTGCCTAATGGGATAGATACCTATCAAACTTGAAAGATGTGTTCAGGTCTAGTGTCACATGGGTATGGGGGAAGAGCAGGTATATGATGTAGCAACTATCTGAGTACAACTCAAGAAGCAACACCATCCTGGGAAAGGAGTGTGAATTCCAGAGAAAAGAGCCGTGAATGCAATTCTGAATTCTGATACTTTTCAACTATGTCACTATCAGGCTGTGAGAAGATATTGAGATTTTATCTTACCTGCAAGCTAATAAGTTAACCTGCAACAATTTCATGAATGCTGACAGAAGACATGAGACCCCTGGGTCAGAGATAAGAGACTTTATTTCTCAAAGCAATAATATTAGCCAGAATATAATATTATCTTATATTGGTATCTCTTGCTCATAAGTTCTGTAGGAGATACTCAAAGAGGGCCAGGAAACATCTGTGCATGCTCTGGATTGCATTATAGAAGAGCAATGGTAAGCTTAATAAATTGTAATCTATTGTGATGGGCAGTAAGTATGTCTGATTTGGGGGAGATAGAGTGAGGCACTCTAACTTTCAAAGCTGTTCACTCCACAGATACCCTGGGAAAGTAATCAGGAAAAAAATGTCAGTCATTGTCTCTGCTCATAAGATGTGCAGAAATACAAGAGACTCATGGGATAATATCACACAATGGTAGTCATTAGCAAATTATCTAACTTTTTTGCATCTCAATTTCTTCATCTGTAAAATGTACACCATAATAGTATCTACTTCTCTAATTGTGAAGATTACATGAATTCATACCTGTTAAAGTACAGGCACATAGCAAATGTTAATTTCATTCCCATTCTCACTTTTTCAGCACTATTACTAGAAGGCCACATTTCTTTTCAGTTCCTATAGTCATTCCCTGGCTCCCCAAAAATCCCTCAGTTTATTCCTCACAGTCTTTACTTACTCATTTGTTAGTTACCATCCATATTCTCTCAGGATTTGAGTCTCAATTAATTAATTAACATATTAATTCATTTAACCAGCAGTTATATAACAGTTATGGTGTCAGATACCATGCTAGATGATGAGGATATGGCAGAGAATGAAAAAGACATGATCACCACTCTCATAGAGTTTGCCCTTTAGTTGGGGAGATGGAAAGTAAAAAATAAATCACATAAAATTATTGGTTACCAGGAAAGCATAACATCTGGTAGACAGAACTATCCCTCATTTTATTAATTTGATCTGTGCTGCCCCACTGAGAGTTAAGACATAGGACCATATCTCTCACCACTTCCTTGATGGAGTCAAACTTCACTCCTGGGCTCTAACTAGGTAAAAGTTCAATCTAAACTTGTGGACCAGCTAGGATGTAGAACACCGTCCAAGGACCGGAGTCCTATTACTTTCCAAGACAGGCAGCAACTCTGGTGATAGAAAGGAGGGTCAGAGAAATAAGGCTTCTAAAATCTACTGAAGACTTGAAAGAACAAATCACAGTTGGCATTAGCAGAGCTATTCTTTAAGAGAAAATATAGCCTGCCACAAGGGTGTTTGAAAGCAAATCTGTTGGTCTTCACTCTTAAAGAATCTGCATGCTATCTTCATTTTTCAACATTAATTAGCTACACAAAACTTCCTCCCCTTCTTCAAAGGTCAGCCTCACCTACGGATATAAAGAAAAGATCACACACTCCAAACTAGTGGGATATTTCACTGGTTTGCTTTTATCCTTCTTCCTCTTAGGTATTTCCTATCTCCAATTGAAGATGAGACCTGTACCTTACATGTCTCTTTTTTTTTTTTTTTAATTTTAATATTTATTATTTTTTAGTTTTCGGCGGACACAACATCTTTGTTTTTTTTTTTTATGTGGTGCTGAGGATCGAACCCGGGCCGCACGCATGCCAGGCGAGCGTGCTACCGCTTGAGCCACATCCCCAGCCCCCTTACATGTCTCTTATAACTCACATCCATTCCTTCCATTTCCAGAAAAGCCTGCATCTGTTCAATGATACAAACAATCTGTTCTTTAAAAAATAATTACCTAAAAAAAGGAAATGATGCTGTAGAATGGCATGGTGTTTACAAGCAGATTCATGGTTATTTTATTTATAAAAATTCCCAGACTCCTTTTGTCAGTCACCCTGATGGTATCAACAGAAACAATTTTTTTTCCCAACTCCTGAGCCTGAAGAGATCCGTCTCCTTAGTTTCACAGATAGAAAGTCAAGTGTTAATGTGGACCAATTGCATGCTAATACAGCACTGCTAGGAATAGAAGCAAGGAAACATTATCTCCAACTCTCACTTTAATCATTAGCTTGTCTTCTTTCTTAGCCTAATCCCCTTGATCATGAGTTAGGAATCTTTCCAAGTATAACGGCAAAGCTTCTACCACTGTTCCTCTCTGGGGAAAGGGGCAGGGGGTGATTAACTTTTGGGGAAGAGTGGAAGAAGAGGTATTACCTCTCAACTATTGTAACTTGGGGATCAAAAGGAGAAATCAAGTTTTTGGAGAGAGCAAGATTGGAAGGAACTTTTAAATGTGGCAACAAGGACGCCCTTATAAGTATGGAAGAGGAAAAAGCTATAACAACTATAAAAATCATCCCAGGCACTGAATCTGGCTATTCACTTGTCAGAACTGAACTTAGGAATGTTTGGAAAGTAAATAATGCCTATCTTGTCTCTAGAGAATAAGGATAATATGTTGGTAAAAACAGAATTTGGACTTTGACAGCCCAATATATTTAACCCAGTCTAAAGTTAACTTAGTGACACATCTACTGAAAAAAAAAGAAAGAAAGAAAGAAAGAAAACTTAGAGTACTGTAACTACAATCACTTCTCTCCAGACATGTCTCCCTTTTAAAAAATTGTGGAAAGTACATAACAATTTGTATGGGGTCCTAGGGATTGAACCCAGGTTCTCGTGCACTCTAGCATGGAACTACATTCCCATCCCTTTTTCATATTTAGTTTTAAATCAGGGTCTCAGTGAGTTGCCCAGGTAGGTTTGGAATGTACCACCCTTCTACCTCAGCCTCCTGAGAAGCTATAATTACAGGAATGTGCCACCATGACTGTCTCATAACTTTTTTTTTTTTTCAGTGTTAGTGATCAAACTCAGAGTCTCACACCTGCTAGGCAAGCAGTCTACCACTGAGCATATCTCCAGTCCTCTAACAAAAATTTTAATATACTTTATTTAGAGCAGTTTTAGGTTAACAGAAGAATTGAGCAGGAAGTACAGATAATTCTCATATACTCCTTGTTCCCCTCCATCTCTATCAATATCCTCCATCAGAGTGGTGGATTTATTACAATTAATGACCTTCAGTGACACATCATTATCATCCAAAGTTGACAGTTTACATTAGGGTTCTCTCTGTGGTGTACATTCTAAGGGTTTTTAAAAAGTGTATAATGACATGTATCCAATATTATAGAATCACACAGAATAGTTTTACTGTCCCCCAAATCCTTTGTGCTCCACCTATTCAGCCCTTCTTCCCTCCTAACCCCTGACAACTGCTGATCTTTTTATGTCTCTATAGTTTTACCTGTTCCAGAATATTGTATAGTTGGAACTATAAAGTATGGTACCATTTTAGATTGTCTTTTCTCATTTAGCAATATAAAAATGAATGTTTATTCATATAATAAAGAATTTTTGCAGCCATATTCCTGTAGTCTATATAGGAGTAGTATCCTATACTTCATTGGAGATAAGTTAGTATAAATCTGAAAATGAGTCTGATAAGATATATGTGGTAAGGCCTAGAACAAGCACTAAGAAAATAATTTAAAAACATACAAAGATCATAAAAATGTTAAGATGCTACATTTAAAATTCTTTTAATGCCCAAAAGAAGGAGAACTACAGAAACAAAAAGACATGGGATATGTATAGTAAACCAAAAGTAAAGCTGCAGACATAAATCCAACTACATCAATAATGACACTGAATGTGAATGTGCTAAGTAATCCATCCAATAGGCAGAGGTTGCAAGGATGGATTTTTAAAATACAATACAGGGCTGTAGTTGTAGCTCAGTGATAGAGCACTTGGCTAGCACATGTGAGGCACTGGGTTCAATTCTCAGCACTACATAAAAATAAATTAATAAAGGTATTGTGTCTATCTATAACTTAAAAGATATTTTAAAAATACAATATATACTGTATACTTTTGGAACACATTTTAAATTTGAAAATATAATTAGATTGTGCTGGTCACAGTGGTGCATGCCTATAACCCCCGTGACTTATGAGGCTGAGGCAGGAGGATCGCAAATTCAAAACCAGCCTCAGCAACTTCGTGAGACCCTCTCAAAATAAAATATAAAAAGGGCTGGGGATGTGGATCAGTAGTGAAGTGCCCCTGGGTTAATTCCCAGATACAGAGGGGAAAATAGATTGAAAGAAAAAGGGAGGAAAAAGATGCAAACAGCAACCACAGGAAAGCTGGAGTGGCTATAACATCAGACAAATTCAACTTTAGGACAAAAAATATTACTAGAAATTGGAGAGACATTTTACAATGATAAAACAGTCAATTCACCAGGAAGACATAACAACTATAAATATATATATATGTACCTAACAACGGTGCATTACAATACATGAAGCAAAGTGACACATTAAAGGGAGAAATAGACAAAAGCACAATCATAAAGGAGACTTCAATACATGGCTTTCAAAAATAGATAAATAACTAGACATAAAATCAGCAAGAAAATGGAAGACTTATCAAAAATATAATCCAAACAGATCTAACAGACATCTGTAAACACTCTATCCCTCACCAGAAAAATATTAATCTCAAGTGCACATTACAGCACTCTCTGGGATAAACCATATGTTAGGTCAAAAATCAAGTATTAGTACATTTATTTATTTATTTATTTATTTATTTTGGTGCTGGGGATTGAACCCAGGGTCTTGTGCATGCAAGACAAGCACTCTACCTACTGAGCTATATCCCCAGCCCAAGTATTAGTACATTTAAAAGGATATAAATAATACTAAAGATTAGAGTGGAAATCAAGAAAACAGAGTTTAAAGACAGCAATAGGAAAAAATCAATAGACCCAAAACTTTGTTCTTTGAAAAGATCAACAACACTGACAAACCTTTAGCTATATTGACCAAGAGAAAGAAAGAAGAGTCAAATTACTAAAATCACAAGAGGGGACATTACTATTGATCTTATACAAAAGATATGATTTTTTTCAGTACTGGGGATTGAATTCAGGGGCACTCAACCACTGAGCCCCATCCCCAGCCCTATTTTGTATTTTATTTAGAAACGGGGTCTCACTGAGTTGCTTAGCACCTCACCATTGCTGAGGCTGGCTTTGAACTCGTGATCCTCCTGTCTCACCCACGGAGCTGCTGGGATTACAGGTATGCACCACCACACACAGCCAAAAGATATGATTATTAAGGAATGTTATGAACAAGTGTATGTTAACATATTAAATAGTATGGATAAATGGATAAATTTCTAGGAAGACACAAACTACTGACACTGATTCAAGAAGAAACATGCAATCCAAATAGGCCTATAACAAGTAAAGGCAATAAATTAACAATCAAAAAATTCTCACAAAGAAAATCCCAAGACCAGCTAGTTTCCCTGGTTAATTCTACCAAACATTTAAAGAAGAATTAACATCAGTTTTCACAATACTTGGCAAAAAAATTGAAGAGAAGAGAATATTTTTCAAGTCATTCTGTGAGGCTAGTACCACCCTAATACCACAACTAGACAAATAAATCACAAGAAAACTGTAGACTAGGTGGGACACAGTTGTGTATGCCTGTAATCCCAGAGACTCGGGAGGCTGAGGCAGGAAGATCACAAGTTCGAGATCAGCCTCAGCAACTTAGTGAGGTCCTATAAGCAACTTAGGGAGACCCTGTCTCTAAATAAAATATAAGAAAAAGGGCTGGGGGATGTGGCTCAGTTGTTAAGCACCCCTAGGTTCAATCCTTGCTACCCCCCCGCAAAATAGTAATAATAAAAATATGAATAAATAAATAGATCAGAAAAGCCACATGATAACTCAATAGATGCAGAAGAATATTGATAAAATCCAGCTCCTTTTCATGATTAAATAATAAAAACATTTAACAAACTAGGAATAGCAGAAACTTCTTGAACCTATCTACAAAATATACACAGGTATATTGTGCCTGAAGACTGAATGGTTTCCCCCCAAGATCAAAAGCAAGGATTTCCAGACTCACCTGTTCTATTCAACATCACTGGGAAAAGAAATTTTAAAAAGGAAGGAAAGTAAAAGAAAGGGAAAGTAAAAGAAAGGGAAAGTAAAAGAAAGGGAAAGTAAGGTAAGGTAAGGTAGGAAGGGAGGGAGAGAGAGAGGGAGGGAGGGAGGGAGGAAATGAAATGTATCCAAGATTGCAAAGGAAGATTATTCAACATATAACTACAATTTTGTATGAAAGAAATACC
>NW_026000283.1:9800127-9804325 GCF_001458135.2 Marmota marmota marmota
CAAAAAAAAAAAAAAAAAAGAAATACAAATAGTCAAAAGCTCATGAAAAGATGAGCAATGTTGCCGCAGTCTGGCTGGGCACAATTCAGGAGCCACTTGTCAAAAGAAACGAACTTTATTTTTAGAACCACACACAATGTCATGAGTGATTGGAGGAAATGCAAATCAAAATCACAATGAGATGCCGAAGAAGATGCCTATATAAAAAGTCAGATAGGGCACTGTGGTACACTCCCAGCTACTCAAGGAGACTAAGGCGGGAGGATTATAAATTTGAGACCAGCCTCAGCAACTTAGTGATACCCTGAATAAAAAAAGGCTGGAGATATGATTCAGTGGAAGAGCACCCCTGGGTTCAATCACCAATACTGAAAAAAAAAGTCAGATAATAACAAGCGTTGACAAGTACATAAATAAAATTGAGAACCTCATACATGCTGGTGGGAATGTAAGATGGTGCAGTCACTTTGGCAATTCCTCTAATGGTTAAACATAAAGTTACCACATGACCCAGCAATCCAACTGAGAATTGAAAGAGAAATAACCCAGAAATTCAACTTCTAGATATCTACCCATGAGAAATGATTATACATGTCCACATAAAACCTTGTACATGACTGTTTATAGCAACATTATTTATAATAGGAAAAATGTGGAAACAACCCAAATGTCCATGAAAAAAATGTGATATACATAACAGAAGATTTTTTCAACCATACACAGAAATAAAGTAATGTTATGGATGGAGTTTTGTACCCCCTAAAATTCATGCATTGAAGCCCTAACCCTCAATTTGACTGTGTTTGGAGACAGGGAACTTAAGAAGATAATTAAGATTTAATGAGGTCATAAGGGTAGAGCCCTCATCTGATAGGACAGGTGTCTTTATAAAAAGAGGAAGAGACACTATAGATCTCTCTCTGCAGGCACTCAGAGGAAAGGGCATGTGAAAACACAGTGAGAAGGTGGCCATCTGTAACTCAAGATGCCCTAACAGAAAGCAACCCTGCTAATACATTAATCTTGGACTTCAAGTCTCCAAAACTCTGAGAAAATAAACTTATGTTGTTTAATCCACCCAGTCTGTGGATATTCTGTTACAGTGGCCCAAGAAGACTAAAATAAGAATTGATACATGCTACAACATGTATGAACCTTGAAAGTATTAAGTGGAAGAAGCCTATTACAAAAGCCACACATTATATGATTCCACTTATATGAAATGTCCAGTATGGACAAATCTACAGAGACAGAAAGTATATTAGTGTTTTTTTAAGTCTGGAGGGGAGAGAGAGTCAATAACTTATGGTTGCTCATATCTGTGAATATACTAAAAACCATTGACTTGCACACTTTAAATGGGTGAAAAGTATGGGATGCAAATTATATTTCATTAAAGCTGTCAAAATGAATTTATGTATATATGGAAGAGATGTAAACCAAAATGCCAAAATATTGGCAATTGTTACTTTAACTGGAGGATACATGAGAGTTAAATTTATCACTCTTTCAAATTTTTCCTGTAACTAAAGAATTGGACAATATAAAATAATCTCTCCCATGTATCCCTTCCTGATCATTTCCATCTTTCCTCTCCCAAGAAGTAATTAACACCTTGAACTTTGTGTTAATAATGTACTTGCCTAATAGCTAGGCATGGTGGTGCAGGGCTATAATCCCAGTGACTCTGGAGGCAGAGGGAAGAGGATTGTAAGCTGGAGGCCAGCCTCAGCAACTTAGCAAGACCCTGTCTCAAAAATAAAAAAATAAAGAGAGCTGGGGATGCAGCTCAGTAGTAGACTGCTCCTGGGTTCAATGCCCACCACCTCAAAAAAAAAAAAAAAAAAGTACTTGCTTTCTTTTATAGTTCTATCACCTATATATGAGTCCCAAAACAATATAGTTTAGTTTTGCCTGATTTCAACGTTATATACAGGGAGTCATACAGCATGTAATATTTTGTATCTTTTTGTGTTCAGCAATATTATGTTTGTAAGTTTCATTCATTTGCGTTGTTGCATGTAGCTGTTTTTCATTCATTTTTGTTGCTATGTAGTATTCCATTGTGTGAATATTTCACAACTTTTTATACTTTCTAGTGCTGACCAATGTTTTGTTTATTCTAGTTTAAGGGCTATTAAAAATGCTGTTAAGGGGGCTGGGGATGTGGCTCAAGTGGTAGGGCGCTCGCCTGGCATGTGTGTGGCCCGGGTTCGATCCTCAGCACCACATACAAACAAAGATGTTGTGTCTGCCAAAAACTAAAAAATAAATATTAAAAAATTCAAAAAAATGCTGTTAAGAACATTTTTGTACATGGCTTTGGATGGATATATGTTGGATATATACCTAGAAGTGGAATTGCTGGGTCATATAAAAGACATTAGCTTCAAATTTATTTGATAATACCAATTTTTTCAAAGTAGTTAAATCACATCTCCACTAGCAGTGTATCAGAGTTCCTTTTGCTCCACATCCCTACCAATAGTTGGAATTATATGGATGTTTTAAAAAAATTTAGCCATTCTGGTAGATATGTGGTCATATATCTTTATGGTGTTAATTTTGTTTATTTAATAAAGTTGAGGATAGTTTCATATGTTTGTTGGACATTTGGATTTCTACTCTTGAGAAGTAACTGTTTATGAGTTTTTGTTATTTTAAAAATCATTTTAAATGACTTAAATAATTAAAATCATTTTCTAGCAGTTCTGGGTATGTTCCAGGTCCTAGAACTTTGAAATCTTTCTCCTTTCTCTCTTTCATATCCTCTGCTACTTTATGGCTCAATTTTCCATGCTTTTAATGATTGTCTTTAGGTGAATTGACTTTAATATTTTTTTGTGGGGTACTGGGGATTTAAAACAGGGATTCGTTACCACTTAGCTACATCCCCAGCCCTTTTTATTATTTTTTAAATTGTGTGACAGGGTCTCATTAAGTTGCTGAGAATGAACTCAAAGCTGTGATCCTCCTGCCTCAGGCTCCCAAATTGCAGGGATTATAGGCATGTTCCACTATGACTAGCTATTTTATTTTAATGTGGTCAAATTTAATTGTTTTTTCCTTTATGGTTAATGGTTTTGTGTACTGTTTAATAGCTTTTTTTTTAACTATCTAAGGGTTGTAAATATAATTGTTTATATTTTAAAAGCATAATTTTCCCTTCAAATTTAGATT
This sequence comes from Marmota marmota marmota, assembly GCF_001458135.2. Classification (NCBI taxonomy): domain Eukaryota; kingdom Metazoa; phylum Chordata; class Mammalia; order Rodentia; family Sciuridae; genus Marmota; species Marmota marmota. The sequence goes on from NW_026000283.1 coordinate 9,803,308, forward strand.
TATAAGCTGCCTGTAACTGACTTTGGGTTATTAATTGTATATCCATAATACTTTGTTTAACCATTCTCTGATTGAAGGACATCTGGATGATACCAGTCTTTGCCAAAAAAAAAAATATGAACAATCATGGACAGGTTTTTGTGTGAACATAAATTTTTAATTTCTCTGGAGTAAATGCCTTTGGTTACTTTTAAGATCTTTTAATTTTGGTCTTCTGTATTTACAGTGTGACTAGGTGTGGAGTTATTTTTTAGTTATTTTTCTTGGTATTCAATGTTTTCTACACCTATGAAATCAGGTATTTCATCAGTTTGGAAAATTTGCAGCCATTATCTCTTCAAATATTGTCTCTTCTCAACTCATTTAAATATCTAAGATATATATTGAACATTTTTACTAATTTTAAATCTCTTAACTCCTTTCATATTTATCATTTCCTTGTCTCTCTATACTGTAGTCTGAATAACTTCCCAATTCTATTCTAATATTACTCAATATCATAATCATATAAAGACATCAGAAGGAGGTTAGTTGTCCTTCAAGAATAAAAACAAAAATTTCAAGAATTTTAGAAATAAGAGCTGAACAACAGGGGGATCCAACATGGCGGCGAGAGGGGAGGCAGCGCTTTCAGTACCTCCTCAACAACGGGGTCAGAGAGACGCATGGATACGCTTAGATTCGACCTGCTGAGAAACTCCTAGCAAAATTCCACTAAAGAGAGACCGGCCGGGAATCGGTAGGATTTTTGGAGGTGACAGTCTGCGCTAGACGAGTGAATCTCCGCCACGCAGCGCAGAGGTCCAGACCCGCCAGCCGCTGCCCGCGCGACTCGGCGACTGTCGGCTGCCTGCACGCGGCCCCCGCATCAGGGCGGATAGCCTCCGAGGCGCAGCGCAGCAGGAGCGGTGCAGGGACTCTAGGAAGAGGTCTCTCGCCAAGCCTTCATGAAATAGCGAACCGGGAGCTGAAACCAACCAGAGACAGACCAGTCCCACCCCTCCCTTCGGACACTCCG
>NW_026000283.1:9807770-9876037 GCF_001458135.2 Marmota marmota marmota
AAAAAAAAAAAAAAAAAAACAAGATACAGATGTGAATTTAGATATACTGATAATGATGGAAAAAATAAAAATAGCTTCAGGGAGCTAGCATTAAGAATGCATGTTGCTTCTGTTTTATTTCATGTCAGAAGGCTCCATACAGAAGACAGGATTTCAGCAACAGCTGATAAAAATTAGTTAAATAGACAAACTGAAGGCTAGCAAACCTGATACATGATCTGAAGTCTTCTTTCTGAAATGAGGAATAGTTGACCTATGGCACCCTGCTGCACCTAGATTAAGTAGACACATTGGGTATCCTATAACAGCAAGAAGAAAGATGGAAACTACACTGTATTTCAAACCATGGGCTACAGTCAAGGACAAATCCATTTGGAAATCCAAGTTTTTCTTACCTTTCTGATTATGCCTTCTCTACCTACTGTTTCTCTAAATGACTCTTAAATATTGCTGTTCCTTAGGCCTGTGTCCTAAGACCTCTTTTTCCATATCCTACAAAATCGCCCCTGTAATCTAATCCACTCCACTGTTTTTTAAACTGTTGTGACATCTTGCACATTTTTCTCTTTATACTAGATTACCCACCCCCCTAGCTTTGGATTTTAACACCAACTTCCCAGAGAATATCAGTACATAGATATACTACTGATATCCCTAACTTGAAATATTCAAAATTGTATTACAGTGATACCAGAAATAATGGTGTGGCAAGGAAGAAAAATTCTACATAAGCAATGAGAAAAGTGATAAACTGGCCAGTATCAACTTTGTATTTTACATCGAGAAATTAACCAAAGGTTTCGAGGAATCAGGGAGTGTTTATTGAAGAAAAATAGCTAAATTATGACAAGAACAACAAGCTCTATGGTGTTTCAACTTGCTATATGCCTGTCCCCTTGTCTCCAGCTCTGCAGTAGCCTTGAAAACTGACATAACAGATCAGGAGCCTAGCAACTACTTGAGGAGGTAGGATGGGGTTAGAGCTCCTTCAAAGTGCTATAGGCACATAATTGTCATTATTTGACCTGTATGATGATTTCCTGGAAGACTCCATTTGATCTAAGAATTTGCCTCTTCATTAAGGGTGTTTGTTGAAAATAGTAAGGGGCAATTGTCTAAAATTTTAGCTAACTGGGGAAGTGGATAAAAATTGGGGCAAGCAGTAGAGGCTGATATAAAGACTTAAGATGAAAAGTGAGGAAATGAAAGGTCTCTATGGGCCTTGACAAATTCTGATGGACTCCTAGGAACCTAGAAGTATATGCACGTACAAAGGACTGTGTATGGGGGCTTAGGAAAAAATGAAGTATCAAAGCTCTCCTCAAGCTGACTCTGAGGCTTTACATAAGCAGGAGATGAAGATTAAGAGAGAGTTTCAAATTGTCTAGATGAGTGTCAAGTGCCTCCAAATGAACACAGAGCTCCTCAATAAAGCCCACGAGACTGATTAGCTTCAGGCACTTAAAAACATTTCTTTCTAATTCTTCTTGACCACCAAGATAGCCAAGCAAAGATTTCAGTAGTCACAGATGACAAAAAAGACAAAGTTTACAGAATTGCTTTAGTAAAGTCATTAAACAAACAAATAATAGCAATAACAAAAAATAGCAATAAAAACCCTGTGTCAAGCATGGTGGCACACACCTTTAATCGTAGTGACTCAGGAGACTGAGACAGGAGGATTGCAACTTTGAGGCCAATCTTGGCGCTTATGTGAGACCCTGTCTCAAAATAAAAATTGAAAAGGAGCTAGGGATGTAGCTTAGTGTAGCATGGGGAAGATAGTCAAAATAAACTGTTCTTGAAAAAGCCCAGACACTGGACTCACTACACTAAAATTTTAAATGTTTTATCTTAAATATGCTAAAAATAAATATAAGGGGCAGAAAGGAAAATGAACAGACTCAGAGACTTATTGGACATGACCAAGCATACCAACATAGGCATAATGAAAGATCAAGAAGGAAACGAAAGAAAGAATGGGGGGAGTAGATCTGAAGAAATGTAAAAAAATCATGATTTCATTAAAATATCATGGATCTACACATCCAAGAAATGAAATGAACTCCAAATAGTATAGATTCAGAGTTCCATACCTAAACACATCATAATCCAACTATAAAAGACAAAGAATTTTGAAAGGAGCCAGAGAAAAGTGACTCATTATACAAGGATTATTCAACTAAATTTACAGCTGATTTCTACAGAAATTATAGAGACCAGAAGGTCGTAAGATGATATATCAAAGTGCTAAAATATGGGGCTGGGGTAGTGGCTCAGTGGTAGAGTGCTTGCCTAGCATTTGTGAGGCACTGGGTTTGATTCTCAGCACCACCATATAAACAAATAAAATAAAGGTTCGTCAACAATTAAAAAAAAAATTTAAAGTGCTAAAATAAAGATTACCAACTATGAATTCTATATCCAGCAAAATTAAACTTGAAAATAAAAGAACCAGGCACAGTGGCACACACCTGTAATCCCAGTGGTTCAGGAGGCTGAGGCAGGAGGATTGCAAATTTAAAGCCAGCTTCAGTAACTTAGTGAGTCTCAAAATAAAAAATAAAAAGGGTTGGGGATGTGGCTCAGTGGTTAAGTGCCCCTATATTCAATTCCTGGTATCCCCCCAACAACAACAACAAAAAACACAAACCAACTGAGAACATTCATTGGGGGCAGACCTGCCCTACAAGAAATATTATAATGGGAATTTTCAGACTGAAATGAAAGGTCACTAGATAGTAAACTCAAATCAATATAAATGAGTGAAACAGTAAATTTAACTACTTAGGCAAAATATAACAAGTGATATGTATATTTGTTTTTTGTTACTCCTTGATCATTGCCTCTCCACCCCATTGGTGAGGGATCAATCCCTAACTTATGGTTATGGAGATGACTGAACACACGACATCTGACACTGGACAGATGAGATTGTTGGCAATTTATTGGTCACATATACTTGTAGTCCAGGGGAGGAGGTCCCCATGTGTCATGCAGGACCACAAGGGAGTTGTACATGAGAAATTAATGAAAAAACAGCATCTATGGGAGGCAGATGTTGTGATATCAAGAGGTTTTAAGTGACCATTGGTCCCCACAGAAGGATGTGATTGGCTTGTTTGAGTAATTCCATGCATTGACAGGGAGTGACACCTGTTACTTAGGGATAACTGTGGTTCCCATGATAAGGAGGATTTTTTTGGTTTGTTTTTTGTCTAGGGGACATTATCTACAGGAGCAGAGTCGGGGAAGGGAGCTTGTGGTTAGGCTATTTGAGGCCCTCCTGGTTTTTCCACATGTCAAGGAAGTACTTAATATTAATTTTAGGACTTTCATCACAATTGACCACTTAATATTTTGACATGAATTTAAACCCTGGTGGTGACTGAGACTATTGGAGAGCAGAAGTGCCTTTCTAGGAAGTGAAACAGGCATCTGACCAAGAGGAAGAGGGCCACAGGGAGAGATGGTCATCAAAAAACATGAACATTAGAGAAGCCCCACTTTATTGCCAGTAAAAGCATTTGAGGGACAGGTTTGGCATTTTTTGGGGGGGTACATGTCTCCAGGGGCCATGAACTTAGACTTATCAATACCTATGGACTCGATGGGAGTTCATTTGCTACTTTGCAGCCTAAATAAGCATTCCCTAAGAGGATTATGCTTTCAATTAAACCTGGGGGGTCTGGGATGGGGATAGAAGTTTCATTGAATGTCTTCTTCAATAGCTCAGCATTTTGTACTCCAAAAAGTGAAATGAGTACCTTCGCCACTATCAGCAATGTCTGGGACTGCAAAAGGGATAAGAAGTGTTCTGGTGAGGCCATGTATTATGGCCTTAGAATTTGTAGAGACATATGTGGCCTTGATTTATATTTTGAGTATCTATGAGGTAAGAGATTACTAGGGCTCTTTATCCCAAAGGAGGCAACTTTAAGGCAATGATCCAAGAGAGTATAAAAATGTGCAAGGAGAACTGTTTGTAAGCCAGGGCATTCAATAATAAGATGACTGCCTGAAGTGCAGCCAATTGTGCTGACGTTTGGTTACATTCTTTTCAAGGACATTTCTGGTTAAGGGATGAAAAGTAGCAACATTTCACTGAACGTCTCATGTGATGGTGGATGCCATTCATAAAGTGTATGAATTCCCATTATTGATCATTTAGTTGATCCTGATGGGGTCCCAAGGTAACCAAGGGATTAGGAGAGGGTTGATTCCCTCCAGCACTATGGTATCTGGTAACTGACTGAGGATAAAGAGGCCAATGCCTCCTATAGGTGGGGGTTCTACTACAGGTCCCAGGTTTGGCTCTATTCTGAAGCAAGGAGGTATCAATATCTATGCTGTGTTTGTGGGGTGATGCTTCCATGACCCAAGGCATAATGGGCAACCTGGTATAGAGGGTTGCAGGTGCAGGGGCTTGTAAAAAGCCTTGATTTGCAGGAGAGGTCAATATGTAGCCAGTAATTGCTGCCCTAATAGTGTATGGTACAAGCTGAGAAGGTAAGGTAAGCTTCTTGCATCAGAAGCCTATGGAAGTCAGGTGTGGTGGCACAGGCCTGTAATCTCAGCTACTTGGGAGGCTGAGGCAGGAGGATTGCAAGTTAGATGCCAATATGGGCAATTTAGCAAGACCTTGTCTCAAAATTAAATAGAAAAAATTAAATAGAAAAAGTAGGAGGGAACCTGGGTCTACAGCTCGGTGGTAGAGCACTTGCCTAGAATATGTGAGGCCCTGGGTCCATCCCTAGCACCACACACACACACACACACACACACACACACACACGAAAACTGTGGACAACTTATGGTCATTCTAGGTGATCCAGAAAGCCCATGATGCCTAAGAGGAGGCTGCTAAAGCTTCTATGATAAAGGAGTCTCTGAGGGCACAAATAGGAGTACCTATTGATTTCCATTTAGAGAGACTTTTGTTGGAGAAGGTGCCATTTGAGGTGGGTGATGTGTAAGTAACAGCATCACTGAAGTTAAGTAACATTTATAAATAAGGAATATGTTGCTTCCAGGATCTAAAATGAACTAAAAGACATGATTATACTAATGCTGTGGGTGATTAAAGGATCAATAGATGTTGGGAGATGCCCTGGACAGGAGCTATGTACACACCTTTAAGTCCCGAGTAAAGAGGTTCTGGACTGATATTGCCCCTATTGCAATGCAAGTGGACTTGCCTCTGCTCAGATAGAAAGGTGTAGCTCTGGGAGTGGGTGTTGCCCAACTGGAGGGGGCTGCCTCGTTGTTCCTTTGTAATCCTACCCTTTTCCCTTTTTTGAATAGAATGTTCCATGGAACCTCCTCTTGTGTGTCCCCTATATAAGAAAAAGAATTCCAGTGACTCTCTCTCTTTCCACGGACCCCTAAGGTTGCAGAGCCGTCCCTGGATTTTGAAAGGGTACTTCTATGTGCTTGTGTGCTTTCTTCACCGTTTTCTTAAGTTATTGAAGTAGTCAGATTTTGTGAACCCAGCATAAGTTGCTAGATTGGATAGATGGTGATAAATAACTCTTTCTTTTTTTAAAATTCTTTTTAGGTATACATGATAGTAGAGTGTGTATGTTATATGTAAATGGAGTATGACTTCCCATTCTTGTGGTTGTACATGATGTGGAGTTTCACTGATCCTGAACATAGGAATGTTATGTCCAATTCATTCTACTGTCTAATCTGATGAGCTTCTATCCCCACACCATCATTGTGTGTTAGTATCCACCTATCAAAGAGAACATTTAGCCTTTGGTTTTCTGAGATTGACCTACTTCACTTAGCCCAATAATCTCCAGTTCCATCCATTTACTGGCAAATGCCATACTTTTATTGTTTTTTATGGCTGAGTAATATTCCATTGTGTATACATGCACATTTTCTTTATCCATTCATCTGTAGAAGGGCACCTAGCTTGATTCCACAGCTTAGCTTCACTGGCTGTTTCTTAACAGTATTTGGAATGAAGTAGCCCTTGATTTACCAAATAATTTTTCAGGAATTTAACACAGGTGGTGAGGGCTTGCACTATATGTGAAGTAATAGTCTATCCCTTACTTGTGAGATCCTTTGCATTTTTATATCCTTAATAAATGTGTTGAATGAATCTCTTTGGAGGAGAATGTCATCAATATAATGTCATGTGTCCTTAGAGAAAGACGGGTGCAGTTAGAATCTTGCCTACAAAGATCCTGTGCAATGGCAAGGTCTAGTAAAGGCAATATTGTGTCCTCTAGGGGATAAAGACAAACCGCAACTGGGAGTTGTTGAAATATACATTGAACATAACATACTATCCAAATGTGCAATTGCAAAACATTTACCAGTTGCTGATTAGATGGAGTCAGTAATTCCACTTAAGTGAGTATTGGGATGAGGACCTTAATGGATGAGACCACCACTGAGGTTACAGTTAGCTACTGTGAGGCACCATTCATTCTGTTAAGCCAATCCCTAAAAAACAAATACCAAATGTCTTCTTTGATATAATGAGAGCAACTAAGAACAGAGCAGGGAGGAAGAGCAGGAAGAAAAGATTAACATTAAACAGATACATGAGGTGGGATGGAAAGGGAGAGAAAAGGGAAATTGCATGGTAATGGAGGGAGACCCTCATTGTTATACAAAATTACATATAAGAGGTTGTGAGGGGAATGGGAAAATAAACAAGGAGAAATATGAATTACAGTGGATGGGGTAGAGAGAGAAGATGGGAGGGGAGGGAGGGGGGATGGTAGAGGATAGGAAAGGTAGCAGAATACAACAGTTACTAATAGGGCAGTATGTAAAAATGTGGATGTGTAACCGATGTGATTCTGCAATCTGTATTTGGGGTAAAATTGGGAGTTCATAACCAACTTGAATCTAATGTATGAAATATGATATGTCAAGAGCTTTATAATGTTTTGAACAACCAATAAAAAAAAAGAACAGGCAAAACTGGGGTGTTAAATGGAAGAGCAGTGGGAATGATCACCCCTTCACTAATTAGGTCTTATATATTTTAATCCTTGAAGGACTTGTTTTAAGTTACATTAGGCCATATTAACTATTGAACTGGAGGATATATGATATCATATTAGGTGGAGCCAACTTTTAAGCATCAACAATCCATTTAACTTTAATTTTTTACTTATTGGATCTGAATGTTCATGCTCATCATAGGATATTTTAGGGTAATAAGTGCTATGACCATGAGAAATTTAGGCAAATTCTGATGGTAAAAGAAAGACATACCTATTCATCCTCTATTTTATAGCCAGTAATTCCCTTAAGGTTATAGGGGTACCTTGTTTAAATTTAATGGATCTCCAGATAAAACTGTAACTTGACCCAAGTACTGATTAAGTCTGTGGAAGTGGTTTGCTAATTGATGCATTTCAGAAACATTAATGTTAATTCAGAACCTATGGTGTAGAGGCACAAAAGCTAATCAGTGCTGCTTTGTCTTTTTGCTGTATAAATTACTTTAGTAAAATTTGGATTTCCAATTGTGTCAAATTGTATACCTCTGTTTCAATTTAACTTTTTCCCTGTAACCCTGAAGACTGAGTTCCTTTTGTTGCAATGGAAGCATAATTAATAGAGTGATACAGCAGAAAAGCTTTAGGCCCACAATTCTACCATGGCCCTACTCTTTTTTTCCACATGGCCTTCCTGTTTCCTCTTTTCTCTCTAAAATTCCCTCATACTAATTTAGATTTCTATTTTGTGAAGTCTTTGTTTTTAGTTTCTCAGGGGTATGGGACCCTGCAGACTACCTCACATGTACCTGCTTCCTCTAGGGCATGGGCAACTTCCCAGGGTCAAGGTCCATATCTTGTAAAATAATTTTATCTTTGGCCTTGATGAATCCATCAATCCCTGTTGTTACAAGATCAGCCCTTTGGTGTGTTGGTAAGAGTAGTGGGAGGCAAATCCTAGCACATTGGCTAGGAGTTAAGTATTGGGAGAACAATTGAATACAAAATTCTCATTTCCATTTTTAAAAATGATCAGTGTGTAGGCCATGAGCCACCATAAATATGTACCTCAATATCTTTCAGAGTCAATACTTTGGGGAGTCGAGAGAGCACACATAAAAGCAGCAAGGGAAGCAGCATTCTGGGAGAGAAGCAAAGTTGCTTCTTGCCAGCACAACCATGACTACTTTACAACTATTAGGGTGCCATACTTAATTATCCTCAGGGTGGTGGTCTCCTTTCCCATGAATCTTACGAAGGGCTGTTCCCAGGCCATCCTGGCCCAAACAGCCAGTAATAGAAACCACGATAGACACAATGACCAGAGAACACTAGTACCACTATTGGTTGGATTCAGGTAACAAATGGTAGATGCTAAGGCAGACTTTACTCAGGACCATCATGATAGTTGTATGAGCTACTGCAATGAGGTCTTGCCGTGTAGAAATGAGATTGGGCTTAACTATGACTACAACATGGGAAAATGGGAATTTGTAGCTAAGGATCAGGATGAGGGTTAGTGGATTAAAAAATTACTAAATGGAGCTAGGGATGTGGCTCAAGCGGTAGTGTGCTCGCCTGGCATGCGTGCGGCCCGGTTTCGATCCTCAGCACCACATACAAACAAAGATGTTGTGTCCGCCAAAAACTAAAAAATAAATATTAAAAAAAATTACTAAACAGCAGTAACAGCAGGGGTAAGGGGAAACAGCAGGGGTAAGGGGAAATTCTGGCTAAACTGCCCTAGCAAAATTCTTGCTGAAGACAGGATAGGGGGAAGGTGGCAAATGAGGAACCCTATTAGATATGAAGAGTGATCTGATATAAGGGATATGAGGGTGGGAGGTTCTGGCCAAGATGACTTAGCAGGATTCTTGTTAATTGAAGAAGAACATGGAAATCAAAACATCAGCTTAGTTGAAAGTAAGTTCTGGAAACCCTAAGTAGAGTTCAGTCAGTGAGAGAATCTTTGTTACTACTCAGGGATAAGCAGGAGCTGTGCCTGGTCCTCATAAGGATAATTGTTTTGTTAAAGGACGTTATCTATCTAGGGAAGTAGAGAGGAAAGGGAATTTCAGTTAGGCCAATTTCACCATGTCAACGGAGTACATAATATTGATTTTAGGTCTCATACCACATTCCTTTTTGTTGTTGTTGTTTCTGATTTAAAGACAAATGCACTTCCCGAGAGCAACTTGCACAGTCCTAGATTATTAAGCAACTTACTTCCATCAGCATTGAGCCAGGAGTAGGGGTTGAAGAGACCATTGCAGATGCCTAAATCAACTATTTTAATAAATCAATTATCAGCACTTAAAAAATAAATAAAAATACAATAGCATAAAGCAATAATGACAAATCTGTGTTGATATACATACAATGTGTAAAGATGTAATTTTATGACAACAATAGAACAAAGGAGGAGAGAGGAATTGAACTGTACTTGGAACAATGTTCTTGTATAATATTGAAATGAAACTGGTAGGTATTAATTTCAAACAGATTTTTGTAAGTTAATATGTTAATTGTAATTCTCAGGGAAGCCACTAAAAAATAACTCAAAATATAGCAAAATAAATAACAATGTAATTAAAATGGTAGACCAGAATCTATCCATTTAACAAAAAGTGAAGCAGTAATGAAGAAGTTGGGGAACAAAAAGGATACAACATAGAAAACAACTAACAAAACAGCAGAGATAAGCCTGGTGTGGTCATGCATACCTGTAATTTTAATGGCACAGGAGGCTGAGGCAGGAGGACTGCAACTTCAAGGCCAGCCTGAGCAAATTAGTGAGGCCTAACCAACTTACTGAGATCCTGACTCAAAATAAAAAATAAAATGGGGCTGGGAATATAGTTCAGTGATCAAGTAGCCCTGAGTTCAATTCCCAGTACAAAAAAAAAAAAAAGAAAAAAAGAAAAAATCCAAACATACAAATCAAAAAACCCAGCAGACATAAATTCTACCTTTTGCTAATTACTTAAATTTAAATAAATAGATTAAGCACCATTATTGAAAGATAGAGATAAAAGAATAAATTAAAAATATGATCCATTTACAAGAGACATGATTTATGTTCAAAGACACAATTATGTTGAAATATGGAGAAAGTTATGCCATGCAAACGATAGCCAAAAGGGATTTGGAGTGGGCATACCATCAGATAGATAGGATAGACTTTAATACAAAAATTGTTACTAGATACAAAGGACATTTTATGATTATAAAACTTTCAATAATTCAGGAATGTATAATAATCACAAACATATGCACACCTAAAAACAAACCCCTTAATACATAAGAAGTAAAAACTGTCAGAACTGCAAAGACAATTCAGCAATAATAGTTGAAGACCTCACCCAGTTCCTTTCCTCTAAACAGATAAAACAATTAGTACATCAACAAGGAAAGAGAAGGCTTAAACAAAAACATAAATCATCTAGAAATAACAGACATCTATAGAACATTTCAACCCCACAAGAGCAAAATACATGTCCTTCTCAAATACAAATGAAGCATTCTCCAAAATATAACATGTGCGAGGCCATATATCAAGTCTCAATATATTTAAGGAGGCTAAAATCATACAACGTATATTCTACAATGAAATTAGAAATCATTAACAGAAAGATCTTTTCCGTATTCACAAGTATGTGCAAATCAAACCACAAACTCCTAAATAACTAATGGATCAGAGAAGAAATCAGAAGGAAAATTGGACAATAGTTTGAGGTGAATTTAAAAAACAAACCAACCATGACAAACTAAACTTATGAGATGCAGCCAAAGCACTGCTTATAAGGAAGTTTATGGTTATAAATGCCTACATTAAAATGAAGAACAATCTCAAATAAATTACCCAAACTTAAACCTTAAAAAACTGGAGCTGGGCATGGTGGCACATGCCTGTCTGTAATGCCAAGGAGAAGCTGAAGCAGAAGGATTAAAGATTGAAGACTAGTCTGGACAATTTGTTGAGACCCTGCCTCAACATAAAAAGCACTGGGGTTTTGGTTCAGTGCTAAACTGGCCCTGAGTTTAATCCTAAGTATTGCAAGAAAATAAATAAAGAAAAAGCAAGAGTAAAAAGAGCAAACTAAACCCAAAGCAAACAGTGATATCATTCCCCAGTATTTCCCCTTTCCCTTCCCTCCTCCCTCCCCCAGTTCCTTTCCTCTATTCTACTAATCTCCCTTCCATTTTCATGAGATCCACCCCTACCTTTCTTTGTCTTTATCCTCTCCAGCCTCAACATATGAGAGAAAACATACAGCCTTGACTTTCTGAGTTTGGCTTATTTTCCATTTGTTTTCAAATTCCATTCACTTCCTGTAAATGACATAATTTCATTTTTCTTTATAGCTGCATAGAACTCCATTGTATACATAGTCCACATTTTCTTTATCCATTTATCCACTGACAAACATCTGGACTTGTTCCATAATTCAGCTATTATGTACTGTGCTGCTATAAACATGTATATGCACATATCACTGTAGCATACAGACATTAATTCTTTAGGATAAATACCCAGGAGTGGTATAACTGGGTCATATGGTGGTTATATTCCTAGTCTTTCGAGGAACCTCCATATTGATTTCTATAGTGGTTGTAATAATTTACAATCCCACCAACAGTTTTTTCTCCACATCCTCTCTAGCATTTATTATTGTTTGTCTTCTTGATAGCTGCCATTCTAACTGGAGTGAGATGAAATCTCAGTGTAGTTCTGATTTGCACTTCCTTAATTGCTAATGATGTTGAAGATTCTTTTCATGAATTTGTTGTATTTTTTCTTTTGAGAAGTGTCTGTTTGGTATGTACATTTATTAATTGCCCATTTATTAATTGGATTATTTGTGGGATTTTGTGTGTGTGTGTGAGTGTGTTAGCTTTTGAGTTCTTTTTTTTTTCTACAGCACAAATTGTCTTTTAACATTTTACCATTAATTTTTTTAAAAAATCATGCAGTGATCACAATAAAAAGATCAGACAAAAGCGATCATCATTTTTTAACAAGATCAGAGAAAAGCAATCTAAAATCTCTGGGTTAAGATAGCAAGACAAAAGAGAGAGAGAAGAGTTCAAATGAAAGCAAAATTGGAAAGAATATAGGAGTGAATAGTAGGTAAGAAATAACAGTAGGAATAAAAAGTAAATTCAGAGATAGAAGGACCAGAAAAATCTATAAAATTAGGCAAACAATATCCAATATGTCAAATATTGGATACAAGCTCAAAAGAAGAAAAATGATAGTTGAGTTCTTTATATACCCTGGATATTAATTCTCTTTCAGTGGAGTAGCTAGAAAATATTTTCTCCCATTCTTTAGGTTCTTTCTTCACATGCTTAATTGTTTCCTTTGCTGTGCAGAAGCTTTGTAATTTGATGCCATTTCATCTATTAATTCTTGGAATTATTTCCTGAGCTTTAGGTGTCCTATTAAGAAAGTTGTTGCCTGTGCCTATATGTTGGAGTGTTAACCTTATGTTAACCTTAGGTGAAATTCTTCTGGGAGTCGCATCATTTCTGGTCTAATTCCTAGGTCTTTGATCCATTTTTTTAGATGGACACAATATCTTTATTTTTATTTATTTATTTTTATGTGGTGCTGAGGATTGAACCCAGGGCCTCACACATGCGAAGCAAGCGCTCTACCACTGAGCTACAACCTGAGCCCTGTTTTTGATCCATTTTGAGTTGACTTTTGTGCAGGGTGAGAGATGAGGATATAGTTTCACTTTTCTATATATGATAACCAGTTTTCCCAGCATCATTTCTTAAAAAGGCTATCTTTTCTCTAATGAATTTTTGGCATCTTTGTCAAGGATCAGATGACTGTATCTGTGTAGGTTTGTCTCTGTGTCTTCTATTTTGTACTATTAGTCTGTGTGTCTATTTTTATGCCACTACCAAGCAGTTTTTATTACTATAGCTCTGTAGTATAATTTGAAGTCAGGCATTGTGATGTCTTCTGTATTGCTTTCTTGGAGGGCTTAGAATTGTTTTGAATATTGTGGGTCTTTTATTCTTCCAAATTTATTTTAGAACTATTTTTTCCAGTTCTGTAGAGAATGTCATTGGTATTCTGATGGGGATTGCATTGAATCTGTATATTGATTTGGCAGTATGGCCATTTTAACAATATTAATTCTAACTATCCATATACATGAGAGGTCTTTCTATTTTCTTGTGTCTTCTTCTATTACTTTATTCAGTGTTCTATAGTTTTCACTGTAGAGGTCTTCCACTTCCTTGGTCAGGTATATTCCTATGATTTTTTTAAAGGCTATAGTGAGTAGGATTGTTTTCTTGATTTCTTTCTTAGAAAATTCATTATTGTTGTATAGGAAAGCTACTGACTTTTGTATGTTGATCTTGTAACCTGCTACATTGCTGAATTTGTTTATTAACTCTAGCAGTCTTCTGGTGGAGTTTTTTGAATCTTCTAAGTATAGGATCATATCATCTGCAAACAGTGAAAATTAACTTTTTCCTTTCCTCTTTTTATCCTTTTTATTTCCTTCTCTTGCCTAATTGCTCTGAGTAAATTTATACTACTATACTGAATAGGAGTGGTGAGAGTGGACATCCTTGCCTTGCCACAGAAATTAAAGGAAATGCTTTCAGTTTTTTCCCAATTTATTATGAGGTTGGGTTTGGGTGGTTCATCGATAGCCTTTATGATGTTGAAGTAGGGTCCTTCTATCCCTGAATTTTACAGCATTTTTATCATGAATTAGTGCCGAATTTTGTCAAAAGCTTTCTCTATACCTATTGAGATGACTGTGATTTTTACCTTTAATTTCATTTATGTGGTGAATTCCATTTATTGATTTGCATTTGCTAAATCATCCCTGCATACCTGGAATAAAACTAACATGGTCATGATGTACAATCTTCTTAATATGTTATATGTTGTTAAATATGGTTTGCTCATGTTTTATTAAGAATTTTTGCATCTAAGTTCATCAGAGATATTGGTTTATAATTTTCTTTCCTTGATATGTCCTTATCTATTTTGGTATGAGAGTTATGCTGGCTTCATAGAATGCATGTTGAAATGTTCCATCCCTTTCTATTTCATGGTATAATTTGGATTTTTCTTTGTTGGAAATCTTTTTTTTTTCTTTTTTCCTCCACATTTTTTATTGGTATCTTATAGTTGTATATAATGATGTAAGTTTTTGTTACACATTCATACATGTATACAATGTAAAAATATAATTTGGTTAACTGGAAGACCTTTTTAAATATTTTTAGTTGTCAATGGACCTTTATTTGTTTTATGTGGTGCTGAGAATTGAATCCAGTGCCTCACACATGCTAGGCAAGTGCTCTACCACTGAGCCACAAGCCCAGTCCCAACTGGAAGACTTTTTATTACTACTTCTATCTCATTGCCAGTTATTGGTCTGTCTTAGGTTTGCTGCGCCCTTTTGATTCAATTTTGGCAGGTCAAATGTGTCTAGAAATATATTGATTTGTTCTAGGTTTTCCAATTTATTGGAGTAACAGTTTTTAAAATAATCCCTAATGATCCTCTGGATTTCTATCATGTCTATGTTGATTTCTCCTTTTTCATCTCTAATTTTATTAATTTGGGTCTTATCCCTCTTTTTTATTAGTTTGGCTAAGGGCTTATCAATCTTGTTTGTCTTTTCAAAGAACCTACTTTCCATTTCATTTATCCTTTGTATTGTTTTTTTATTATCAATTTCATTGACTTTGGCTTTGATCTTAATTATTTTCTTCTACTTATTTTGGAATTGGTTTGTTCTTGTTTTTCAAGGACCATGAGATGTATCATTAGGTTGTTTATTTTAGTTTTTTTACGTAAGTACTCAGAGCTATAAACCTTCCTCATAGAAATGCCTTCATAGTGTCTCAGAGGTTCTGATATGTTGTATCACTATTCTTGTTTAATTGGAGGAATTTTTAGATTACTTCCCTGATTTCTTCTATCACCTGTTCATCATTCAAAAGTGTATTGTTCAAAAGCACAATAAAACATTCATTGGAGAAAAGATAGCCTCTTCAACAAATGGTGCTGGCAAAACTGGAAATCCATATGTAGCAAAATGAAATTAGACCCCTATCTCTCACCTGCACAAAACTCAACTCAAAGTTGATCAAGGACCTAGGAATTAGATCAGAGACCCTGCACCTAATAGAAGAAAAAGTAGGAGCTAGGGATATAGCTCAGTTGGTAGAGTGCTTGCCTTGCATGCACAAGGCCCTGGGTTCAATCCCCAGCATCCCCCCAAAAAAGATAATAATAAAAAAAGAAGAAAAAGTAGGCCCAAATCTCCATCATGTTGGATCTTCTATAGAGCAAGGAATAAAATCAAGAATCAATAAATAGGATGGATTCAAACTGAAAAGCTTCTTCTCAGCAAAAGAAACAATCAGTGAAGTGAAGAAAAAGCCTACAGAATGGGAGCAATTTTTTTACCACATGCACATCAGATAGAGCACTAATCTCTAGGATATATAGCAAACTCAAAAAACTTAACACCAAAAAAAAAAACAAATAAACAAATCAACAGAAAATGAACAGACACTTCTCAGAAGATGATATACAATTAATCAACAAATATGAGAAAATGTTCAACATCTCTAGCAATTAGAGAAATGTAAATCAAAACTACATTGAGATTTCATCTCACTCCATTCAGAATGGCGATTATTAAGAATACAAGTAACAATAAATGTTGGCGGGGATGTAGGGGAAAGGTACACTCATACGTTGCTGGTGGGACTGCAAAATAGTGCAACCACTCTGGAAAGCAGTATGGAGATTCCTCAGAAAATCTGGAATGAAACCACCATTGTACCCAGTTATCCCACTCCTTGGCATATACCCCAAAGACTTCAAACTAGCATACTATAGGGACATGGACACATCAATGTTTATAGCAGCTCAATACAAATAGCTAAGCTATCCAACCAACCTAGATGCCCTTCAACAGATGAATGGATTAAGAAAATGTGGTACACATATACAATGAAATATTACTCAGCCATAAAGAAGAAAGAAATCATGGCATTTGCCAGTAAATGAATGGAAATGGATACTTTCATATTAAGTGAAATAAGCCAAACCCCAAAAACCAAAGGCCAAATGTTCTCCCTGATATACAGATGCTAACTCATAATAAGCTGAGGGGAGGGAAGAATAGAAGTTCACTGGATTATACAAAGAGGAATGAAGGGAACAAAGGGGGAATGGGAATAGGAAAGACAGTAGAATGAATCAGATATAACTTTCCTATGTTCATATATGAATACACGACCAGTGTAACTCCACATCACGTACAACCACAAAAATGGGAAGTTATACTCCTGTATGTATGATATATTAGAATACATTCTATTGTCAGGTATAACTAAAAAGAACAAATAAAAAAATTTTAAAATGTATATTGTTCAATCTGTGTGTTTATGTAGTTTCTGTAGGTATTTTTGTTGTTGATCTTTAATTTCATTCCATTATGATCAGATAAGATACAAAGAATTATATCAATGTTTTGTATTTTTTGTATTTGCTAAGAGTGGCCTAAAATATGCTCTATTTTGGAGAACATTCCATAAGCTGCTGAGAAGAAATTGCATTTGGCTGGATACCAATTTTTTACAAACACTTTGAAAAATTATAAGATGAAAAAACACTTCCAAATTTGTTCTATGAGACCACTATTACCCTGATACTAAAATAAAAGAAGTCATGAAAATAGAACTAGAGACCAATATGCATTTTAATTTGTTCACCAAAATACCCAACAAAATACTAGCAAACAAAAGCAATAATATATAAAAATGTTTATAACCCATCATTGAATGGTATTTATCACAGGAAATGCAAAGTTGATTCAGATACAAAACCCAATCAGTATAATATAACATATAAACAGAATAAAGGAAAAATAACACGATCATGTGAATAGATGAAAAACAAGCATTTGACAAATCTCAACATTATTTCGAGATAAATACACTCAATAAACCCTTAACCTGATAAAGGGCATCTACAAAAAACTCATACTTAGCATCATATTTAATGGTGAAAGACTGCAAACTTTCTCCTTAATATCAAGAACAAGACAAGGATGACCACTCTAATCACTTCTATTCAGGATGTCCTTGCCAGGGTAATTAGGCAAGAAAAATAAATAAAAGATATACATATTGGAATGAAAGAAGTAAAACTATCTCTTTTAGGGGCTGGGGTTGTGGCTCAGCAGTAGAGCGCTTGCCTAGCACATGCGAGGCCCTGGGTTTGATCCTTAGCACCACATAAATTAAATAAAGATACTGTGTCCAACTACAACTAAAAAAAAAAAATCCCAAAACTATCTCTTTTATGGGTGGCATGATCTTTTTGTTTTGTTTTAAAACTCTTATATCTTTCTTCCTATTATTACAAATATTAAACATATTAATTGTACCAATTAATGGATTTCACTGTAAATACATGCATGTAACATGCCTTAATTATGTCTACCTTGCCTTCTTCTCCTTCTTGCTCTCCTCTCTCTCTCTCATTCCCCTTCCCATGAGTAGCATGATCTTGGATGTAGAAAATACTATAGAAACCACAAAGCAACTATTATATCTAATAATTGAGGTCAGCATAGTCAGAGGATAAAAAATAAATAGGCAGAAATCAACTGTATCCCTATGCACTTGCAATGAACCCTCTGAAAATGAAATTAAGAAAATAATTACATTAATAATAGTATTGAAAAAGAGTTAAGTATTTAGGAATAAATTTAACAAAAGGATTGCAATACTTGTACACTGACAACCATATAACATTATTGAAAGAAAATAAAGACCTAAATAAATGGAAAGTAATCCCATGTTCATGTACTGGAAAACAAATCACTAAGATGGCAATACTCCCCAAACAGATCTATAGATTCAGTGCAAACCCTGTCAAAATCGCAGCTGCCCTTGTCTCAGTAATTGACATGCCAGACTGGCCTATAATCCCAGCAGCTCAGGCAGGAGGATCATGTGTTCAAAGCCAGCCTCAGCAATGGTGAGGGGCTAAGCAACTCAGTGAGACCCTGTCTCTAAATAAAATACAAAATAGGGCTGGGGATGTGCCTCAGTGGTTGAGTATCCTTGAGTTCAATCTCTGGTGCCCACAGTAAAAAAAAAAATGGCATGCCAATCCTAAAATTCATATGGAAATTCAAGGGACCCAGAATTGTCAAAACAATCTTGAGGGGCTGGGGATGTGGCTCAAGCGGTAGTGCGCTCGCCTGGCATGCGCGGGGCGCTGGGTCCGATCCTCAGCACCACATAAAAATAAAATAAAGATGTTGTGTCCACTGAAAACTAAAATATAAATATTAAATTCTCTCTCTCCCTCTCTCTCTCTTAAAAAAAAAAACAATCTTAAGAAAGAACAAAGGTGGAGTCCTCACACTTCACCAATTTCAAAATTTACCAGAAAGAAACAATAATCAAGACTATATTCCTATACACTTGATTACTATAAAAACAAATATAAGACCAGATATATAAGCAAAGATATATAGTTCAATGGAATATATTTGGGAAACCAGAAATTAAATTCACATTTACAATCAACTGATTTTGACAAGCATGCCAAGACCATTCAGTGTGTGTGTGGCAAGAATGGTGTTTTCAACAAATGGATATCTACATCAAAAGAATGAAGTTAGATCCCCACCCAAATTAACTCAAAATGGAACAAAGACATAAGTATAAGAATTTTAAAAAAACTATAAAATTATTAGAAGAGAACATAGGCATAAATATTTGGGTCCTTGAATTAAGCAATGGATTTTTAGATATGACACCAAAAATTCAAGTGACAGAAGAAAAAATACATAATTTGCATTTCCTCAAATTTAAAAACTGTTATAATTGAAAGGATACCTACCATCAGTTAAAAAAAACACTTATGTCCCACAGGATGGGAAACAATTTTTGAAAATCATATATTTGACTTTATCTACTTATCTATCTATTGAGACAATGACTATGAAATTGGCTCACATGACTATGCAGGCTGAGAATTCCCAAAATTTGCCATCTGAAAGCTGGAGTCCAAAGGTCTAAGAAACAGGAAATGCCAATGCCCAGGTAGGAGAAGATGGATGTCCCTTCACACAGGAAGACAGCAAGTTGGCCCTGTGTTCAAATTTTTGTTGATTTGGACCCTCAATGAATGATGTTCCTGATACTAGTAAGGGTGGATCTTCTTTACTCTCGCCACTAATTCAAATCCTAATTTCTTCCAGAAACACTCTAACAAGCACATACTCAGATATAATGTTTTACCAGATATCTGAGCATTCTTAGCCCAATTAAGTTGACACATAAAAATTAAACATCACACTAGGGAAATGCAAATTAATACCACAATAAAAGACTACTTCACACGCAGATGAATATAAGAAAGATAGATAATAATAAGAGAGGATGTGGAGAAATTAGAATCCTCATATATGTCTGATTCGAATGTATAATGGTAAAGCCACTTTGCTAAACAGTTTGGTAGTTCCTCAAAATGTCCATTATGAAGTTATCGTATTTCATAGCTATTCCACTCCTAGGTGTATATACTCAAGAGAATTGAAAATGTATGTCTACTCAAAAACATAAACAAATATTCATTCATGGCAGCATTATTCATAATAACTGAAAAATGGAAGCAACCTAAATGTTCACCAACTGATGAATAGATAAGCACAATGTGGTATATCCATACATCAAACAATTATTCAGCTATTACAATGAAATAAATGCCAGGCACAGTGGCACACACCTGTAATTCCAGTAGCTTGGGAGGCCAAGGCAGGAGGATTGGGAGTCCGAAGCCAGCCTCAGCAAAAGCGAGGTGCTAAGCAACTCAGTGAGCCCCTGTCTCTAAATAAAATATGAAATAGGGCTGGAGATGTGGCTCAGTGGTTGAGTGCCCCTGAGTTCAATCCCTGGTATCCCCCTTAAAAAAGTGAAATAAGTACTGACATATGCAGCATGGATGAAGTGAGAAAAGAAGTCAAACATAAAAGGCCACATATTGTAGAATTCCATTTAGTTGAAATTTTCATAGTAGACAAATTCATAGAAACAGAAAATAAATTAGTAGTTGCCAGGAGCTGGGTGTGTGGGGTAGGGATGGTAATGGGGAATGATTGCTAACGGCTATGGTATTTTTTTTTCAGGTAAAGAAAATATTCTGAAATTAAATAGTGGTGATATTTGCACAACTTTGTTACTAAAGTCCACTGACTTGTATAGTTTTAAAATGAATTTAATGGCACAGTATACAAGTTACATCTCAATAAAAATTATATATGGAAAGATAACTTTCAAATAGCCTAAAATTAATTAACTCATTATTGCTCCATACCATCAAAAATTGTTCCTCTCCTTATATTCCTGGTATCAGTGAGCAGTACTGTCAAAGAATTACTCATGCTGAATTCTGAGAGAAGCACTCTTCTTCCCTTATATCCAACACCAAGTCCTGAAGATGTCCCTATATATTTTCTCATTTATATTCCTGCTACCATTGAACTAGTCCAGAATACCTTCATTTCTTATCTAGATAATTGCAACAGTCTCCAAACTTATATCTTATCCTCTTGCCCCCTACTTTAATTCATTCTTCACCTGGTTCCCAGACTGATTTTTCTAAAAGATGCCACTCCTTTTCTTAAAACTTTAATGGCTTTCTGTTGCTTTTAGGGTGTGGTCCAAGTGCCTTACCTTGGCATACACAACCCTGCATAATCCTTATTCTCCAGCTTTGTTTTTCAATATTGATCTCTGTGCTCTACCAATACTGAGATTTTCTTTCTCTCTTTTCTTTCTCTCTCTCTTTCTTTCTTTCTTTGTGGTGCTAGGGATCAAACTCAGGGCTTTATGCATGCTAGATGAGTGCTCTATGGCTCAGCTACATCCCTAGTCCAATACTGAGACTTCCATAGTTTCCTAAACCCTCCAAATAGTTTTTGGCCTATGTGTCTTTGATGACATGTTTTCTGCTTGAGATGGCATCTCTCTCTGTGTTCCTTACTCCCTGAATAATTCCTACCATTCCATATCACTGCTTTCCTTCATGGTCAACCTTGTTGAAAATTTTTGTACATGTATTTCCATCTCCCAATTTACATTTACTCTTTTCCCCACTAAAATTAGGCTTTTCACTTCCCACTGAAACTGCTCATGTCAAGGTCACAAATTAGCTCCATTATCAAATTGGGTGAACATGTTATATAGTCCTTATGTAACTTGGCCTCTCAGGACCATTCAATCTAGTTGACAATTCATTCTTTTTTGAGGCACTCTCTTGTCTTCTACAATGCCAGGTTCTCCTTATACATCATTACCTTCTCAGTCTCATTTGCACTCTCTTCTACCTCACCTCTAAATGATGCTGTTCCTCAGGATTTGGCCATGGGTCCTCTTTCCTATCTTTTCTCCACTTTCCTTAGGTAATCTCATCTAATCCTGTATATTTAAATATTTTACTTATGTTGTTGATTCCCAAATCTATATATGTAGGCCAGATGTTTTCTCTAAAGTCCAGACCCCCAAATCCAACTGCCTGCTTGACTTTTCCATAACTATGACCTACAAACATCTTGAACTTAACATGCTCCAAATAGAACTCTTTGATGATTTCCACCCCCAAATTTCTACTCTTCCCCATCTTTAGGCATCTGATAATCAGGCATTGACACCATGGTCCACTCTGTTGCTCCAGCAAGACATCTAAAAATCCTCCTTGATTCTTCCAGTTCTATCACCTCTCCCCCGTGTACCCCAAATGGTTAGCACAGTGCTTGGAATACAATAAGCATGTATTTATTTATCCAATGAGTATTTGTTTAGCTCCCACAATATTCATGGTACTCTTTTAGACTTTAGATATGCAACAACAAATAAAGCAAATACCTGACTGACCTCATGGGAATTACATCCTATAGAATGAATGTGTAATTAAATATTTTAACCTGTTTTGTCTCATCATCCCAGACATAGAACACCTGTGAAAATTTAAATATAGAATATAATTATATAATAATAAAATACTACATATAATATAGAAGTACTTGTAAATGAATATATACAATATATCATACTATACATATAATACATATAATTATGTATACATATAGTACATGTTATATAATAATATATGTAAGCTCTAGATTATGATTTTCAATCTATTCTAATGCATCTGTGTCAATTTGATTGAAATATTCACAGAATTGTAAACTTGGTACTTTAATGGGTTAACACTTGAAGCAGGTACCACTCCCCCTATCCCTCCTGCCTGGGAACTTCTTCTCAGTCTTCTCTCAGTAGCCAGCACACATCTTTGTCATTGAATTTATTTTTTGTGTGCTAAAATTATCTTTTGATAAATCTTTCTCCTCCGCTTCACTATGAACTCTTTGAGAGCAGCATCTGGACTCATTTCTAGACCCTGGAACAAAGCAAGTGCTCAATGATGGTTTGTTCTATACCAGCCATGGTGTTTCTTAGCTTTGAATACAATCTCTACCCCCTTAGATCCAATTCCACCTCTAGATCCCTACACCCATCACAAACACAACTTAATATGGTGAGGAACACTTGTCCAGTTTTTACTGGATTCCAGATTTGTTTCATACATATGACCCTGGGGTTGTACCTCAGGTAAAGCTTAGGAATCTTGAAGTATTTTTCAGAAGTATCATCAGAACAAAAGACTGCTCAGTCCTTTCAATTTAGGGAAGGTTGTTACAACTCTATTCATTTTGATCCCAAAAGATTACCCTTTCCACTGTAAACTGGACTTTATAGTTCTAAGCACTGACCTTATTTTAAATAATTTATTTGTTGTGGTGCTGGGGTTTGAACCCATGGCCTCAGGCATGCTGGGCAGGTGCTCTACCACTGAGCCACACCCCACCCCTGCAAATATTCACTGGATCCTGAGTCAGATCTCTGTGGTGATTCTGGGGTACCTTCTGGAGGGATTCAGTGGAAATTTTTCAAACTAGGGAAACAAAGGCCAGCAAGAAATTATGAGCAGTTCATCCATTCCATCTCTACCACAGGGAAAACATACCACAGATCCTAGTGAGGGAGTTCAGCATAGTCAGTTTTCATGACCAGCAACTGATGTTACTCCAGTGGAAGAACCATATCAGTCACGTAGTTCTCTGCTGCATTTCCTATATGTTAGGGAGTATAATACAGCCTACAGAATTTCTGCAAGTCAGTATGATAACCTCTGTATTTTGAATGGAAAAAATAGGGCAAGAAGGGTTAATTAGACCAGGAGACTCCCGTCATTTTGTGAGGAGAGGCCATTTTTCATTTCATTTAAGCCTTGAGAACACCTAAGCAGGGGAGGGAGGGAGATATGCATGCCTGTATGTGCGAGTGTGTTGGGAGGGAGCTGTCAGTGAAAGCCTTGAAGCTGGCCTGTGGGGATAGCACTAAGAGTGATTGATCCGTGGGGACTGAGGGAAAGGATAATGATAGGAGGGGGTTAAAAGAGCTGACAAGGAGGACCCTGGGGGTGGGAGGGAGGCTGACAGTAAAGGTCCTTGGAGTGGGGAGGAACTGACAATCTGACAGTGATGACCCTACGCAGAGCCATGGAGGGGCTGCTGCTGTTTGCAGCATTTCCTTACTAGTTGATCCAGTGTCCTAGTTGGGGCCCCTTGGGCTGGACTAATAATGTACGTGCCCTACTACAATGCCAACACATCAAACAAGCCACCATTAGAACAGGATCATTTTCCTCCAGGCAGCTGCTTGCTGCAATCATTCTGCTGATTAAATTTCATTCTGGAAAGTACTGCACAGACATTAATCAGGTGTCACAGCCACTCCATCCTATAGAGCCAAAGCCTCTCTGACCTTTAAAAATACACCAAACAGTTGCTAGAGCACATCTCCCCAGGGAGGACAGATCCTCAGGCCAGCCCACAGACACTGTGCTATCCCGCCCCCTTCCAGCTGATCATCCTTTTCCCTGGAGATAGCAAAGAGCAACAGACCTTTCTGACATTTTTGCCTGTGGGACCCTGGTCAACCTTCTATCTTAGTTATATTATCAACCCCCTACATATGTGGATTTGAAAGCCTGGAAAGGTTTCCCCATCTCTAAAGAGCTTTCCCACTGACCTGTTCTACTGTCTGACATTTTCACACTAATAAGCACTCCTATCACATTGTAGTCTTCAGAAACCTGATTTAAATGAAACAGAATAAAACTGGTTTATCTGGAAGAAATAATTCAAAAATAATCATGACATCTTACAATCAGAGCACTTTTCCTTGCATTCAATGTACTTTCCCCAATATTATTTGATTTCATCTTTTTTAAAAAAACATTTTTGGTATTTGGGTATGAACAGCGTGCCTTTGTTGTATTTGTTTATTTTTATGTGGTGCTAAGAATCAAACCTGGTGCCTCACACATGGTAGGCAAGCACTCTGCCACTGAGCTACAGCCCCAGCCTCTTGACTTCATCTTTACATCAACCTTATGACAAAGATATTACAATAATCCCCATTTTATAGATGTCAAAATGGAGGCTCAGAGAGATTCATTGATCCGGCCAAAGGCCTAGGGTTAGAAAATGGTCTTCTAATGCCAAGCCTTAAGCACTTTCTGTCATGCTAACATAAATAAATACTGGCAGCTGAGAGTTCTAAAAAGCAATGTGTTTTGATGGGAAGGGGGTAGGCAATGACTAAGGAGGTCATCTCCAATTATGATAACAAAGAAAGGGCATGTAGGGACTGAAAGCATCCTGGTCTCCTTCACCAATTTAGATGTTAATATAGGCACACTCTCCCATGTTTTCCCCAAACCATTTGGTGGCAAATAAAATGCTTTTCCTGTAGTTGGGCCTTCCTTCCAGAAGTGGTACAGAGATGTTGGATGTAAATGGAGGAGGATAATCACATGTTTGTGCTACCCTGGGTTGGGCTGCCCTTGATGACATGAACCAGCAGCCTCTGGCTGTCCACTCTCCTCAGGTGATGCTCATTAAAGTCCAGAATATTAATACTGAGATAGAACATTATAACACTGTATCAATAATATAAGACAGAGTCCTGTCCTTAAAGCATAATGTAATTTAAAATTCAATGTGTAGTAGACTGCAACTTAATTGGAAAGGATGCCTTGGACCATTCGGGATGCTACAGAACATTTGGCATAGCCATTAAAAACTGTTCTCCAGAGCCTGGGAAACTAATTGCAAATGGTTAGGTAATGCACAGCTGATGGAAGGAAGATTTTTCCTTAAATTGATTCTATGGTATGTGTGCAGGGATATTTATTGCAACATTGCTTGTAACTATGAAAAACTGGAACTAAATTAAATGTCCAATCATGGGGGGTTGGTTAAATAAATCTGGAACATTCCCATGATGGAATGTATACAAAGTGAGGCAAAGTAACATTTAAAATAGGTCCATGAAACAGTAAGGTTTTTTAAAGTAAGTTACAGAATAATATTTATAGTTTGTATAAATCTTTGTTCACTACGTTTTTAATTGTGTTTATGTGCATATACTTGTTGAGAATGTAGAGGGAAAGTAGAAAAGTTTGGAAGAAGTATCTCAGATTTTTAATAGAGGTTACCTCTGGAGTGAGATTGGGGAGGGAAGGAATTTATGCAATTCTGTATTATTTGAAATCTATGCATGTATTTTACTTTTGTAATTGCTGGCTGTTTGATAAAGGATGACAGCCTTTCCTGAACAACTCTTTCCTTGGGAACCTGGGTTCCTGAGCAAAGCTAGGAGGCAGGCATGGGTTTAGGTGCATTTCACCTTTAATAGCACTGGTTCAGCAGTATTTCTTTTAAACCAAAACATACTAAAATAAAACCTTAACAAAGAATCCTGTCTAATAAACACAGTTGTTGATTTTATCCCT
The DNA here is from genome assembly GCF_001458135.2 of Marmota marmota marmota. Lineage (NCBI taxonomy): Eukaryota > Metazoa > Chordata > Mammalia > Rodentia > Sciuridae > Marmota > Marmota marmota. Next base: position 9,833,685 of record NW_026000283.1, read on the forward strand.
TTCTCTATTCTGTCCTGCCCCCAAATGTCTTCCTCCACTCCCCCGTGGCATAGTTCCTTTTATCTCCTCAGGCAAGTCAGTTTCCCAGAAAGCTGCTCCTTCCAGGCAATCCACAGAGTAGACAGCCCTCTACCGGTGTAATTTCAAGGGCATGGACGGAGCCAGACCAAAAAAAGGTCTTGCCCACCTGCTAACACCAAAGAGCCTTACTTACACAATTGAGAAGTACAAATTCCTTTGAGAGACCTGACACATTGTCTGAAACTTGCAAGGAAGACAGATAATGGAGGGGTATGTGTGCACCCGTGTCTCTGCATGTGTGTGTGTGTGTGTGTGTGTGTGTGTGTGCCTGTGCACGCACGCTCACAAATTTGTCTGAGAGAGAGACCCCAAACTAAAAAAGGTGCATCCTGAGCAACCCTAGGCACACACTGTAGGAAGGATATAATGCAATTATGAAATATTCACCTGCTTATTTAGTTCATGTATTAAACAGATTTGAGGGGGTGTTAATGCTAATTTTCATAATATATTTTCTGTAATCTATTTGATAAATGTAGAAAAGTATAAAAAGTGAAGCAGTCTCCTGTAATTTCACTACTCAAAGACAACCACAGTAAATATGTTTGAGTTTTCTTCTAGTCATTTTTCTCTGTATGTTTATGCAATTTTAAACAAAATTGGGATCAATTTTGCCTACTTTGTTTTACTCATTATCATGTATATTTCCATGTTCTTCAATATTTCGAAACATGATTTTAATAGCTATATAACATATGCATCATATGGTTGTGGTAACATTTAGTTAATCATTCCCCAAGTTTGGGGCATTTCAGGGGTTTTTTTTCCCCATTTTTTTTTTTACTTATAAATAACATTGCACATAAATCTTAGTCTAGATTTCTCTTTCTTTAGTACAGATTCCCAGAAGTAGAATTACTGGGTCACAGAGTGTAAACATTTTTAAAGGCTCTGTGGAGCAGTTTGAACTGGTAGCAAATCTATTGATTCCCAGAAACTAGTGAACACAGAAATCCTCCCCAGTCCAAACCTGAACTAAGCAGTTGGATACACACACACTACTGCCTGCAACAATGCCACATCTAATTAGGTGTTTAATGAATGTTTTTGATGGGGATAAGGGGAAAGGATGTACTGAGCTCTGTAATTAATTAGAGGAAGGAAGCAGGGCTGTTACAGCTTAACTGAATCCTATTCTACTAACCCCACCAACTGCCATCTCTGGCAGGTAAACCAGGGTATCTAAATTATGAGATACCCCAAATGATTCCCCATCCTAGTTGGTGTGGGCTTAAGGCCACACCCCCATCTCCTGCCCTTTTTCTTGATGAGAAAGTATGGTGGGGTTTTTTTTCTGTATGATATTTTCCCTTAATAAATAGTTTATTGTATTTCACTCTAACCTTAACATTTTGTTACATTCTAAAATTCTCTAAAAGTATTATCTAGCTTTTTAATATCACACTGTCACTTGTGTCTTCATTGTTTCATGCATTACTATTCTCCGATGCTGTTTTATGCCTTCAAATTAGGGAAATGTAAAGTTCTATGTAAAAAAAAAGATTAAACTTTAAAAAGAAACTACCTGATTTCTATAGTAGGAAACATATTACTTGCTCTTCAGAATTTCCTATCAAGAATTTAGTAAAAGGTGTATACCTGTATCATTTTAATGTTGTGTTAACTTTTATAAGCAATGTATTTTGAAATAAAAATAATTTCTTTAGGGGCTGGGGATGTAGCTCAGTGGTAGAGCACTTGCCTAGCATGAATGAATACTTGAGTTCCATCCACAGTACTGCAGAATAATGATAATGATAATGATAATAATGATAATAATAATTTATTTTTTCCTTTTTATATTTAGTTGTCGATGAACCTTTATTTATTTGTACATGGTGCTGAAAACCAAACCCAGTACCTCACACATGCTAGGCAAGCATTTTATCACTGAGCCATAGCCTCATCTCCAATAATTTCTTAATGTTTAGTTTCATATTTTCTGTAATAGCTAAATAGGTATCAAAATATAAGTTGGATGGAGTTTCACTGTGTAAGACTGAACTACTATTTGGTTTGATTAATTGAAGATGGACTTTAATGTGCTGTATTTGAAAGCTTTAAATATAACTTACAATGTTTAATAAAAATTGCTATTTTGTTATTTTGAAAGTTTATTTTTGAAAGTAGTATTTAATTCTCAAAATGAAGGTAAAAATGTGTATGAAGAAAAGTTCTGGAAAAATGTAATCCAATCTGTATACTTGTTATCTTTAGGGAGTAGAACTGTGGGGAAGGAGTAATATGCTGCATCACATACTTTTGTAGTTTTATTTCAGTAAGCAGAAAAAAAGTAGTAAATAAAAATGTCACATGTAAATGCCAACTCTGTACCAGGCATAACTAAGAGATCATTACAGAAATTTGAAATCTAAATATAAAGAAGACTTTGGATACGTGCAACAAAGAGCAATAATGAATACAACAATGAAAACATACGAGCAGCTGGAGGATTCTAAGGTATTTGTGGACTGTGACACAGTGTTTTCCGCCTGCTGGGACTATCCTCAGTCTCTGGCTCTTGGATCTGTGGTTCTCACTGGATGCTTTATGTCCAGCTGAACTCCAATCTGGCTTCTTGACTGATTCTATGTATTGCTGACTGTAACTAGGTATGTCTTCAGTGTTAAAACATCTCCTTTTCAAAGGAAAACAAAGAAGATGTGGGACCCAGATGCTTTCTCATGCTGGCAGTGGAAATGTGCTTTGCTACAAATATTTTGGAGGATGATTTAGGAACACAGATTCAAAGCTTTAAAAATACTGGGCTTTATGATAAATATCAAAACAGTGGTAACCTCTGGGAGGGAAACTGGGAAAGGGGCTCAAAGGAGCCATTTGGAATGTTGGAAAATTTTGATATCTTGATCTGGGTGGTGGTGGCTTCAAGAAGGTATCTATCTGTCGATCTGTATATGTATATGTGTATATATGAAAATTTATCTGAATGTAACATATTGATAAAAATTTAATTAGTAATATGTGTTAGGAATTTTTGAATCAATAATTCCACTGTAGTATAGTACCTTGTGATGAAAAAGATACAAAGATTTAGCTCATTGTGTTATTCACAGTGTTGAAAACTGGAGACCTCTAAAATATCCAATAACAGTGGAGTGGTAACTAAAGTATGTTGCATTCACTTAACATCATATTGTCAAATATTTTTATTGATATTGGAAAACACAGTGTTTGGTAACTAAAGCAGATCACAAAATAGAAAACAATAACAAAGCAAAGACAAGTACCAGTGCTGTTCTCTGATGTGGTTATTTTCCAGGTACCCAAAGTAAATGATGAGCTGACAATGGGAACCAGTCGAACTTTATGGTGAAATAACACCTTACCATGTTCTTCCTCAATGAAAATTCAGACGTGTGTGGTGCAGGCACTGAATACTCAGCATTGACCTAAGGTAGTTTGGTAGGTACAACTCTGACCTCAATTAGGGATGTCTGGACTCTTTGAGAGGCTCTATTATTCTGAAGCTCCTGTCTGTTCTTGGTCAACCTAAGTCTGGGAACTGAGAAGCAGGTGTAAAGATAAAGGCTGAAATATGTATATGAATGTGCATTTGTGAATACTTGTATGGCTACTATTTTAAATATGCACATGTGCAGGTACATATGTGTATACTTGTAAACATGATCCTCTCTAGCCCACATTCCCAGATTTGAAATCTGGAAGGTACAATGGTAGTTAAACTAGTCAGACTGATCATCAAAATAAGGAGGTGATGGAGTGTTATGCCTATTCCCAGGGTGAATGTTTTAGAGACAGAGCACCATCTGGCATTTTTATAGTGGTCTGAAGGCTTCTGGCGAGGGCCCTCATCATTGGCTTGAAGAAGACAGAGAGAAGTAGGCTGCAGTCCCATTGGCAAACGTTTCCTTATGCTATAAAATAGTTTTCGACCTAAGACAACACTGTATGCTTGATTAAGCTTGCAATAAAAAGGATTTATTTTAAGCCATTTTAATAATCTCTTTTTATCAGAAGCTAACCAAGCAGTTTTATAGTAGTCCCCACTTGCATGAAAGACATATTCCTTTATCTAGATGACGTATCTATTGGTAATTTTTATCATGAGCCTATTTATGTATAAAATCCACATGTGTTTTGACATGAAGAAAATTAGAATGGAGCCCAGGAAAGATTGTCTTCTATGTTTTAACTGCCCAGCTCACTCTGAATTAAAATAATTTTTTTTAGTTGTCAATGGACTTTTACTTTATTTATTTATATGTGGTGCTGAAAATTGAACCCGGTGCCTCACACGTGCTAGGCAAGTGCTCTACCACTGAGCCACAACCCCAGTCCCCAAATAAACCTTTTTTTTTTTTTGATGGAAAAGAGGTTTAGATTAAAATACGGGTTTTTTCCCCCTAGTTTTCATTCTAGTCCCTCCCCTTTTCCCAGATCCAAACAAGCACACCATCTCTGGGGAGACGGCTGCTACTACTCTCTGAGCCGCTGCAGCTGCTGCTATTATCACTGCTACTGGTCTCAAAGTCATTTTTAACTTGACTGAGTGCCTGCTGTGTTCCAAGTCCCATAAGGCACCCCAAGAGACAGTACAAAATATATACAGTATGCAGTTCTATTAAACAGTTAGCTCCTCTAGTACTTTTAAAATAATATTCAGTGTTCACACAGGATACAGGAATACAGATGTTGCAAAAGCAAAGCTCACCCCCATTAAGGGTACCTCACTAGTTTGTGGCTTGTATTAAAGGTCAAGCTACATATGCCCTCTGTGTCATTTGATGGGTAGTGTTTTACTATCTAAAGTGAAACAGCTTCATTCTATCCATTGAAACCAGCATGGTACAGTAACAAGATTCCATTTGCTTTCTTTGGGGACCTCTAGCTGTATGGCTGCTATAGGGGAGCCAAGCATCTCTAAATAAGGTGTTAAACAATCTTTTCTAGCCTGTTTAAAAACCTCTTTTCCTCAAGGCTACTTTTACAGAAGCAAAATAATAATGAAGTACTCCTGAGAAATCAGTGCTGGTTGCCTGAGGTCTCCATGTTAAATATGAGATATTTAGAGTGGGAAGAGGAAGAGATAAGTAAACATGACTGAAAAAACAATCATTGCAAGAGTATAAATCTGGGATTTCTCTCTGCATTTGTGGAGATTATGGAGACTCTGATTCAAACACATAGCATTCTTAAGACACACACCCCCTACAATAGTGGGCATCTTGTCTCTATGTAGGACATATATCACAGATTTCAAAACCAAATCTATAGTGTAGGGCTGCTAATAATACCTGACACAGCATTCAACCTGGCCCCTGAGGGGCCTGAGTACTTCACAAAGGTCTCCCTTTTTAACCTTCAGGAACTTTTCAAAAACCTTTGGAAAGTAAAAATGAGTAAGGGCCTTTGGTTCCATTTCCTGGATAAGGAAACAAAGCCTCACAGTAGATTAGCAAAGAAAGATTTGGAAAGAACCAAGTACTATCTTACATTCCATTGGTTTTCAGGAGAATTTTGTAATTAATCTGGTTTGGATTTCTGGGGGGAGAAATGGTGGTATGGAGGCAGCTGCAGTAGCAAGAAGAGCATTGATCCAGGAGTCCAACAGATTTAGGTTCGAATTCCACTTATCCCACTAAGAGCTGAGTAACCACAGGAAAATTTCACTTGAGACTCAGTCTCCTCATTTATAAAATGGGGTTAGTGATAATTTTTCTTCCTCCCTTACATGTCTGCTATGATGAAAAAATGAGATCTTTGATATAAAAGCACTTGAATAAAAATTTAAATTGGGGTGCTGATGCAAAGTCATACTTGCTTTGGCTTAATCTCCTTGTAGCTTTTAGGGGGCTGTTGGTTCTAGAATTCTCAGATCTGATGAATGAGGCTGTGTTCATATTCTCTCTCTCTCTCTCTCTCTCTCTCTCTCTCTCTCTCTCTCTCTCTCTNACTCAAGACAGCCCAGCCCTGCCGTCTGCAGTGCAGGATCAACATTCCTTGAATTTGATTCCTATTCTGTTCCAAATGCACGGAATGTGCGTGAGTGTGAAAAACACGGGAAGGGGGGGGTGGACAAGTGAGAGTGGGAGAAAGAAGACCAAGCGCGAGCCCGCTCATCTTCTGAAGTCGCGCTTTTCCTCTCACGGTGGTTGGAGGGGGAGGGGCCCCTTTCAACACCTTTTCTCCTAGAAACTGGGGAACCGCTACCTTTGGGCACCTACTTGGCTGTCCTCAAAGCTGTTATTTGGTAGTTACAAACAAACAACAACAACAAAAACAAACCCAGCCCCCTCAACTGTTAGACACCTTCCCAAGCCCTATGATTTCACTGGGCGGAGAAATTAATTTGGAGCCCAGGAGAGCAGGAGGGGATTGTCAAACCCTGATCCCGCCTAATCTTAAAATTCGCCGCGGATACACTTCAACCAAATCGAATTCGCTCTTTCCAACTTACTTTATACCCCGCAAAATCCCTCCGACCCGGCTTCCTGCCATTCACTCTGCTCAGGTTTTCTATGATGAATTTGCTGGAACATCTCAAGGGGAGGGGGCGGGGAGAAGATTGAATCTCTTACGCGAGCTCTCTACTGCCTGCAAAAGACATCATCTCAACAAAATTCGTTCACAGAAGGGTCCCCAGAAACTGTTATCTGCGGGATGGGAGAAAGATCCATATTTTCAATGGTTTTGCATATTCAGCATAAGATTTTGCTCTTTTCATTTTTTAGGACGTAGTTGTTTTGCAACGGGGCACAAACGAGACCAGAGTCGAATCTAGAGCCCAGCAGTACCAGACTCCCCCGCCCCCTCCTTAACCCCAGGGTTCTCTTGCTGTTTCTCCAACATGCACGCACACACACACACACGCACACGCACGCACACAGAATGTACTCCTTACCTTGGCCAGCTGTGGCGCCAGCACAGCCCTGGTTCCCCGACGCCAAGCTGTTGCTCCAGGGAGGGTTGGGTGGAGGAGGGCAAGGGTTCCTCAGCGACCATTCCCGCAGCGGGCAACCACCTGCAAATCAAGCCTCATCGCCCTGGCGCATCTGAGTGGGCATATGGAAGATCAAGGCATAAAGGGTTGCTACTTAACACACTGCACTGTGGGTTGGGGGAAGAAGACTAAGAAAGTTCTTTCTTGGACTCCCAAGGGCCCCCAGCCCGTGTTGTGTTTCTCAGAAGGTCTGCACAACAAGAAGCTTAAGTGGGCTTTGCCCATTCTCAACACTGTGGGAAAAGAATAGATTTCATACGGACGCGGAACCGGTGCCACGCATTCCGCTTTTTAAAGTTCGCAGACCTACAGCATGAGCAAATTCCTGAGCTGAGTGGTAACCCTGGGTTTCCAACAGTTTTGAACATGGGAGTCTCCCCGGAGTCCCCTGGCACTGGTCCCGCACAGTCCAGGCCTGAATCAGCGTCTAGGCTACTTAGGAGCTACTCCCACTTATCTCTGGCAATGCCACACTTCCCTTGCAGGAGGGGAGCGGGAGTGAGTGGGTGGGTTAGTGTTTCAGCCTCTATGGGCAGCATTTCTGAGGGGAGTCCCTTTACAGTCAAGACATAACCGCAGCCAAAACAATAAAAATTTAAACACACAGACACACACTACATCAAGGTGCCTGCACTCTATGTTTGCTGGCTGCCTGGGGATGAGCAAGACTCAGAGCGGAGCATGCGCTTGAAAATTATAAAGCTGGTAATTTGACTCCTGCGCCCCTCCATCCCCTTCTAGAAACCCCCTTCTCCATTTTGGCAACACTGCCCCCAGGCGCTAAGGCATCTCTATTACAGCAGGGCATTCCTTCCTTCCCAAATAACACATTTATAATTCACCGGGAGGCCTTGGCTGTTTCCTTTCAAAGAATTGACTAAGAGGGTAGAGGTGGTGGATTTCAGCACCTTTAAAGATATGTTTGGGAGGCTGGCAGAGCTTTGAAGCTCTTGTGTGGGCAGCCACCTGTTTGCACGGACTCTCAAAGCGGGGGACTTCCTGGGATCCATCCATGACCTGTGTGGCAAAGCAGATTCAGGTAAGCAAATCCTAATGGGTTTGTTTCAAAAGATCAACCCTGAGAATTAGCCAATCGTCAATAGCACAGCATACAGGACAGGATATTGAGCCTCCATCTTTGCTGCGCCCCAATAAAGATTACACACCTTATCTACTTTCTTGGGAGGGGGTAATCAAGAACATGTACAAGGTAAAACACAAGTGGACAGAGACAACATCCTGTGCTTTAAGCAGCCCACACCTTATCTTGTCAGATACCTAGTCCTGGAACTGGTGGGCTGTGGACCAGACCCACAGTTACAATTGTAATTGTAGCAGTTCCAGTTAAAATACTGAGTATGGTCTCTAGGAATTTAGGGGCAGGAAATAATGGGTGAATGGAGCAGAAAGAGCTTGATCAAGAAAAACTTGGAGGAGGTGAATTTTGAGCAGGTTTCAAATGAAGGGAGGGACTCGGATTCAAAGACCGCAATGCAGGTGGGGGCTCTGATCAGGAGGAAAACCCAGAGGAGGGAGAAGCTGGCTGTATTTGGAAGAGTGGAGATAGCAAATAATTGGGTGCCTCTAGAGCTGAGCATCCTGGTCCTTGGGATTCTGGGATGGAGGTGGGGCACTGCAGAGAGGGAGGGCTGCAGTAGTTCTGCAGGGAGGCTGCTGGGTGGGGGGAGGCAATGCCAGTGAGGAGATTTCAGACTCTCGGCTCTGTTGGTTTTAGCAGTTATTGTTTAAGCATAAATATACTGGGCACCAAAGGGATGGGTTAGTGGGAGATACTGGTATTGTGACACAGATGTCCAGAAGGCCTTCAGTTCTGGGGAGCCCTCAGTTGTACCCTATTTTTAAAAAATCAGTTCTATGAACCTAACCAATATTTATTTACACAATTCTTCCCAAGCCTTTTTAATTAGAAGGGAGATAATTTTGAGATGTTGCCCCTTGTTTATTCAACAAGTACCGACTGCTCACTAGATACTAAACACTGTGATAGGCACTGTTTTCAAGTACCTGCTGCTGTTTTTAATTAGCTCATAGTGTCTTAGTTTATGATGTGCTGGTTTACTAAGCAAAACAGGAACAAAACAATGCTACATGTTCACAGAAAAAATTGAAGGCAAACCCCAAATTGTACCTTAATTAGAATAAGATTATTTTCCTTCTAAAATTAAACAATCACCAGGAAAATGTTTTAAGCAAACATAATAAGCCACCTTTTAGGATCCCTGGCCACATCTTCATAGAACATACTATCCATATGTCTTGCTCTAAGTAGATGTCGATTGTATTAAGTCAAATTGACACTGAAGTTTAATTGAGGGGTGATTCTTCATTTTGAAAAGATTCACCCAGGAGCTTCACCAAGTAGTCAACTCCCTCAGTGCAACTAGAAAAAAATTTAATTTTATACGACTGTGGGCCTTATAGTGTAAAATAAGGGTTGATGGGGGAGCGGGGAGGGACCAAGAACAGATAATTCAACATAACGAAGGGAGCATTTTCTTAGCAATTTTATCCAAAGCAAATCCTATTCTGGAGGTAAGAACCCTGTGGGGGTTGTAGGATCTTTGGGTTTCTCAACTGACTGAATTTTCAATTCTAAAGCAGAGGGGGGAAATAGATTTCCGAATGACACTATGCGGTTTGCTGAGTCACTTTTCTGACCTGGCTCCTGTGCTTTTAAGAGTTAGAGTGATATTTGCAAAGAAGACCCAGGAGCTGTGAAAATTAAAGGTCAGTTGGTGGAGAAGGAACAGGCTGGTGAAACAAACAAATTAGCAAGACCATGCATACACACACACTCCTCCAGTTTATCTGTAAGGTTACATGTTTTCCGTGTAAGATACCTTGTATCTATCCAGATGTTCCCTTACTCTCTTTTGCCAATTTGAGGCAGGGGAGGGCTAGAGATCCTGTGGGGGTGACAAAGGAGAAAGGAAGGCTTACAAGAATGGGAGGTGGGGTTGCTAAGTTTACATTACAGTCCTTCCCTTGAACCAACTTACAGATACTCACTAAGTATCTATCACCGAATAGACTTAGTGGCCTTGCTTTGGAGAGGAAGGATAACTAATCTTCAGATAAACAGAAGAAATAAATCCTATTCATCCCACCCACCCCACCCCTCTTTTATTCTCTTCCCAGCACCAGGCTGTCTGAATGGCTTACTTTGCTCATCATGCTTACTGCTCATCAGTTTGCCATTTGCATCCCTAATAGCCATCTCACACAAAAGCCCCTGATGTTACAGGTGTCTGTGGGCCTTTATGTTTTTCCTGGATTCAGGTCTCACTGGAGAGGAACCACATTTCCCAACTGTAACCTCTCTTCCCAGGGTGATTGGCACATTACTATATGGGTGCTTATAAAGGCTCAAACCACTTCTAAATTTTGATGTAAAATGGTCAAAGCACAGTACTATATAAAAAATGACCCTGATGAGTCACATCCCTCACTTTTGAGGCTGACGTCAGGGGAGACTGCCAGCCCCTCCCACCTCTGGTGGCTTGCACAGGGAAGACAAGATAGATGGTGGGGCTAACCCAGGGTGGCACTACTGAGGCTTTTCTTCCATACTGGGGGCGGCAGTGGGAGGATGTGTGCAGGAGGCTGCAAGGCCCAACATGGCACCCTCCCCCGCTTTCACCACCAAGGCCCTCCTGATTTTTCTTTCCCCTTCCCCCTTTTCTCCCTCCTCCCTCCTTATGGTGCAGTCTAGGCAGCATCTTTCTATCACTGCCTCTTGAGGCAGCAGTGAGGCTTCCCAGAATGACCTGGTCTTAGGAGCTGTCCCAAGGGATTTCTTTCAGGCTTCAAATGACAGTTAAGCCACCTGGGGCAGGCAACCCCATCATAAGACTCACCACTGCTTCATTCTCCCTACCTTCCATGCTTCCATTAGATAACCAGACTCTCATAGCATTTAGCATTCCCATTTGATTATTACAGCCACCCCCAACTCCTATATAGTAACTCCCCCCTGGAATTTCTTTTGAGGACCTCCTTCCCATGCCAGAGAAATGCCTGCAAAGTGTGAAGCAATGCATGGTTCCTTTAAAAAATTAAATTGAAAATTGAGCCTAGACACCATTTTTCTATCTGACTTAATAAGCCTGTTCTTGAAAAAAAATATTGGTTTGTGCTATCAGGTCTGATAAGCCCTGACTAGGAGAATGGGTTTCTCATCATTTATATTTATGTCATCCTCACATAAGCCTAAATGTGTATAAGTTATAATCTTTCCCATCTACCTCCCCCAATAGATATCTTTGTGGACTAATAGCCTCCAAACACTTACTTTATTACACACATTTGTTATGTGACAAATCTTGCCAATACACCATTTTAAAGTTTATACATGAGGTGGCAAATGTCAGAAATAAATGAAAAAGAATCCCAGTACCTGGCTTGGTTCTGATATTTACACTGAAAATGAAATTTCATATCTCTAAGCTTATGAAAAAAACCTCCTTAGTTTCATATTGGCTTTAAAATATTTTCATTTAATATCTCCACACAAACACTTCTCATTCATCATATGCCTTATAATTTGGCCTAAAAAAACACTCTGCTAAGTGGGTATGACACATCTTTTATAGAATGCCAAAAGTACAAAATTTGTTTTGTTTTTATGTAACTGGTGAATTTTCTTCTGTTGTTTATTTTCAAACTGGAAATGTATTTTTTTATTATAAAGTGGCACCCAATGACCACAAAAACGAAAGCTCCATCTGTTCCCCATAATCCCACTCCCCAGAGATAACCCCAGTTACCAGTAGGAGTAGGAAAAAAACTAGTAAATTTTTTCTTTAAGTCACTCCTTTTCCTGGCTGAAATGAGCAATTTCAGTTTCTCTGTATGTTTTCAGGAGCCTTCAATCGGAGGAAACGAAACTCCATCTATGTCACCGTGACTTTGCTTATAGTGTCCGTGTTAATTCTCACGGTGGGCCTTGCTGCAACCACCAGGACCCAGAATGTGACCGTTGGAGGTTATTACCCAGGAGTCATTGTAAGTATAGAAAACATAGGTAGGTCTCCATAGCTTGCTGGCTACAGAGATTCCTACTCTACTTTGATGGTTTTCAATTCTGTTTGAGTTTCTAGTGTTTGTTCAGATTTTCTCTTTATATCCTTCTGTATACAGAGAGGCAACTCTAACCCTGTTAAAAACTGTAGACTAAAACTCGGAAGAATCCCAGTGCCATCCCTAACTATGAGTGTGATCCTGAGCAGATCACCTTACTTTTTAAGACCTCTGTTTTCTAGTTTAGGAAATGTTCCTAATTAGCAGTGTTAACCTTTAGCTAAGATCCTTTCTCTGGACATCTGCTTTCCTATATATATTAGAGGTCATCTGACCTTACCTGAAATCTGAAGACCTTGGCAACTTGACACACTATGACCAACAGCACTATTCTTCAAAATGACCCTGAACTCCCATCAGGAAAAAGATGCAGGAGTTGTATGTGTGTTTATTCACTTATAAGGTATGTACATGTTCATTAAAGTTATACAAACATGGAAATTCAAAAATTAGATTAAAATGAAATAAATGATTTTTAATATCTTCTTATAAACATTAACTAAAATGTCACAGGATAAATATGTGCTTAGTGTGAAGTTTGTCAGTAAAGATAGTGGCTATAAATCCTTATTTCAAATAACCCTGCTAGATAATTGTAGATGTTTTTGACTGACTTCTTATCAGGTATGATTAACCCTAATCTTATTAGGTCACTGATTTTTATTGACCTCACAATGTGGCTGACAAAGAACTCTCCCTAGGAGTTAGAAGTATCAACTCTGCCATTTTCTTGTTGCTCATTTGTACTTATATTATTAGGATCATCTTCAATTTGTGATTTCTCAACAGTCTTTCCAAATTTCTTGTCCATCTTGTTGGAACTACTTTAACTAAAACTAGATAATACAATCTGGGATACATAAATCACCCCACCATCAACCTTTTGCTGCTTGGAACTTGCCCTCTTCGAGAAGGATGGCTCACCTGATCATCTGACATTCACACTTATGGACGGTGCCAGTGACAGTCCATTTATTGACTATTAGTAATACTTAATTTCTTTCTTCTTATTTTAGACAAATAATAAATAGGAAACAGGAGTTCTAATGGTTACTTTCCATATTCCAGTGGATTGTTTTACCCACCTTCAAAGGACATCCAATCCACTTTGAAGAAAGTCAAATTCATTGCACTTAAAAATTTTCATTTGCCAGCCTGAGCAATGTAGGAAGACCCTGTCTCAAATATAAAAACAAAAAATCTTCATTCAGCTCTGTGGACACTGCTGTTGAACCCAAAAACCTAACTCTGGAGGTTGGATCATATTTTAAATATCAAATAGCTCCCTGATTGTAACTGCTAGAGAACAAGAAAGAAGTTTAGGACAGTTTATTTTTATTTTAGGAAGACAAAGAGGTCAGATATATTTTGTTGTTGTTGTTAGTTGTCCTCATGCACACGTGTGGGCACACACACGTATCTCTTTGCATCCCACTTCACCCCTGTGGAGAGAGAAGCAAAGGGTGGAGAACGGATTAAAGATGATGCCTTTGACAAGCCAGTGCTATGACTGACCAAGCCTGGAGCCTGTTGCCTAGGTCACCGATTCCATTCCACAGTTAGCCTCCTCAATAGTCCTTGTGAGGCTGGGGCCTGATGTGGGGCCTGATGTGAGCTGCATCTCCCTCCAGCTAAAGGCTGCCAGGGGAAGTTCCTTTGAAGCTTTTGGTCAGGCAGGGCTACCCCCAGCCCCAGCAGAGGGCAGGTGTCTAACAGACACCGGTTGGTGTTCTGTACCCTCTGAAAAACACATGATGTGAGAACTCACCCAGTCTACTTCCTGTGGTGAAGCAAGAAAAGCAGTCGTCAGCAGAATTGGGTTTTATTTTTAAACACAAGCAAAGTGAAGGGGAGGAAAGGAGGGGGTAAGAGAGCATTTTGGTGGCTTGGAAAAGCAATTTATAGGGTCTGTGTGACTTTGTGTGTTTCAGGTAGCTGCATTAGTAAAATATTTCTGACTGATGAGCAAATGCTCAAGCCAAGATTCACAGTCACGGTGGGTGAGGGGAAGGTATTTTCCCAAGAGTACAAACTACTATTCATGAACAGTGGCTATAAACCTTCCCTGTAGAATATCTGACTGTGGGTGGCTAGGTTGGAATATATTAATAAAGGAAGGAGGGAACGTGATTGTTGTTATTCAAGTACCTGATGTTCAGCTAGCATTGCAAGTTGAAGCAGTGGGGGCGAGTGTCTGTGTAGGTGTGGGTTTCACTAAAAGTTAACATGGAAGTGTTAATACAAGAACCATCCTACTGGACAGTGTGTCCCCACGGTTTAACCTTTAAAATTTTGCTCTCATACTTCCTGTAGATTGTTCCTTTAAAATGGGTTTTAATTACAGAAAATTAACATGAAGGGGAGAAGATAACAGCTTGAAAAATCAAAAAATCCATTTGAGTTTATAAGTCAGATCATGTTATAACAAATACAAATCAGGACTCCTACCTCTAAAATAGTAAACACCTGAGAATCCAGATTCGTCTGGGAATGAGGAGCTTTCACTAATTGAATATTTTGGTTATTAGGGAGTTACTATGTAAACCCTAGACCAGTGGTTTTCCCCACCCAAGAAACTGGTGAAACTGCGAAAAATATAGATCTTTCCTCCCTCCCACAAGAGATTCTGATTCTGGGTGGGGCCTACAAACGTGGATTTCAGGAGCTTTTCATAAGCTAACCTTTGATTGAAAAAGTAATGCATGTTAAATCTACATTTTAATGAGCACCCCAGGGGAGTATAATTTTGGTGGACCAGCGACCACATGGAGAAATAAAACTTAATAAAATGTGCTTAGCAAGAAAACCAGAAGTATAATATGACATTTTAAGATTCTGCACTGTCAAATTGGTTACTTTTAATATAAATTACCATTGTATAGAATTTTTTGAAAATGTCAGGTAACTCTGAACCAGGCTATTTTGGAGTCTGGTTAAATGTGTTAACAATATATGAGAATTTAAAATTTCAAAACAGACAAATTAGGGAAAATTATTAGATTAAAAGAAACTTACCATACAGCATACAGTTCATTTAAATATTGATATCTCTGGCATTTAAAATATAATTCAATTTACATAATTGTCAAGTCATGTCAGACTATTCAGGGGCATTTTCATTTTGCCAACCAGATGCCACTGTATGGTGAGGTACATTATAACAGTGTGTTAGCTTCTCTACCAAAGCTGGAAAGTAGTATCATTGTTCTAAGACACATAAACACATTTTTAAAGACATAACCTTACAGGATGAACAGTAAGGTTTTAAAATTGGCAAACATAAAGTGGCTAACTAAGGCTTTCACTGTTTTTGAATGTTTTGAAGACATATTTCATTCCAAAAGAGTTCTGGTGAGCTTTCTACTTTGAAGGCCTAAAAATTGAAGACCCTTGATTGGGTTCTAGCAGAAAACGGCAGGTGAGAGAGGTCTTTCCTTCCCTCTAATCCTTTTACCTCAGATCCAAGAGAATGAAGCTTCTAAATATGTTTCCCAAGCAACCCACAAGAAGGAGTGGGCCCACTGAGCAGTAGGGAAAGGCTTTCATTTCGGTAACTTCTCTCCAGTTGTTGTACTATTAGGTCCCTACTTTCCTGTTTTCTTTCAGGAAAAAAAAACAGGTGTTTCTGCTCCATTTCCTGGAAGGTGGGGGTCAGTTGATTGACAATCACATCAGAGTTACAGTGAAGTATTAGGAGACAGGGACAACAGGAATCATTCAAAACAGCCAGTAGTCTAAAACTTGTAGGCCAATGTGACTTCAGCTTCACTTGTGAAGATTCTTTTGACAATACCAATTTTTAAAATTAACTTGAATACTGAGGAAATATAAGAAGCTCTGGATATTAGTTTTTGTGGTTTAGTGTGAATTAGGCAGAAACTTTTTCCATCTCTTATTGAAAATGTTTCTAAAATCTAAGTTTATTCTAAAATATAAATCCCTAATTTGAAGTATATTTTAAAATGAGACTTAAATCCTGATTTTTCTGGATAAGAGTTTTATAATGGCACAATTCATTGACTGTCTCCCATTACTTCTCTTTTGCCAAGATTGTCATAGTCCTATGAACAAGATTTGGATCTTTCTGCCTTGGTGCAGTTGCTCACATTTTCCCCAAATGTCCTCTCTGTTATCTATCTAAATGTTCTGTCCCATCCCAACTTACAGACATAGCGGGAACATTTCTCAGTTACTGGAGTCCACAGTGGTATCTACCATCTTTAAACTCTCTACTATGGATTCCTCCTACTTGTGATTCCTGGAAAATACTCATATGTTGCTCTGTGGCATCTGTTGGGCTATATTTTATTAGGTTTATTTATATGAGTCCATTATTTCTTATCTGAACACTTCAGCCAGGTGTGATTCCAAATTTAGACTATTTTTTATTTTAGAAAAATTATACAGTGCAAGTGCCATATATTACCTAGCACTCCAGCAAGGCTTTGAGAAGTATCAAGTACCATAATCAAATGTCTTCACATTTCTATAACAACGTATGAATTTTTACATTTAGTGGGATAAAGATTATAAAATAATCTCATATTAGCTCAAGGTCAGACTTTGCTATCAAGTTAGTTACCAGAGAACTCTTTTTGTTTTAAGAGCTTTGTGGATTTCAAGATTACAGAAAGGGATTGTGCACTGGTTTACCTAACTATAGTTTGAGCTCCTTAAGCCTGAATTTCATTGGTCTGAGTATTGTACCCCTTCCCAACTCCTAACTTCGAAATCACAGATCAAACACAGTGCTTGCTACAGAGTAGATTTCCAATAATATTTACCAAATGACTAATCCTTCTGAGCCTCAACCCTCTGTGTCTGGAGCAGTGGATGGGAATAGGCATAGGTGAGGAGGTGCAGTCCAAACAGAGCCCTTGAATCTGACTTTGATTTCTAATGATTTATCTTTTTTTCTTCCAAATATGGAAGGCAGCCAAAAACAAAGCAAACTAATTATTTGTTCAGGTAGTGGGGAATCAAGATGGAGGTCCAAAGGTCTGAACATTACATGATTCCATGAAGCTCTTGATGGGGGACCACACAGCTTACCTTTCTGAGGTCTGAAGAGAGCAAGCACTTTATTAGAAGTAGCTGCCCATTTTCAGGAAACTCTGTTGATTCAGTTTTGTTGTTGTTGTTCTTCTTCTTCCCCTTCATCTTCTCCTTTTCCTTCTTCTTTCCAGCACTGGGGATGGAACACGGGGCTTGTAAATGCTAGGCAAGTACTTTACCACTGAGCTACATCCCGAGTCCTTATTAAAAAATATTTTGAGACAGGGTCTCATCTCACTAAGTTGCTGAAGGTAGTAGCCTCAGACTTGCAATCCTCCTGCCTCAGCCTTATGAGTAGCTAGGGTTACAGGTGTGCACAACTATGCTTGCTCAGTTCTTTATTTTCAGCTCTCCAACTTTTCCTCAAATAAGACTTCTCACTCCTTCTTTTCAGAGAACTTCTTCCCTAGGGGGCAACAAAGAGTCCCTTGTTACTTGGAGGTCACTATTCTAGTAACACTGGTCACAAATCCAGCAAGATGTGGCAAAAAGAACATTGGATATTAGTCAGGGACCAGATGACTAATCCTAGGCCTGATGTTAACTTGCTCTAACAGTAGGCAAGTTCTCACTGTTCTCTAGTCCTCCATTTTCTCATCTGTCAAATGGGAATGATACCAGCTCTGCCAAACTCCATAGCATTCCTGTGACCAAAATAGAGGGTAAGTCCTTTTTTAACTTAAAATGCTTTAAATGTAAGGTCTTTTTAGTGACATTGATGATTTCCTCAACCTATCATTCCAGGTAAGTGAATTCTTCCAGACATGACTCAGTAGGTTATTAATTCTGCCTACTGAACTGTGTCTATACTTTGAACCCATATAAAATGTCTCCTTCTCTGTGAAATCTTAGAGCTACCATTTATTTAGTAGCCTAACTTATGCAAGTATGTTACATATGTTATCTTAGTTAATCCCTGTGTGGTAGATACTATTATGATTCCCATTTTATAGATGAGGAAACCAAAGCACAGGGTAGTTAAGGGACTGGCACAAGGTCACGCAGTTTACAAATAGCCGAGCCAGGGATAAAATACAGAATTCTTCTCTGTTCCTATAGCACTTTCTTTTTACCTCCCCTGTGGTCCTTAACCCATTGTTTGTCTGTTCCTTACAAGACTGTGCCCTCTTAAAAGACAGGGACCATGCCTTCTTACACATTTGATACAGAGGTACTCAGTAAATGTTAGAAAACTGAATGGTTTGGAGTGGAATAGAATGGAATATAAAGGAGGTGGGGGAACTAGATGAAATGACTGGCTGGCTGAGGATTTCCAGTTCTGGAGTGTCTTTTCTTTCTAGTCGGTTCCTCAAGGACTGGGCCCACTTCTTCTGGCCACTGCCATTGGAGAGTTATTTGAGTTTCAGGAATAATCAGTTTATTTGCTTCCTCTCTTAGGCAAAAGATTGTTTTTGAGGTTCAGGAGACATTTTATGAATATCTGTAGAAGCTGATGAACTGTTTGGGAAAAGGACTTATTTTTCCTGTAAGAAGCTGCATCCAAATTTCTTTCCATCTCCACAAGTGATCCAGAGTGCCACAAGCACAGACTATCCATGGAATTTCTTCTAAAAAAATAAAAGCTGTGGAACATATTGGAGGGGAAGATAAGATAGAACAGGGAAAGTCTCTTATCATTAAATAAAGCAAATAATGATAGGATTTTCCAGCTCATATCAGGTTAGAGTGGCTCAAAAGTTAAAGGACTTTAAAAATAGTAATAATAACCTCTAGATCAAAATAATATTTACTTGGTATTTACTGTGGTGCCAGGCACTATGCAAAGTTCTTTGAATGTGTCATTTTGGTTAATCCTCACACAGTCCCTATGAGGTAGCCACTTATTATGGTTCCTATTTTACAGATAAGGAAACAGGTTTAGAGAGGTTAATCAGTTTGCTAGTGGTTGCATGGGTCTAAGTAGAAGAGCTCGGGTGGCAAGCCAGGCTAATGTCATATCCAGGTTTTAATCAGTATGCTTTATGGCAACACATTTTAATTGTATTTGAAACAAGACTAGGTGGGAGAGAGGCATAGATTAAGTACTGAATGAGAATCTTCTCAGTAGAGTCTTGGGTGGCATGGAAAATGCCTTTATACCCTTCAGCTTCTGTTTTCTAAGAGTGATTGCTTGCTTAGGATGCTGAGGCTGGAGGATCACAAGTTGGATGCCAGCCTCAGCAACTTAGCAAGGCCCTATCTCAAAATAAAAAATAATAAAAAAATAAAATAAAAAGGGCCTGGGGTGTGTGGCTCACTGGTTGAGTATTCCTGGATTCAATCCTGCAGTACCAAAAAGAAAAAAAAAAATGATTGCTCACTGAGTGACTCAACAGGAGTCCTTGGAAATTTGCATCCATTCTTGCCTTTCATTTTCTTTTGTTCTCAGGGTCCTGAGACAACCACTTAGTTCCCCTGCAGCACCCCACCAAGCCCAGCCCTTGGGTTCATTAAGTTTCCAGGCATCAGTGTAAGGCTTCAGGGCCTCAGACTGAAATAGATGCTCCTGTGAGCCAAGGTAAAGCTGCAGATGGAAACCCAGACCATTAGTGAGGCTAAAGAGAAATGTAACTACATTGCTGAACTTGTGTTAAGATTTATTGGTCCATTCTCACCACTTTTTACTTCTTCCATTTTCATCTTCATCAATAGCTATCGGTTAGTGATCATTTTCGGCTGAGACTGGCAGACTCAGTCCACTAATGGCAAAGCTGAGAGGGCAGTGGGATCTGCTACACTGAGCCATAATCCAAGCCACTTAGACAGGGAAATTGTTTTTCAGGGTTTTACACTGCCATTTCTATTCACCCTTTAATGAATGCTTTCTATCCATAAATGAAGCAGAGATGGAAGAAGAGGTGAATAAGTGCTAACATAAATTGCAGTGGGTCAACCACAAATATAGGCTTTCAAAAAAAATTCTTTTTTATTTTTATTTTTTTAGTGTGGGTTAAGGTGCTTGCTGATTTTTAAAGTACTTCCTGAGTTTGATTAGTATGCCAGATGCATCAAAAATTGCTATTGCAAACCTTTATACTATAACCCGTGCATCAAAGTGGAAGGTCCTTTTCAAAAACAGATAAAGATCAGAATGTAATGTGTGCTTTTCATCATTATATGTCTTGTACTGACTCACCAGTCACATGCTAGGTAATGGATATTGAAATTAAAATAGGCAGGCTCTGAAAAGCTATAGTTGACCTTTACTTTTAGTTGGGGGCACATAAGTTCTTTTTAGGTGTGATTCATTGTGACAAGGGAAAATTGACAAATGGTAGGAGAGAAAATACTTTTATTGCACATGCTTTATTTGTGTAAGTAACTGCATGTGGCTTTAGCAGTTACACTCCAGTTTTTTTTCCATCATCCTGAATCATATCCAGGAGCCAGGATGACTGTGTGGTGAAGCTGTCTTCCCACAGACTATGTATACCATGTTGCTTTTCAGCTCGGCTTTGGATCATTCCTCGGAATCATCGGATCAAACCTTGTTGAGAACAAGCGGCAGATGGTAAGTTTTCATCCCTATAGAATTCTTCTGAAAAGGTTCAACATTTATGTGGATAAGTAACATATCTCTTAAGTTGGCACAGATTTGGCCACAAAAGAAATTACTACTTTGTCTTTTTTCCTAAGCCTCTAGAGAATTTGTTTTACAGTGAGCCTGTGGTATGGGACTTGTTCTCATTTTGCCTAATGCTTCCTCAGTGGCCTGGCTAGTAGTCTCCTTAAGCCATGGGGACAGAATATTCTGGATCCTGTCCTTTGCTTTCCTCCTCACTCTCAAAGGAGTGCTCCAGCCTGTCAAGTCAGGCTGTCATCCTTGCCTGAAATACCTTTGCTTTTGTGATTTCTGCCATTGCAGTCCTGAATTATTAGTGACCCTCACATCTTCCTTTCTGACACATAATCTTTTGGGAAAGTTTTTACAGAGGGTTCCTGACTTTTAGGAGATTACTCTGATTAAGAAAACCAATGTACTTGGTGCACAAAAAAGACAAACTAAAATTGTGAAGCCAGCCCAAACATCTCCATTACCCATAGTCCAAAGTATGTCATAAGGTGGAAAGGAAGGATGAGTATATAACAGAAGGTGAAGCTTGGAAAGTTTAATGTCCTAATACCCTAATACTAACCCCTAAGTGCAAGCTGTTGTATTTCCCTGGTTCAGTGTAAGAAAGCTTTCTCCAGGACAAGAAAAGAAGGTACAGAGTGAATTGAAAGTATATTGCTGTTTTATAGACTTGTAAATCAAAGAACTTGGTGAGTGGTCAGAGGTTGGACTGATGAGACTCCCCCTGCACAAGTCTCTGTGGCATTGAAATTTTGATAATGGGGTCTATTTAACAGCAAGTTTAATCAGATAATGTAATGGCTCCAGGGACACAGAACTCTAACCATATGTTTTCCCCTAGCAATATGGAGAATCACCCTCGGGGGAGTTCTAATAGTTTTCTTTTTTCCATTTTACCTGGACTCTCCCCCATCCAGTTGTGTTTGCACTTTGGTTTTAAATTATTCAAAATAATGGGCAAGTTTTAATTGTATAGCTGATTATAGAATAGCTAATAATGCCAATTTCATGACATTGTTCATCCATTATTTACCAATTCTCTGTAGTGCTGTGAATTGAGATTTATGGAGAGAGGTTTCTGAACAACTCCCAAAGGAGATAAGTATTTCCTTCTAGCCTGTTGAAGTAGGGAGAACCCTAAGGTGGCCTTGACTTTGATTTTTTTCCTTCTCCTTGGAGAGTAGCTTGATGCCATGCTGTTTCCTTATCTTTCCCCTCTCAAACCTCAAGAAAGAAAAAATGAGGATTTTATCTAGTTCTGAGAGTCAACAAAGGCAGATGGTAGACCTAGGTAGCATGTAGGAAAGACCTGCCCCTGGAAACACCTTTAAATACCTCTGTACTGACATATTGGGTTGTAGTATTACCTTTATAATAGAACACAGTTATTAGGAAAACACAGATGTTAGGAAAACCTAACATCATTAGAGAATAGGGCAGTCTGGTTTGAGCAAACATTTTTTCTTATTTGAACGTTTCCATATATAACACACAGAATTGTTCAGTTTCAGAGACTTCAGCCTTTGTAAAATGTCCCTGACATTTAATTTTTAGTAAGTTGAATGTTGTTTTTCTTCAGTGAAGGAGAAGGGCACGTAGGACCTCAGAATCACCTTTGTGTTCATCAGGATTCACTATGCTGTCCAGCAGCAGTGTGAGGGGGTACAGATAGCAATGCAGTAGGAATTGGTAGACACCAGGTTTATCTATAGACTACGTGGAGACCATGGGCACACCACTTGCCTCACTGTGCCTTCATTTCCACATAAATAAAATAGAGGGTTAGAAGACATGATGTCAGTGGTCCAACATTTTTCTGAGTCTGAGGATGGAAGGGCTTCACAAGTCAAATTCCTCCAAGGACAGCATACTTGATACCAGCAAACCTCCTCTCCATTTGGTGCTCAGAGAGTGAATTTCTTACCTTTCTCTGAAAATGTAAAAAAAAAAAGTGCTTCAGTTGCCTCTTCTCTCTCTCCCCACTTAGCCCCACTCCCATTCACCCTGCATGACAAAAAAAAAAAAAGAGCATCTCCATGGGGTGGCAGGCTAGAGTTGTGCTTTGGCTGGCAATCTCTTGGGGATCACCCCGTCTCCAGAAACAGCAACTGTAGAAGGCTAACAGATACTTTTTGTTTTGTTCCCCCCTTGCAGCTGGTGGCTTCTATCGTGTTTATCAGCTTTGGTGTGATTGCAGCTTTTTGTTGTGCCATAGTTGACGGGGTCTTTGCTGCCAGACACATTGTGAGTATTATTAATTAGCCCTGTGTTGAAGTGAATGTGTAGTACAGCAAGTTTCCGTTGAATGTATGCTGGACATTGAGTGCTGCGCTAAGTGCTTTGAAGAGTACACATGACGTAGAAGGCAGGGTCTCTTTCCTCAAGAGCTGACAATTAGGATGAGAACACCAAAGGACACATAAGCTTCTAGAGAATCAGGTCTTAGCCAGGGGTATAAACTCCGAAAGCCACAGTGGCTTATCTTGGACTCTCTTAGGGAAGGCTGCCCAGTAGTAGTAGGGCTAGATCTAGACCTTTGACTGTATGATTTGGAAAGGAAGACACATGGGGCTTGGGGTTGGAGGAATGGCTTGGAAACTAGTATTGCGGATAGGGAGAGAAAGCGGGAAACCACAAAACTTCCTGAAAGCATTGAAAGTTTTCATGGATGGCCTCCCTTGCAATAGCAAGAGCAGATGATGAGGACACAGTCATCTTTTCTCAGGCACTTGAACTCTAATGTTCCTACAACAGTGGTCAGAGATTGGTGATGTAATTGGGGATTTGGAGAAAGCCCAGAGCCAAAAGCCTCCAATCAGAGCCCAGTACCACAGTTCAGGTGCCAAACGCTTCCTGCTCTGGAGAAGCTTTGCCTTGAGTAAGAACCATTTTACTCCTGAGTCCCAAACCTGTGCTTCTTCTCTGGAGAGGTCTGGCTCTAAGGATATTCCCATTTAGCTTTCTATCAGAGTCCTTGCCCCTCTTTCAGTACTTTCTGCTTCACAGTATAGCAGATTTCTGGCACAAGGAAAGTTTCTCCATTAAGCAGAGTAAGCACAGGGCTTAGGACCCATAGTACTTTAAGAGTCCCACAAAAATATTATTATTTCATTTCAAATAAAAAGAAAAATGATGAACCTTTATTTATATATATATTATATATATTTTTCATATATATATTTTTACATATATTTGTTTTTGTACCAATGCAGTCATAAAATGTAGCACATTTATAACAAGGGAAATATGATTTTTAAATATTTTAATGGAGAAAGGAGCTCAAAAAGGCAAAAGGACCTAAGCCTTAGGAAATCATAAAGTATGTCACAGACCAAAACCAAGCATGAGCCACAGCAACTTACTGAGCCCTCACAACAAACTCAGAGTCCTTTTTTTCCCAACTAAATCAACATTGAAAATGAAAATATCACATGAACTATTGGAAATTATGTTTTCTAAAACAATTGAATCAGAGCAAAATTATACTATCAGAATTTTTAAAATTCCATTTTTAGCGACTGGATAATTGTTCAGGTCATCTGAGGGAGTGTCATGTGTATGTTTAGGTCTGGGTTAAGACAATTTGAGACATCACTATTTCAACTCCAACTTCTTCTTGGACCCTTCTCTCAGACAGAAGAGTCAGCCCCTCATTTGTCAAGATTAAAGAAATTTATATGGTCAATTCTGTTGCCCAAGCAGTCTCTGAAATGGCATCTCAGGACATAATTTCTGAGAAGGAGGGAAATATGGGATGAGAGAGAACAACCTCAGCCTGATTTTCTTTCAAGGCCAGGGATATAATACAAGCACCTCTATCAGACCCATCCCTTCAGATTTTAGCTAGGAACAGTCATCTTTTTCTTCATTTTTCCTCTTAAAAAGACAAATGACACATCAGTAACTCTTAACATCCATAATTCTACCACCACAGTGTAGTAATTCTTATTGTTTTTGCATTTTACCATCTGAATATATATACCTATTTTTGTAGCATGGTTTCAGTCAATCATAGCATGCATGCTATTTTGTATTCAACAGAAGCCATCTTAATAACACTAATTCCTTGTTTTTGTGTAGTGCATTTAGCTTTTCAATGTGCCTTCACATCTATTATCTCATTTGAGACCCACAGCAATCCTGTGAGATATGTAGGGCAGGCATTATTATCCCCATTTGACAAGCAGTATTCACTCTGAGGCAGTCTCCATGGCAACACAGGCCTAGAAGCTAGGAAGCCTGCAGTAGATTTTGATGGCATCATGAGTTAAAATGGCTTCCTTCTTTTCCCACCTTCTTTCATTCTTAATTTTTTTAAACAACTCTATTGAGAGATAGTTTATATTCTGTGTAGCTTACCCATTTAAAGAGTATAATTCAATGGTTTTTAGTATATCCATGGTTATGTGTAATCATCACTACAGTCAATTTAAAAGGATTTTTATTATCTAAAAAAGAAACCACATGCCTTTTATCTGTCTCCTCCTTATCCCCCCATTCCTCCCTGTCCCTAAGTAACCAACAATCCACTTTCTTTTTCTATATATACATCCGTATTCTACACCTTTCATATTAATGGAATCCTATAATATGTGGCCTTTCGTGATTAACTTCTTTCACTTAGTAGTTTTCAGGGTCCATCCAACTTATAGCAAGTATCAGTGCTTCATGTCTTTTTAAGACCTAATAACTTCCATTGTATGGATGTACTACATTTTATCTGTTCAGTCACCAACTGATGGATATTTGGGTTGTTTCCATCTTTTTTGCTATTGTGGATGATGCTGCTATAAACATTTGTGTTAATGCTAATATAAACATTTATGTACAAGTTTCTGCATTGGCATATATTTTGTTTTGATTTCCTTTCCATCTAGGAGTGGAATTGTTAGGTAATATGATAACTATGTTTAGTAGTTCGAGGAAATGCCAGATTGATTTCCAAAGTGGCTGCAATATTTGACATTCTCACCAGCAGTCTATGAGGATTCTTAAATTCTCTAAATCCTCGCCTACTCTCATTATTATCTGACTTTTGGATTCTAACTGTCCTAGTGAGTATGAAACAGTATCTCATTATCATTTTGATTTGTATTTCCCTGATACTCCTAAATGCTTTTGACTGTTGACTTCAGTGAAAGGCAATAGGTAAAAATCCAAATTCTATCTATTGGAAGTTTCCTGTAATGATCAACTACTTGCCTCTCAGTCTAGTCCCTCCGTACATCCTGCAGTTAGTAAATTGTACTGTTGCATTTGATTCAGAGATTTTGGATAAGGCTAGATAAGAAAATGTTTCTATTTACACTGCACCTGCCCTAAGACATCTGGGAGTCCTTATTGACATCCAAGAGTTTTGAGGTAGGAGTCTTTATTAATCTATGGTAATATTTCAGCCAACTTAAATGAAAGGCATTGGACCCTAGCACAGCTTAGGTGGGTTAGAGTCAGTGTGTCCTGTTATTGAAGCCGTTTAGCCTCATCTTGCCCTATTCCTTTGGCTTGGGTGAATCTGAACATCCTCTCAAGGCATACCTTCTCACAATCCCCCTGTGACTTCTCTCTCTGGTCTCATATTTCCTTCCTTTTCCATCTCCCTGCTATGGCCATTAACTCGCTGGGAAAGTTGCTTTACTTTCCTGTATCACAGTTTCTTTCTCTTCCAAATTTATATAATGGTAACCTTCCTTTCAGGGTGAGCACAAGGATGAAAGTAAGCAATGAGTGTGAACATTCCCTAAAAGATTCTGGCATAGAGTAGACATTCAACATAAAGCAATTTCCCTTTCCATGCTTTCCTGCATAAGTTGGTAGACCTGCAGGTTACAGAGTTTGCAAGCCCTGGCTGAGTGACCTTTTCTCACCTCCTAATTGCCTGTTCTTGCTTTTCTCCTGAGGCCTCGATTCAAAGAATAGCAGCCAGAGTCAGCAAATGGGTAGTCGCCATGCATACCTGTTTTCATTTAAGGCCCTTGGTGGCTGAATGCACAAAACCAAAAGGTTAGGGAGGTTATGACCAGTATATTAAGCCTCTTTTGCAGCAGAATCATAATGATTTTACCATTACCCAAACATGGAAAATAAACCCTGACAGCTGTGAACATGAGAACCCTTATTTCTTTCCAGCCTGACTCCAGGCTGAGCTAGGGCAATGTACTTTCAGAGCATTGAATGGCCAGGATATTCATTTAGAATCAGCTGGTGGAGAAGCCCTAGCTCTTTCATGAGGGTGCTGGCTAGGAAGCAGGAGGCACTTGGGTACCTCGAATAGGAGATTCTAAATCATGTGTGTGGGAAAAAGCAGCCACCAGATTGGAAATGGCAAGAGAAGTGGGAGCAGAAGGGAGAATGACAAAAGATAAATTCCCTCTGCCTGGGCACTTGGACAAAACCTCTAGGGTCAGTTTGCATAAACTATTATCCTGTCCTAACCTGCCTTTGGCAGAAGCCCTCTACTGCTCAGGGATGTTGGTGAACAGCATCCCAAGGCTGCAGGTTTCCAGACAGCCCTGGATGTGTGTGTTCTTCCCTACCCCCAACACCTGAGAGCTCCCACACCAGGAAGCTGGCCAGGCCAGCAGTTAAATCAACTGTCCTTGAGCCCCTTGTTAGTTTTCTGAGCTTTAGCAGTATTTTTGAAGTTAACTGGCTTTATTTAATCTGTGTAGGTGAGTGAAAAATGGTTCAGAGTTCAGTTAAAATCTACAGCAGTCTCAATAGCTGCCCATCCTTTAGGGGCTTGCTTTCCTAAGCTCTTCCTTCTGAAAAAAGCTGTGGAAATGACAGCAAGTAGTACAAGTCAGCCAACCCTAGACCCATCTGCAGGTGATAATGAGACCTCATTGTTGGAGCTGTGCTCTCTCAGTATGGGAGTGTAATGTCGCAGTAACCTGGAGTTTTGAATCTTGTTCCCTGGGGACTGCCTTCAAGAAGACAAAGACTAATAACAGAAAACCAGAGAGGAAATTTCAAGAAACTCATTTCTCAATCAATTTCCTAATTTCTTATTAACCAAGTACCCCAATAGCAAGCAGTTATTAGAACATTTTTGTCTGACCCTTACATTCTCAGGTTCCCTAGATGGGAGATTTCAGTAATTAACACAATCAACTGCCTCCTATGGTGTGTGTGTGTGTGTGTGTGTGTGTGTGTGTTTTGTGTGTGTGTTTGTAAATCTTTTATTACCAAGCAGAGCTCCTGATTTTTTATTTTCCAAAGCCAAAACCCCTTTGGTTTGCTGTTTCCCTTTCCAGGATCTGAAACCACTCTACGCTAACCGGTGCCACTATGTCCCCAAGACATCCCAGAAGGAAGCTGAGGAGGTGAGCCAGAATGAGGATGTGTGTATTTACCTCCTGGGAAAGTCTTCTATTTTGCCTGAAACCCCCTCTCTTTAACTCATTTTCACAGGCCTATGATGTCCTGCTAGGTGCTTTAGCTGATTCGATCAGTTGGTCAGAGCATAGTGCTAATGAGGCCATGGTCATGGTCATAGGTTGGAGCCTTATGAGGCCTAATCAGATTTACTTTGTTCTGTGGCCACAGGCTGCCCCTATGACCCCAGCCATCAGCCTGTCAGTATGTGGCTTTGATCCCAAGAGGGACAGATGAGTACACATGAGACAGATGAGGCCACAGAGCATGCTCCTCCCTGGTCTCTGTGAATGATGATTCAGTTACCTGGACTTGGTGCCCAGCTGGAAGAAAGGTGGGAATCCCACCAAAGCACAAGGCCTGGACTAAGCAGGCAGAGCCTGAGCCTTACACATAGAAAATGCCTGGAGGCCAAGTAGTAGCAATTGAGCAACATGGTTTATCTTGAATCTCTAGAGAGGTCCAGACTATTAGCCTGATCCCTCTCATAACACCCCCAAGAGACTCTCAAAATACTTGAGTAGGCACATGAGAGCATCTCTCCTGCATCATGAATCCCTCCTTGTATTCCATGATGCCTCACACAGAACTATAGGCAATGGCGGTAGCCACAGGTCATTTTTGGAGAGCTTTCATTTCAGTACACCATAATCCCTCTCCAACTCAGGGATCGCTTTGTATGAAATTCTACTTATGTTTTCAGGACTGTTGACAGTTTGGTACTCTATTATACTCAACTTGAAAGCCAGTCCCTCAAAGAATACTTATAAAAATGATAAATTAGTGATTGGGAAGAGAAGAGGGAGGCAAGTGAAGGCAAAATGGCTACTGTATTGCACAAATTCAGGGAAAGCCATTTTACATAAAAAAAAAAATGTGAATGGTGCCCTGGAAGTTAGGCAGAGTGACAGACCTGTCCCCAAGACATCATGGCAAATACTTTTATTATGATTCTGCTATCCACTTACCTCCTTTTTCTTTTACCAACCACAAATTTATCATTGTTTTCTAACTATTCTTGGATTGGAAGGGAGGAATAGAAATGTGTATGTGCTAATAGTTTCTCAGAAAGGCAGTGAGATGTTGGATGAGAGACCCACTATAGAAAAGAGTGCCTATTTACTGTGAATATTTTCCATAACAAAGAAAAACAAATTTACAGGTACTTCATTGCATCTATAAAAAGAGAGAATCTGGAAATTTTCTTGCAAACAAGAGGTGGTAAAGGAAAATACATTTTTCAGTTTCAAAAAAATGTATTGCAAACTCAAAATGTGTACAATGTCTTTGCTATTTTCTTGATTTCACTGTAATGGCTTTCTTGTGTTACTTTGGTGACTGTAAAAATATTAATAATGACTTTCATAGGTTCACTTGTAACCCTGGTCCCCCTAATCCTATTTTTCCTATGTAAGGTCATAAGTTCCTCAACCAAAAATTCTCCTTCCGCGAGGGTTATGAGGAACCTTACCCAGGCAGCTAGAGAGGTACTATTGTACTTCAGAGTGCATGTGATGGCCCCTCCGTCTTCTTTCCCACATGGTCCTCTTTCCTCCAATACCCTAATTTTCCCTTCCCTCCTGTCCATTCCTCTGTCTGTCCTTCCATCCATCCTTTCTCCTCTCCATGTTCACCATTCAGGGATGGGGCACTGAGGGCTATGGATGAGGTTAAGCACAAGCCCAAGCTACACAGTGACTTGCTTAATGCACAAGTCTAGCCACCTCCCCACCCAGCCCCATCCCTCTCATGTGTGGGTGTGTTCATTTCACAGTCATCCTTACCATCTCCATCAGTCACTAACTTGCATTTCCAATCTCAGAGGGTCCTTCTTCTTGTGCAATGCTAGCTCATGTTTTCATTGCTATGTACCCTCAGGTGAACTGCCCTCACCTCAGCCGTGGATTCTGCACACCTCGCATTCGGGGTAACACCTGCTTCTGCTGTGACCTCTACAACTGTGGCAAGTAAGTGTTGAGCCTCCAGCACAGGAATAACAGTTTGATCAAAATAGGCACTAGAAAAGCCAAGGGTGGCAATGGGTGTGTGGTAGGGATCAGAGAAGTAGAAGACATTGGTCTGTCAAAAGGTTTCAGCTAACGGTCTTCTTTGTGCCAAGCATTGTGTTAGGTATTTTCATGTACTTGACCTCATTTAATTCTTACCCATGAGTTATGTAGAATTGTCTCCATTTTGCAGTTGGGGAAGGCACATGCCCTGCAAAGCTTAGAGGAAAGCAACAACTAGCCCAAGTTCACAACAAAGTTGAAAACTATAGAAGTAGGAGTTGAATCCAACTCTGTGTCCAAGTTCAACACCATTCAACAAATAGTTAAGCACCTTCACTGTGTCTGGACTTGTTCTGGAGATTCAGCAGCAAACAAAGCAAAAGTCCTTGCCCCATGGAGCTTCTATTCTGGTGGGGAGACAGTCAATAATCATACAAATATGTAATATAATGCAAGTTTGGTGATCAGCTCCAAAGAAAAATAAAGTAGGAGAGGTAGAAAGCTCTTGATGACGCATGTGTGTGTGCACATGTGTGTGCATGCATGCACACATGCTATGTTAGAATAGCCAGAGAAGGCCTCTTTGAAAAAGTGAGTGTTTTAGTCAGCCTTTGTGTCACTGTGATCAAAATACATGACAAAAACAATTTACAGGAGGGAAAGTTTATTTGGGGCTCATGGTTTCAGGGGTCCCAGTCCACAAATGGCCAACTTCATGGCCCTGGATCTGAGGTAAGGCAGCACATATGGGAGAAGGCCCAGTGGAGGAAAGCTGTTCAGGTCTTTGGGGATCTGGAACCAGATCCCCAACTGGGAGCAACTGGGAGCTATTGAAGAGTACAGCATGGAAGATACAGGGGGATGTTAGTGTCAAAGGGAGGGAGGGAGGAGCCACATCCTTCGAGGGCACAACCTCCCCGCCCAGTGACCCACCTCCTCCAGCCACACCCCACCTGTGTACAGTTACTACCAAGTCAGTCCATTCAAACTAGAATGGACTGGTTAGGTTACAGCACTCACAATTCAATCATTTCACCTCTGAATATTCCTGCATTAGCAGGAACTTTTGGGGGACACCTCATATCCCAACCATAACAGTGACATTTGTGCAGAGACTTGAATGAAATGAGAAGGCACTTGAAGCAGACATCTGAAGAAAGAGTATTTCAGAGGGAACAGCAAGTGCAAAGGCCCTGATGTGGAAGCAGAGTTGGTGCTAGTTCTGCTGTAACTGCTCTGGCTCTCTGCCTTCTAATTGCCACAATATCACTTATTCTTTCTTTTAAAACATATATAGGTGATAGGATTATAAATTGCCATTGGGGAACCCACAGACTAGTAGAGAAAACAGATGTGAATAATCGATTGCAATGTAGTAAAAGTGCTGTGGGGGTCCATAGATATAATAGGGACTCTGGTGACCTAAATGAATGAAAATCAGAGTTTTCAGGGGGATGTTAGTATCAAAGAGGAGGTAATGTGGGACCTGAGACTTAAAGGGTAAGTAGAAAGTTAGAAGACAAACCAAAAGGGCCGTAGAATTGGAGAGGGTATTTCTGGCAGTCTTCAGGAGGCAAGGAGTGGAGGAAGTTACAGAAGGCCTGATAGGAGGTGAGGGCAGGGCTGTCACCAAAAGTCAGATGGCAGAGAGTTCATTGGCTTTAAGAATGACTTTGGATTTGACAATATGGGCAACTGGGAGCTATTGAAGAGTACAGCATGGAAGATACACTTGAATGGTGGAATGGAGGCAGCTACGAGACCATTGTAATAATGCAGGCTACAGAGAATGAAGCCCAGGTTAAGTTGGCTTGGGGATAATAGAAAGCAGGATGTAGTTTTAAGAGCAATCTAGAAGGTGTAATAGACAGGAAGGCAGAGCAGGTGATGGAACATGAGCGGACACCCCTCCATGCAAGGTGTTTTCAGCCAATGCCTGCCCATGCACACATGTTTTTTCAGACTTAGTGCAGGGGAGGTGAGGGCGAGGGGAGGGAGTAAAGGAAGAACTGGCAGATGGGAACTGGAAAAGAAGTAGATCCAGAGGCTTCAGAGAGATGCAGCCTCCTCATCATGCACATTCCTCACTCTTGGTATTGGGGGTCCTTTTCTCTGGTTTGAGGATTAAAACCTGACAGGGTGGAAGTAGGAAGGAAAAGGAGAACTCAACATCAGCCCTTTACCTACTTTGCTAAAATCAGTCTTATTTTGTTGAAAGCTCTGGCAGAAGAGGAAGACATTCAGATGAAGCTTAGGGATTATCTGGAGGGTTCAATTATTCATATAGTAATAATAGCTAACACTTGTAAAGGACTTCCCTCCTTAGCAGCAATGATTGAGAGCTGACTATAATTACACTTCCTGAGCCCATCCTTCCAAAAATGATCAAAGGAATATAAAAGAGGTCTTAAGGGAATTGAGGTTGTTTTGTTATCTTTTCTCTTGCCTCTCCTTACACCTCCCTCTTGTGCTCTATCTTTGCCTGTTTTTTACCTCCTCCCTTCTCTGTCCCTCCTCTTGCCACCTCCCTTCTCCTCTTCACTGTTCTCCTCTGGCCTGACTCTCTCTCCTTTTCCATTTCATAGCCTCCTGAGGTGGGGGCTGGGAGCTGGCTGGAACTGGGCTTGAGATCTGGAGAAGGAGAGGCCCATAGAGAGGGCTGAGAAGTGATTTCTTGCAGACACACCTTTCTTTCTGAAATGGGTGTTTCTGAAAAAATATTGAATACATAAAATCTGTCTTTTAAATTCCATTTAGCTGAGCCCTCAGGTGAATATTTTCTATTTTTTTTTGAAACTGAAGGCTCAAACATAATTTATCTTCCTGTCAATCTGAACTTAATAACTGACTTACTTTCTTAAAGCAAGTTATACCAGTGTTGTCGTTAATCAAGGAACTTTATGAGGAGCTATGTTAAATTGTGGGCTCCCAAAGGGCAGGGGACATGACTAAATCTCATTATGCCCCGACTTCAGCACAGGGAGGGGTATAAGTAAAGAGCTGATGAAAAGCAAGTGACGTTTGCTGAAAAGGAACAAAAGAATTTCTTTTTCAATAGGAACATAAAATATTAGATTAGGCAACTGACAGGGGTCATGGGAGCACTACTCCTAAAGATCTTCAAGCCTGGAAATGACTTTTATCTACTTGGTGCCCAGAGGTGAGTCCCAGGCATCCTTCAATGCCCTTTTCCAAGGTCATAATGCCAAGATTTCAGGGGCAAAGCCAGTAGAAAAGGACATGCTTAACTTTTCATCAGGTCATAAACCTAGGCCATGAGACTGAAGAGGGGATGGTCCCAACGTTGAGGGAAAAATTTTTTTTGACCCAGGGCTTTTTTCAGCCAAAACCAATGAGACCTAAACTCAAAGCCTAAATATAGCTAGCAAACAAGCGTTCTGAGGCTTGGAGACTTTAATTTTGCCCAATGCGTATTTGTTTTCCTTACACGAAGCCTATTTTTAATCAATTGCCAGCTCCTCCAGTCCATTTCCTGGAAAGGAGGCCAAGAAAAAAAAAAGTGGGAACAAAAACATCAGGCAGTCATTTGTACAGTGCTACAGAAACAGAGATTCTACTGTCCCCTCGAACCCACAGACCTTCTTTGACGTCAGGGGTGGTGAGGTTTTAATACCAAACATAGATTATTCCATTTAGCCTTGTGCAGGAGGTGGCTTTCTCTAGGACACAGCTCCTCAGCGGCTGCCTTTCAGAGAACCTCTGGCTTTCATCTACTCACTCATCTTTGGAGAGGTCAAGTCAATATCACTGGTTTTCAGTGTGTAATCTAAAGGAAATGAAAGGAAATGGAGTGGTTCGTGAATTGCTTCAGCTGGTAATAAAATGAAAGAAGATAGCTTACTTCTATTCATTACTTCCTTTGACAGACTTTTATGGAGCTCCTACTATGTGCCATATAATGTTCTATAAGAATAGGTATCAAGCCGGGTACGGTGGCTCAGGCCTGTAATCCCAGTGGCTTGGGAGGCTGAGGCAGGAGGATCGCAAGTTCAAAGCCAGACTCAGAAACTTAGAGAGGCAGTAAGCAACGCAGCAAGACGAGACTCATCACTAAGTGCAATATTTTAAAAAAAAAAGGCTGGGGATGTGGCTGGCTTAATGGTTAAGCCCCCCTGGGTTCAATCCTGGGTACCGCTCCCAAAAAATAGGTATCAAGGCATGGTATTGCCTTTAAGGAACTTACTTTACCAGGGGGGTTGTAGGGAAGGAGACTTAAAGAATGTATATAATACATGCAGAGACAGAGATGCACAGAGGCAATGCCTTGCCACTGCCTGCCCACCCACAATTGCTGAGTGGTTTCAGATCCCTGTTGAAGAGCAGAAGGATGCCCTCCTGCCTTATCCAAGATATAATCCCTTCTCCTTTGTTAAGTGAAGACTGAAATACAGAGAGGTAATCTGTTTCCAGACCCACCCAGCAATTTGAGAGCAAGTGGGAGCAAGTCACTTATATGGGGATAGTCAATCTCATGATAAGTGCAGTGATCAGTCGCACACTCAGTTACTCATTCACCAAGTATTTAACCATAATCTGTCACATTTCTACCACTGTGCTAGGTAGTGAGGGAGACACAAAGAAGTGTAAGAGATGACCCTTGCCCTCAAGAGGTTACGATTTCAACAGTCACCATGGTGACCTCAAACTTTGTTGTAGTACAGTATTCAGTACTGAGTTGGCTCTCCATATATTTTGGATTAGATGAATAACTGAACAATTCATCTAAACTAAAAGGAATAGACAATTTGAGGCTGTGAGAGTCCAGGAGAAAAGATAAGGAATGGGCTCTGAAGTCCTCAAAGAAGGGCACTTTTGAAGTTTTGAGCAGTGGGAGAGATTACAACAGGTAGAGAACAGAAGGCAGTATCTCCCATGGAAGAGGAGAAATCTGAGTAAAGGTTTGGAATAAATATCCAGCATAGCCAGTTTGCAGTTTTGGAGAACTTCAGCCTAACTGGAATGTGGTCACCATTTTGGGGCCAGACTGTGGCGGACTGAGGAATTCGGACACTTTTTCCTGAAGATAATGGGGAGCTATGAAAAGATTGTTTTGTTTTGTTTTTTAATTTATTTTTAATTATAGGTGGACACAATATCTTTATTTTTTTTATCTTTATGTGGTGCTGAGGATTGAACCCGGTGCCTTACGCATGCAAGTCAAGTGCTCTTCCTCAGAGCCACAGTCCCAGCCCGAAAAGGTTTTGATTAAGCAAATGACATAGTTTAAAAAGTGTTTTAGGATGAGCAATCAGGCAACATAGGGACCAGTAGGAGGGGCTTACAGTCTTGGAGGCATGAGGGTAGAGGCAGTGGCAATGGAAAATGTGCAATTCCAGAGGAAGCTGTGCTCAGAGACTGGACCAGATGGAATCACAAATCTCAAAACAGAAGCAAACCACATTAATTTTCCAAAACCTGAACCACATCTAGGTATTTTTATTATTTCACTTCATGGTTCAGTTTAAAATTTTAAAAAGCTGTTGAACTCACTTAATTGAAACCAAACATATCTTCTATAAAATTATTGACTACTTTTTTCTGTGATGCTGGGCCTTGTGCATGTTAGGCAAATGCTTTATTACTGAACCACATCCCCAGCCCCAAATTACTGAATACTTTAAAATAAACTAACTCCTCATCTATGTTCATGTTCATATCTGTGCTTTTAAAGCATTAATGACTTTAGGCACAGCATCCAGAGATTTGAGTTGTGTTGCCAGAGGGTGGCTCTTAGAAGGGACAAAATGTAACCATGTGTTTTTGTGGTGTCTCTTATTATGTGCTGCAGTACTGCTTTCATGCATGTTTTCATTAAATCCCCCAGGCTCAGAGAGGTTAAGAAAGTTGCCCAAGGTCAGACAATAAATAGGGATTCAAATTCAGCCTGATTCCAGAGTTTGTGGTGGCATACTGCCTGTCTATGTATACTACCAGCCCACACTTTGTGTTTTAAGAGACAGGCAAAGATAATTTGAAGGATGTCAAAAGCTGGCCCCTAACCTCTACAATTCCACACTCACCTTTATACATATGCCTGCTCATTTCAGGGGATAGTTCCTTGTTTAGCTGTGCCTTTGGGGACAATAAATAATCTGTATATCCACCTGATCCCATTCTGAAGTCTGAGTACAGTGCTAACTTACAGGAAACACTCAAGTTACGTTTATGAATGGGCTTTTGAGACACGTTCCTGAAAATATTGAAATCCAATTCAAATTCTGATGAATCACAACACCCTTAAAGTTCTGTGGAAGCTCATAACTTGAAAACAGTGGGTCTCCAACATTGATGGGCTTGCTAACACAGCTCTACTGTCAGAAGCTCTGCCAGATGCAGTAGGACAGGGGCTGGGCCTAGAAATCTGCATGGTTAACCATGTCTCTCTACAAGACATATGCACACAAGCATATTTACATACACAGACTGTCATAGGCATGTACAAATAACACACTGACACACACAAGCAGATACACGTGGGCACAAACACTGATGCTTCTGATGTAGTCTGTCCTGTATCCACACTGATTTCACTTCATCAGAGAAGCTGATTTTAAAGAATATTAATATAAATTCAACTATAAAGTTTAAAACATTTCTTATATGAATAATTTCTCCCTGGTTCATTTTGGAGATTAAACTTGGAGTTTTCTTTTTTCATTTTTGGTATTCTTATATTAGTAAAGTCACATGCAGTAGCCATCTTGATGCTGGGGCATTTGGTTGTGAGTTTGATTTTAAAAACTACAGTGTTTCAGATTCATTATCAGTACCCTTGGTATTGAGGGAGGATTTGTTCTATCCCCCTTCCCCTTCCTGTTACCAAAAATCAGTAGATGCTGAAGTACCTTATATAAAATGGTATAATATTTGCATATAACCTACATAAGCCCTCTGTATACTTTAAATCATCTCTACATTACTTATAATAACCTAAATCATCAGTATAGATTGAAGAGACATGTTCACTCCCATGTTTATTGCAGCACTCAACTTATTTTAGATTCTACATATGAGTGACATCATGAGGTACTTGTCTTTCTGTTTTTATGTTCTCTAGTTCTACACATTTTGCTGTAAATAACAAGAGATTTTGCTCTTTTTGAGGCTGAATATGATTACATTACGTACATGAACCATATTTTCTTTGATCCATTTATCAGTTGATGGACACGTAGGTCATTTCCATTTCTTGGCTATTGTGACTAGTGCTAAGATGAGCACGGGAGTGCAATGTGTCTTTGACATACTGATTTCATTTCCTTTCAATATATACCCAGCAGTGGAGTTGTTGGATCATATGGTAGTTCTATTTTTAATTTTTTGAGGAACCTCCATATCCTATCAGCAGTGTGCAAGGGTTCCTTTTTCTCCACATCCCCACTAGCACTTGTTATCTTGAGTCTTTTTGATATTAGCCATTCTAAATATGGTAAGGTTTTTTTTTTTTTTTAAAGAGATTGTGTTTTTTTTAAAGAGAGAGAGAGAATTTTTTAATATTTATTTTTCAGTTTTCAGTGGACACAACATCTTTATTTTATTTTTATGTGGTGCTGAGGATCGAACCCAGCGCCCCGCGCATGCCAGGTGAGTGCGCTACCACTTGAGCCACATCCCCAGCCCTGATTGTGGCTTTGATTCACATTTCCCC
The DNA here is from genome assembly GCF_001458135.2 of Marmota marmota marmota. Classification (NCBI taxonomy): domain Eukaryota; kingdom Metazoa; phylum Chordata; class Mammalia; order Rodentia; family Sciuridae; genus Marmota; species Marmota marmota. The sequence goes on from NW_026000283.1 coordinate 9,871,529, forward strand.
AATGATCAATGATGTTGAGTACTTTTCCATGTGCCCATTGGCCATGTGTATGTCTTTTTTGAGAAATGTCTATTTAGATCTATTGCCCATTTTAAATGGGGTTATTTCGTAGTTTGAGTTTTTGGAGTTCCTTATATATTCTGGATATGAACCCTTAATTGCAAATATTTTCTCCCATTCATGCATTGTATTTTCACTCATCAATTGTTTTCTTAGTTGTGCAGAAACTTTTTACTTTGTTGTTATCACAATTGTCTATTTTTGCTTTCAATTCCTGTGATTTTGAGGTTTTGTCCCCCCCCCAAAAAAAAAAATCCTTGCACATTCCAAGTCCTGAAGAAGTTCTCCTATGTTTTCTTCTAGAACTTTCATAGTTTTAGGTGTTACACTTAAGTCTTCAATACATTTTGAGTTGATAGGGGTCTAGCTTCATTCTTCTGCATTCAGATATCAAATTTTCCCAGCACCATTTATTGAAAAGATTGTCTTTTTTCAAGTACATGTTCTAAGTGCCAATCAGTTGGCTGTAGATATGTGGGTTTGCTTCTAGGCTCTCTATTCTGTTCCATTAGTTTATGTGTCTGTTTTTATATCAATACCATCTTGTTTTGATTATTACAGCTTTGTAGTATGTTTTGAAGTCAGATAGCATAAATATCTCTTGCTTTGTTCTTTTTGGCCAATTTGGCTTTGGCATTTCTAAAAAATATATTTTTTTATATTTATTTTGTTTATTTATTTTTATGTGGTGCTGAGGATTCAAACCTGGTGCCTCACATGTGAGAGGCAAGCTCTCTGCCACTGAGCCACAACCCCAGCCCCCTAAAAAATATTTTTTGTGGTTTCATATAAATTTTAGAATTTTTTCTGTTGGTATTTTGATAAGGATTTCATTGAATTTGTAAATTGCTTTGGTAGTATGGACATCTTGATGATATTGATTCTTTCCATTCATGAACACAGGATGTCTTTCTACTTTTTGTGTTCTCTTCAATTTCTTTCATCAATGTTTTTATAATTAATATCATAGAGATCTTTCACATCTTTTTTATTTTTTGAATCTATTATAAATGAGATTGTTTTCTTGATTTCTATTTCAGATAATTTGTTATTGGTATAGAGCAGAGTTGCTCATTTTTGTGTATAATTTTGAATCTTGTAACTTGGCTGAATTCATTATTACCTCTGATAATTTATTTGGTAGAGGTTTTTGGGATTTCTATATATAAGATCATGTCGGGCTGGGGATGTGGCTCAAGCGGTAGTGCACTCGCCTGGCATGTGTGCGGCCTGGGTTCGATCCTCAGCACCACATACAAACAAAGATGTTGTGTCCGCCGAAAACTAAAAAGTAAATATTAAAAAAATTCTCTCTCTCTCTCCCTCTCTCTAAAAAAAAATCATGTCATCTGCAAACAGTGATAATTTAATTTTTCCAATTTGGATGTCCTTTTTTTTCCCTTTGCGTAATCGCTCTGTTTAGGACTTCTGGCACCATGTTGAATAAAAGGGATAAAAATGGGCATCCTTGTCTTGTTCCAAATTTTAAAGAAATCGCTTTCAGCTTCTCCCCATTTAAGATAATCTTAGCTGAAGGGTTATTATAAATGAAATTTATTATGTTGAGGTATGTTCTTTATATGCATTTGTTCAGTGTTTTTATTATGAAGGATGTTGAATTTTTTCAAATGCTTTTCTGCATTGACTGAGATGACCACATGGTTTTTGTCCTTTATTCCTTTGAGATGGTGTAGCATGTTTATTGAATTGTGTATTTGGAAACATCCTTGTATCCCTGGGATGTATCTCACTTGATCATGGTGAATAACTTTTTTTTTGTGTTTGTGTGTGTGTGGTATTGGGGATTGAACCCAGGGTCTCATACATACTAGGCAAGTGCTGTACCACTGAGTTACATCCCCAAGCAATGAATAATCTTTTTAATATATTATTTGATTTGGTTTGCTAGTATTTTGTTACAGATATGTCTATGTTCATCAAGGATATTGGTCTATAGTTTCTTTATATTTTGTTGTGTCCTTGTTTGGTTTTGGTATGAGGATAATACTGAGTTCATAGAATGTATCTGGAAGAATTTCTTTCTCTTCTATTTTTTTTTTTATTGGAATAGTTTAAGGACAATTGGTATTAGTTCTTTAAATGTTTGGTAGAATTAAGCAGTAAAATCATCTGATTTGGGGCTTTTCTTTGATGGAAGACTTTTTATTACTGATTCAATATTGTTATTTGTGATTGGTCTTTTGGGGTTTGCTATTTCTTCCTAATTCTGTCTTGGTAAGGTGTGTGTGTCTAGGAATTTGTCCAGTTTTCTAGATCATCAAATTTGTTGGTATATAGTTGTTCATGATAATCTCCAATGATCTTTTGTATTTTTGTGGTGTTAGTTGTAATGTCTCCCATTTCATCGATTTTATTTTAGTATTCTCTCTCCTTTTATTAGTCTAGCTAAGGGTTTGTCTATCTTTTGGAAGAACCAGCTGTTTGTTTCATTACTTTTCTAGACATTTCATTTATCTCTTCTCTAATCTTTATTATTTATTTCCTTTTACTAATTTTGGTTTAGTTTGTGTTGTGTGTTCTTGTTTTTTAAAAATTTATTTTTTAATTATAGGTGGATACAATATCTTTATTTTTATGTGGTGCTGATTATCGAACCCAGTGCCTCACACATGCTAGGCAAGCACTCTACCTGTGAGCCACAACCCCAGCCCCATGTGTGTTCTTGTTTTTAAGTTCTTTGAGATGCAGTAGAAGATTGTTCATCTGAGAATTTTCTACTTTTTTGATGTAGGCATTGATTGCTATGAACTTCCCTCTTAGTACTGTTTTTGCTATATTCGATAGGTTTTGGCATGTTGTGTTTTCATTCTCATTTGTTTCAAGAAATTTTAAAATTTCCTTCTTGATTTCTTCCTTGATCTATTGGTTGTTCAAAAGTAGGTTGTTTAATTTCTATGTACTTGTATATTTTTCAAAACTCTTTTTATTATCAGTTTCTGGCATTATTGTATTATGTTCAGAAAAAAACAACATGATTTCAATTTTTGAAAATTATTAAGACTTGTTTTGTGGCCTATCATATAATCTATGCTGGAGAATGTACCACATGCTGATGAAAAAAAAGTGTGTATTCAGCAGCTGTTGTGTAGAATGTTCACAGGTGTCTATTAGGTCTATTTGGTATAAGGTGCCATTTAACTCTGCTGTTGATCTTCTATCTGGATGATATATCCATTACTGAAAGTAGGGTGTTTATTTTGATACTTGTTTTATATATTTGGGTGCTCCAGTATTAGGCATGTGTGCACGCATGCATGTGTTTCTGCTTTTCTGTGTGTGTGTGTGTGTATGTGTGTGTGATATTTCCTCTTGCCAAATGGATCCCTTTGTCATTAATATAATGATGTTTCTTGTCTGTTTTCACAAAGTTTAATTTAAGGTCTACTTTATCTGATGTTAGTATGGTTATTCTTGCTTTCTTTTGGTTTTCATTTGTATGGAATATCTTGTCCCATCCCTTCACTTTTCAGTCTATGAGTGTCCTTAGAGGTGAAGTGAGTTTCTTATAAGCAACATAAAGTTATAGCTTGTTTTTTATCCATTCAGTCTTTTAATTGGAGAATTAATCCATTTATAGTCAGGGTAATTATTGATATGTAAGGGCTTAACATAGCCATTATGTAACTTATTTTATACTTTTGTTTTAGTTCCTCTTATTCTCTCTCCCTTACAGTCTTTCTTAGTGGTTAAGTAAATTACTATAGTAGTGTGTTTAATTTCTTGCTTATTATTTTTAATTTATCTACAATAGAATTTTGCTTTGTGGTTATCATGAGACAAAAACATCTTTGCTTATAATAAGCTATTTTGAAATGTTAGCAACTTAAGGATAAGAACAGAATCAAATAAGTGAACAAAAAAGATAAAGTGTACTCATAAGAAAACTCCAGTTTTGTTTCATTCCTCCCCACATTTTGAATTTTTGATATCCCATTTTACTTCTGTCTATATTGTCTATCACTTAACATATTAATGTAATTATCATTTTTAATTGTTTTAGTTTTTAGTATACATGCTAAACATATGTATAGCTTACGTACCATGCTTAAAATATTAGAGCATTCTGAATTTGTATACTTACTCTTACCATAAGTTTTATACATTCCTATGTTTTCTTCTTAATCATTAATGTCTCTTTAAGATTGAAGAACTTCCTCTAGCATTTCTTGTAGGACAGGTCTGGTGGAGATATATTTTCTCAGCTTTTGCTTGTCTGGGAAAGTCTTTATAAAACCCTCCTTTCTTTCTAAAGGATAGCTTCACTGAGTATATTGTTCTTGGTTGACAGTTTTTTTCTTCAGCACTGTGAAAAAAAACTCATACCACTCTCTTCTGGCCTTTAAGGTTTTGGCTGAGCAGTTTGCAGTCAGGAGAGTTGTGGCACCCCTGGTTTTTTTTTTTTTTTTTTTTTTTTTTTTTTTTTTTTTT